>NC_080697.1:1850625-2159062 GCF_030445035.2 Dasypus novemcinctus | reverse complement strand
CCTCACACACGCACACGCGCAGGCCTCACACATGCACACGCGCAGGCCTCACACGCGCACACGCGCAGGGCCTCACGCACGCACAGACTCACACACACACAGCACACACGCAGGGCCTCACACACGCACACGCGCAGAGCCTCACACGCGTACACGCGCAGGCCTCACACGCAGGGCCTCACACACGCACATATGCAGGGCCTCACACACGCAGGGCCTCACACACGCACACGCGCAGGCCTCACACACGCACACGCGCAGGTCCTCACGCGCACACGCGCAGGCCTCACACATGCAGGGCCTCACACACGCACACACGCAGGCCTCACACACACGCGCAGGGCCTCACACACGCACACGCGCAGGGCCTCACACACACACGCGCAGGCCTCACACACACACACGCGCAGGCCTCACACACGCACACGCGCAGAGCCTCACACACGCACACGTGCAGAGCCTCACACGCGCACACGCGCAGGGCCTCACACACGCACACGCGCAGGCCTCACACGCAGGGCCTCACACACGCACATATGCGGGGCCTCACACACGCAGGGCCTCACACAGGCACACGCGCAGGCCTCACACACGCACACGCGCAGGGCCTCACACGCACACGCGCAGGCCTCACACACGCACACGCGCAGGCCTCACACATGCACACGCACAGGGCCTCACACGCACACGCACAGAGACTCACACACACAGCACACAAGCAGGGCCTCACACACGCACACACACGGGGCCTCACACATGCAGGGCCTCACACGCACATGCGCAGGCCTCACACATGCACACGCGCAGGCCTCACCCACGCACACGCGCAGGGTCTCACACGCACACGCGCAGGCCTCACACGCACACGCGCAGGCCTCACACGCACACGCGCAGGCCTCACACACGCACAGAGACACACACACAGCACACGCGCAGGCCTCACACGCGCACACGTGTAGGCCTCACACACGCGCAGGGCCTCACACGCACACGAGCAGGGCCTCACACGCGCACACGCGCAGGCCTCACACATGCAGGGCCTCACACACGCACACGCGCGGGGCCTCACATGCACACGCGCGGGGCCTCACACGCGCACACGCGCAGGGCCTCACGCGCACACGCGCAAGCCTCACACATGCAGGGCCTCACACACGCACACGCGCAGGTCTCACACACGCACACGCGCGGGGCCTCACACACGCACACGCGCGGGGCCTCACACGCGCAGGCCTCACACGCACACGCGCAGGCCTCACACACGCACATACGCAGGGCCTCACGCACACGCGCAGGCCTCACACACGCACACGCGCAGGGCCTCACACACACGCGCAGGCCTCACACATGCAGGGCCTCACACACGCACACGCGCAGGCCTCACGCACACGCGCAGGGCCTCACACACGCACACGCGCAGGGTCTCACACGCACACACGCAGGCCTCACACACGCACACGCGCAGGCCTCACACACGCACACGCACAGGGCCTCACACATGCACATGCGCAGGCCTCACACACGCACACGCGCAGGCCTCACACACGCACAGAGACTCACACACAGCACACGCACAGGCCTCACACGCGCACACGCGTAGGCCTCACACACGCGCAGGGCCTCACACGCACACGAGCAGGGCCTCACACGCGCACACGCGCAGGCCTCACACATGCAGGGCCTCACACACACACACGCGCGGGGCCTCCCATGCACACGCGCAGGGCCTCACACGCGCACACGCGCAGGGCCTCACACACGCACACGCGCAGGCCTCACACATGCAGGGCCTCACACACACACACGCGCAGGTCTCACACACGCACACGCGCGGGGCCTCACACGCACACGCGCGGGGCCTCACACGCGCAGGCCTCACACACACACGTGCAGGCCTCACACACGCACACGCACAGGCCTCACATACGCACACGCGCGGTGCCTCACGCGCAGGCCTCACACGCACACGCGCAGGCCTCACACACGCACACGCGCAGGCCTCACACACACGGGGCCTCACACGCACACACGCGCGGGGCCTCACACGCGCACATGCGCAGGGCCTCACGCGCAGGCCTCACACACGCAGGGCCTCACACACGCACACGCGCAGGCCTCACACACGCACACGCGCAGGGCCTCACACACGCGGGGCCTCACACACGCACAGCAGGAAGACAACGCGCAGCACGGCCTTCCCCCAGCTTGCGCTGCAGCTTGAGAACAGGAAGCTCCAGCTCATCGGGCGCTGCACTCCCACGACACCGCGTGCCTGTCCTGCGCCCACCCTCCTCTAGCTCAGACGGTCGTTCTGACCTCACTCGGTCCAACTTCACGTTGTAGTTCCTAAGTGACACAAGACTAGCTAAGCCGGTAGCATCTCGGGGTTTCAGGAAGGGGCATTTCTACCCCGCGGGGCCCTTCGGTGCGGCTACGGCTCCCCCGGGCGGGCTGGCACGAGCTTTGCCTCCTAAGGAGCCTTCTGGCAACCCTGGGGTGAGAGGTCCTCAGGCAGCGGCGCCCGTCAAAGCAGCCCCCCACGCTCACCCCTCATCAGAACCAGAGAAAGCCCCTACCGTCCTCAGGCCTAAACACGCAACGCTGTTTCTGCAAAGCTTTAGGAAATTTTGCCAAGAAAATCCCGGCAGGGATCACTTCTACTTACTTCATTTCTGAAAACCCAAGACAGAGCGCACGCTATGTGATCAGTAAATATTCGTGGAGTGAGTGATCCAGTTATAGGGAAAGAGTTACCTCCTTGACTTTCTTCGTACTTCAGCCCCATAAAAATCTAAAAAGCCGAAGAAAGGCTGTTTCGCTCAGTTAAATGACGTCCCCAAGACGTCGTGGGGAGCCAGGGTCCAGGTGACAGCACGGGGAGGGGTGGGCCTGGGCCGTGCAGAGCAGCCGTGGAATGCCGCCCTCTGGCACTTCACCCATACAGAGCAGGTAGTTGTTGCTTTAAATACCAATCCCTGGAAATTCAGTACTCGTGTCCCTCAAAACTTTTTAATGCAAATGAAGAATTTGAACAGCTTTGTGTTTCTGGCACTGTCCGTACATAATTCCATTGCCTTGCACCATGGAAAGTCGACCAGCTACAGGCTAGAAACACCAGTGAGACCTTTTCCTGGGAACGCAAATGGCAAAGTGGGAGCAGGGAAAAGCCCTCACCTGGCGACAGACGCCGGGCCGGCGTGAGGCCCACTCACCTCTGTCCCCGCGGTGGGCTCGAGCCGGGGCTGCTGGCCCCGTTCACAGGCGGGGCCGCGCATGTGGGGGGCTGCTCCGGGCGGCCGGGCACTGCTCAGGAAGGAAGGGCCTGCGCCCGGGAGGGACGGGCGGACCAGCTGGGGGCGAGGACGGCGCAGCCTGCGGCGGAGCGGGCAAGGGGGGCGCTCAGCGGACCTCGGCTCCGGCATCCGTGGGCGCCATCTCCGCAGCTCGAGCCCCGGTTCCCCTGGTCTGGCCTGAGTTCCGCTCCCGCCTGTCTCCTTGCCGCTGCGCCCGACTGGAGCGCCATCCCCAGGGACTCTCAGGACGGCCCGCGGCCGGCTCGGGCCCAGTTCCGCGCTCCCCGGCCGCACAGACCCCACGCAGCCTACAGCTGAGGCTCTCAGCCCTGACCACAGAGCGGGCGACCGTCCCTGAAGAACAGGTGTTGGAGGTGGACAGCGGCCCCGGGCTGCCCTCTGGTCAGTCGGCTCCGAGGCCACGCACCGGGGAGAGCCGGTTCTGCGGGCACAGCCACGTGCGGGCAGAGGCTGCCCGGCTCTCAGAAGGCCAGGGCTCCTGCGGGCCAAAGGCAGGCGATTTGAGCACCAAAAGGAAGAGTCGTTTCACTGGACTGAGCACATGGATATGTTCATTAAAAATACATGTGTTCAGAAAAAGAACACACAGAGAATAGACACAGAGACCAGACAATGGGGACGGGAAGGGGGGAAGAGAAGAGAAATAAAAAATAAATCTTTTTTCTTAAAAAACCCATGTCTTCATAATGATTTAAAAACAAATAAAAACACCTCACTGGTCAGCTCTGGAGGCGGCAAAGGCCTCAGCTTTGCTATTCTGAAAACTGGGAGATGAAGGGGAAGCGTGAAGCACTTACCCCGCCTTTCCTGTAAGAACTGTATTTTATGGAAATCAAATGACCAAGAATCCTTCTTGATAAAAAGAATTCCAGCAAGTGAATGAAGGAGGAATTACAGATGAGGGTGAAATAATGGACCTGGGCAGTGACAGCCAACTGCTACTAAATCCAGTGATTGATGGGGAATTTTATAATGGCTAGACCAGGTTGACAATTCCTGAACCTACTGATCAATCCCAACCTCACACAAGGAGAGAAAAGCAGGCACTGTGCAGCTCACTCGATGCAACAGAAAATACCCACTGTCACTATGGCACTTTCTTGCCAAATATTAAAACCTGAATTTGATCAAGCCTCTAAATCTCACCATCGATTAAGCGAATTCACAGCAGCAAAGGTGCGCGTTAAAGGGCAGCTCGGTGCTGCAATCAGCAAAATCCAGACGGTGGGAAATTACAAAGGAGCAGCCTGGTGTTTTCAGCAAATAAATGGCAAGGGAAAAAAAGAAAGAAATTCTTAGAGATCGAGACCAGAGTTATCCACAAAAGACAAGTGCAGGCCTCCTAGGAACCCTGATTGCCAGGGACAGTGGACACTAGCTGGATATTTGGAATAATAAAGAAGTACTGCTAATTTTTTATTAAGGTGTGATAGTGGTATTATGGTTGTTTTTTAAAAAGATATATCTCTAGAGATACACACAGAAGTATTTTTGGATGAAACAGAACATTTGGAAATAATCCATCAAGGAAAAAATGTTTGTGGGGTAGGGAGGGTATGCCTAAGACAAAACTGGCCATGTGCTGCTAATTTTTCACGGTGGGAAATGCATAGATGGGGCTCATTATAATAGTCTCTTTTCTTTTGTGTATGTTTGAAATTTTCAGTAACAGCTTTTGTGTATGTTTGAAATTTTCAGTAACAGAATGCTAAAAAGGAGAAAAGATGATTTGGCCCTAGTGCCTTCGGGCGGAAGGGACCATTTCTGGAAAATCAGCGATAAGGGAGAAAAGGGGATTTGCCTTGAAAGCAGAGCTCCTGTGCCTTGGACGGTCCCGGTGGGCGCTTGGGGCCGGCACTGGAGGCAGAATGGAGTCTATTCCGGCACACAACGACTTGAAACGGTGTGGATCTAGGGAGAAAACCGTCTTCAACATGCAGAAGCCAACTCTCTGCAGTCGGTCCTGCTTTAAAAAGCTCTTTTGTCTTGTTCTGCTTTTCCTAAAGGTGTGGTTTAGACGTCCCTGTCCTGGGCAATCGCCATCGGCTCTGGGAAGAGCAGCGCACGTTCTTGTTCAAGCAGCTTGGAAGGGGGAGCAGAAGCCAAGGACGTCAGGCAGGGACAGGGGGGCCAGGCCGTCCCGCTAAGAGCCGCAGGTGCTCTCTCCGTGGAAAAACAGACTCTGGGAAATAGGCCAAAGCCAGATTCTCATGTCCTGGATGATGAGGTTGTGGGGAGGCTGGAGGGCAAGGCTGACCCGTTTGTAAAGAGTGGGCTTTTTCCTAAAGGAAACAAATTCCAACTGCCAGGAGTCCCCCAAGAAGGAAGACCTAGGAATGGAGACCTAGGAACGGAGAGTGGGGAAAGAGCCACGGTCACGGGCTGGTGCAGGAGAAAGCAGGCTCCACCGCAGGGGAAAGGGGCGAGGAGAGTGGGAGCCTCGGAGGACAGCCTTACCTGGCCCACAGCTTTGTGTTTTTCAGCCTGTAATTCCATCCTGGAGTAATTTCGTCAACACCTCATGGTGAAGGATTACAGCCCACGCTTGGATGCGCTCACAGAAAGAATCGGAGGACCCAGATTGCCCACGGGGAATAATTCAAGGGGAGGACACAGCCTTTCTTCTCACCTACCCCAGGGCCAGCTCAAGAGTTAGGGAGGTCAGCGGTCTCAGGACTCCAGGGACGAGAGGGGCAGCCGGCCAGGGCAGGCTCCAGGGATCAAGCTGAGGTGACCCCTTGAGCCCAGGAGCTCTGAAAAGCGAGGTGTGTATCCCCAGGCACCTTCTGGAATGCTGGGGGAGGCAGGACAACTCCAGCCTGTGGAAAGGAAGGAACGGGAGAGGAGCTGGGGGGCGAGTGGCCCTTGAGCCAGCTGCCCAGCATCCCAGAGCCTCCGTCTTTGCACCTGTAAGTGGGGCTCTTAAGAAGTCCTGTGGCAAGTATTTTGTAAGGATCAGAAGCCGTAAGAAAACAGGCCGACCACCATGCCCAGCACCTAACAAAGACCCAGGCACTAGAAGCTGCGGTGGCCGCAGTGGGGAGCTGGCTGCCGTCCTCCTCCTCATTCTAGAAAGGCTGGGAGGACACCCGCGCTGAAACGACGTCTTAGTCACCTGCCTCACCTGTGGACGGAAACCCAGGAGGACATCATCACTGCTGACATTATCTGATGTCTAAACAATCCAATAGCTGCCAAAATCTTAACTGGGGACATTAAGCTAATGCATTATTTTAACAGAAACATTTTCACCTTCAAAAGCTTTGCTCGTAAGGACCTCCATCAGGCAGGTCCTTTCTTCTTCATTTGTCCCAATACTTCTCTTTAAAATACTAGCTCCAATGACCATCCTCCACGAAGCTCTCCACGCCAAAGAGCTCCTCTTGGTCCCTGAATTTCCATAATGCACTTACGGTACTTTCATGCCCTTCTGCCTTGTATTTTTCTTTTTTGCACATATAACTTATTTTCTCCTGCCTACTAACATGTAAGCCCCAGGTCATTTTTTCTGACCTTTTAATAGTGGCCATTCTAGTAGGCATGAAGTGAGGCATGAAGTGATATCGCACTGTAGTCTTGATTTGCATTTCCCTAATCGCTAGTGATGTTGAACAGTTTTTCATGAGTTTTTTCACCATTTGTATTACTTTGGACAATTGTCTTTTCAAGTCTTTTGCCCTTTTTTAATCAGGTAGTTTGTCTTTTTATTGTTATTTTGTAGTATTTCTTTATATATCATGGATATTAAACCCTTATTTGATACGTGATTTCCAAATATCTTCTCCCATTCAGTTGGCTGCCTTTTCACCCTTCTGACAGAGTCATTTGAGGTACAAAAGTGTTGAATTTTGAGGTGGTCCCGTTTATCTATTTTTTCTTTTGTTGTGCATGCTTTGGGTGTAAGGTTTAAGAAACTACAGCCTACCACAAGATCTTGAAGATGTTTCCTACATTTTCTTCTAGGAGTTTTATGGTTGTTGCTTTTATATTTAGTTCTTTAATCCATTTTGAGTTCATTTTTGTGTAAAGTGAGATAGAGGTCCTCTTTCTTTCTTTGGATATGGCCATCCAGTTCTCCCAGCACCATCTGCAGACTAGACTGTTCTGGTCCAGCTGGGAAGGCTTGACAGGCTTGTCAAAATCACTTGACCATAGACGTGAGGGTCAACTTCTGAGTTCTTGATTCAGTTCCATTCATCAGTGTGTGTGTGTGCCAGTGCCATGCTGTTCTCACAGCCATAGCTAAGTAGTGTGCTTTAAAGCCAGGGAAGTGAGAGTCCTCCAATTTCATTCTTCTAAGAGCCATTTTTGGCTACTCAGGGCCCCTTCTCCTTCCAAATAAATTTGATAATTGGCTTTTCTATTTCTGTAAAAAAAGGTTATTGGGATTTTTACTGGGATTGAGTTGAATCTGTAAATCAATTTGGGTAGAATTGACATCTTAATGATATGCAGTCCTCCAATTCATGAGCATAGAACGTCCTTCCATTTATTTGTCTTCTTCAGTTTCTTTAGCAATGTTTTGTATTTTTCTGATTACAGGTCCTTTATGTCCTTGATTAAGTTTATTTCTAAATATTTGACTCATCAGTTGCTATTATAAATGGAATTTTTTTCTGATGTCCCCCTCAGATTGCTCATCAGTAGTGCATAGAAAACTTGATTTTGCATATTAATCTTATATCCCATCATTTTGCTATTAGTTCTAGTAGCTTTTTGGGGGATTTTTCAGGATTTTCTGGATATAGGCTTGTATCATCAGCAAAATAGTGAGTTTCATTTCTCCCTTTCCTATTCGGGTGCCTTTTATTCCTTTGTCTAGCCTAACTGCTCTCGCTGGAACTTCTAGCACAACACTGAATAATAATGGTGGCCGTGGACGTTCTTGTCTTGTTCCTGATCTCAGTGGGAAGCTTTCAGTGTTTCACTGTTGAGTGCAATGCCAGCTGAAGGTTTTTCATATATGCACTTTACCATATTGAGAAGGCCTCCTTCTATTCCTATCTTTTGAAGTGTTTTTATCAAGAAAGGGTGCTGAATCTTGTCAAACGCCTTTGGTGGGCCCCGTGATTCGTGAAACAAGCTGCAGCTAAGAGACGTGGATTCGGGAAGCAATGGCAGGCCTTGGCTTCTCTCTGCTGTGTCGTAGCACACCCAGTGCTCGTAGGGGCTTCGGTTCACAGAAACACAGGAAGGCCCTCTTTCCTGGCAAGCCTGCTGGTTGGGGAGTGCATAGCCCACTCTCCCGTGGTCTCAGGACCGTGGGGCTTGCCTGTGTCCATGTGGCTACACGTAATACGAGCTTCCCCCAGACTGTGTACACGACACAAGCTTCAAACAGAAGACCAGAGATCAACAACATCCACAAACGCAAGGGAGGTTGCTGTGAACACGAGGCCTGCTGGATTTCAGATGGGGAGGATGTGGGTAAGCAGAAGGGAGTCCACCTCTGAGCCGTCCTCAGCCCCTCAGACTCCTGCAGTGCTGGGGGTCTTGCCTTAGAGGAAGAGCACGATGGAAACACCACCATGGTTATTGCCCATAAAAGCTCACAAATGACGCCCAAATCATGTGATTAAATCTCCACTGGAGGCACCCAGGAAGGTCACTCATTGCCAGCTTGGAAAAGAGGCTAAGGGAGCCCACGCCCACGGCCGACTGACCGTATAAGCGCAGGTAAAGGATCCTGGCCCTCTGAGTCCACTGCACGCCTGGAGGAACTCTGCTGACACTAACGTCACGTTCTAATGTGGCGGCACGGAGACCCTACCACTGCTCTACTTTGAAAGCCTGTAAACAGGTAAGTCTGAACACTTTCAGGGTTTGTTAAAATGTGTTGATTTGCTAATATTGGATTTCCTTTCCTGTTCTTCATCTATAATTGTGTGTGTTCCTGTCTCTACACTCCCTATATAATAGATTGGAAATGTTTTTGATAATTGCAAAACTAATATTGCATCAAAATTAAAAGTTGAAATAAAATAGTATAATTCCATTAATGTATATCAAGATTTAAAGGAAAATTTAAGAAGTGGCTGCTGCTGCTAAACTGACTGATATTTTCTGGCTAGCTGGTGATTCTGTTTTGACCACATCACAAACAGCTGTCAGGAGCTCTTTCCACAAAGTAGCCCCAGAAACCTTATTTTTACAGCCTTTCCCTCAAAAGTGGACCCCAGCACTTCTGGGGAAACCAGTGAAAGAGCAAATGGCATCTCCCAGAAACCTGGAAACCTGTGCCGCAGTGTCGGGTGGGCTCTGACTGAAGGCACAAGTTATGGCCACAGCGCGAGGGAGCAGCGGCTCGCCTCCCAGAGCCCTCACCGCTCCGACTGGACTTGTCCTCTCCCACTCCCTCCAGGTCCCCTGTCCCAGGGATGCAAGGCCGAGATGAAACACCACGTTCTCTTCCTGGCTTGGCAGAAGAGCAAAGCTGGTTTCTCCTGCCTGCCTTGGCCTCTGGTCTCGCCAGGGCGGTGCCCACGAGCATGGAGGGCGGTGGGAAGAGCTCGCACTTGGGGTCAGAGGCGTGAGCCTAGCTCTGTACCTGCCGGCACGCCAGTGAGGACACTGGGTCTCAATTCCCCATGTACAGAAGAGGGTGCTACCTGCATGCCTGGTGTTTGTTGTTTTTTTTTAAAGATTTATTTATTTATTCCCCCCACCCCACTGCCCTGGTTGTCTGATCTCTGTGTCTGTTCGCTGCATCTTCTTTGTCCACTTCTGTTGTCAAAATATGTGTTTCTTTCTGTTGTGTCATCTCGTTGTGTCAGCTTCTCCGTGTGTGCAGCGCCATTCTTGGGCAGGCTGCACTTTCTTTCGCACTGGGCGGCTCTCCTTACGGGGCGCACTCCTGCACGTGGGGCTCCCCTACGCAGGGGACACCCCTGCGTGGCAGGGCACTCCTTGCGCACATCAGCACTGCGCATGGGCCAGCTGCACATGGGTCGAGGAGGCCCGGGGTTTGAACCGCAGACCTCCCATGTGGTAGACGGGCGCCCTAACCACTGGGCCAAATCCGCTTCCCTGGTGTTTTCTGAATGCTAAACATTTAAAAGCATTTGGAATGTGGTAGATCTTCAATTTAAAAAAGGTCTCTCTTACCTTTTCATTTAGACAATCAATTTCTCTCTCAATAACTAAGGTCTTTCTAGTTAAATAAAACAAAGAGATAAAAAAGAAATAAAATCTTCACAAATACCTAAACAGTATTTTTTCACTATCAATAGGATGCATTCACCCAATTCTGGATTTTTTCCCTTCTGCTTATGATTTGTGAGGAACTAAGACATCAAAATTAAGATCAGACCCAAGATAAATCTATAAGGATGGGATATCTACCAGGATGTCCATTTCAACATTATAAAATATAGTGGTAAATTTGAGACAAGGATGACAAAAAGTACAAAAATGGTTGAGGACTTGCAGGCTCATTGTCTGAAAAGAAGTACAAAAACTTCAAAACCACTTGGAAACAAGTTAATCAAATAATTTTAAGTAGATTTAAGCTACATATAAAAATACACCAGATAGCAGAGACTTTTTTTTCTCTCTTTTCCCAATATTTTGAACTATTGTTATATTGGCTTAAAACAATGCCTGGAATATAGCGAGAGCGAGAGCGGCAGACATGCATGTATCACACATGTGTATCTTTGTGCAGGTGTATACATGTGCACATGTATGTGTGTATGTGCACAGCTCTACATACATATACACACACACTTATGCTATTATTTTGTAACCAGCCAACACTTTGAGCATCTATTATATATCAAACATAGGTTCTAAGTGAACAAAACAGCTCCTGCTCTCAGGCAGCTCCTGTCCAGTGAGGGAGACAAGCATTAATCCAATAATCACACAAATCATTACAAACTGTGATAACACTGTGAAAGAAAACTACCAAGGACACTGAGGACAAAAACAAAGTGGACTGACACAGGGGAGGGGGCCAGAGAAGGCGGGCGGAGGACACCAGGGGAGCTCTTGGAGAAGCAGAGGGCCACCTGCACAAGGCCTCGAGCCCGTCCAGGTGATGAGGGCAGGGGCAGGGCTGGAGAGAGGCCGGGGCATGTGCCACCTCAGGGGGCAGGGCTGGAGAGGGGCCGGGGGGCATGTGCCACCTCAGGGGGCAGGGGCAGGGCTGGAGAGGGGCCGGGGGGCGTGTGCCACCTCCGGGGGCAGGGCTGGAGAGGGGCCGGGGGGAACGTGCCACCTCAGGGGGCAGGGGCAGGGCTGGAGAGGGGCTGGGGGGCACATGCCACCTCAGGGGAGAGGGGCAGGGATGGAGAGGGGCCGGGGGGCACGTGCCACCTCAGGGAAGAGGGGCAGGGCTGGAGAGGGGCTGGGGGGCGTGCCACCTCAGGGGACAGGGCTGGAGAGGGGCCGGGGGGCACGTGCCACCTCAGGGAAGAGGGGCAGGGCTGGAGAGGGGCCGGGGGGCACACGCCACCTCAGGGGAGAGGGGCAGGGCTGGAGAGGGGCCGGGGGGCACGTGCCACCTCAGGGGAGAGGGGCAGGGCTGGAGAGGGGCTGGGGGGCGTGCCACCTCAGGGGACAGGGCTGGAGAGGGGCCGGGGGGCACGTGCCACCTCAGGGGAGAGGGGCAGGGCTGGAGAGGGGCTGGGGGGCGTGCCACCTCAGGGGAGAGGGGCAGGGCTGGAGAGGGGCCAGGGGGCACGTGCCACCTCAGGGGGCAGGGCTGGAGAGGGGCCGGGGGGCACGTGCCACCTCAGGGGAGAGGGGCAGGGCTGGAGAGGAGCCGGGGGGCACGTGCCACCTCAGGGGAGAGGGGCAGGGCTGGAGAGGGGCCGGGGGGCACGTGCCACCTCAGGGGAGAGGGGCAGGGCTGGAGAGGGGCCGGGGGGCACGTGCCACCTCAGGGGAGAGGGGCAGGGCTGGAGAGGGGCCGGGGGGCACGTGCCACCTCAGGGGAGAGGGGCAGGGCTGGAGAAGGGCCAGGGGGCGTGCCACCTCCGGGGGCAGGGGCAGGGCAGGAGAGGGGCTGGGGGGCGCATGCCACCTCAGGGCGACAGGAGGTTGGCAGATGAGTTTTTCATAACAGAGACACACAACAGGTCTGGCTTGGAGGGTCCGTCGGTCCCTCACCGTGGGTGACCAAACGCTCGGCCCGCAGTGGACACGCATGGGCAAACGGCCACGACCGGCAAGAGCATGTGACCCCGGTGGTCCAGCCGTGCGGCAGCTGAAGACAGGGAGTGAAACGGCATCTCAGTAGCCCCTGAGGTTTCTCACATCTCGTTTAGCATTTAAATCTCGCTGCAGCTCCCAGTGCACTCCTCTGTCGTCTTGGCCAAAAGCTGGCTGAGGAGGCACCTGTGCCCTCCGGGGGGCTCCCCAACGCGGACTTTCCCCCACAAAGGCGCACCTGTCCCCGCTGTAAAGGGGCCACGACTTGCTCATCAAAACAGGTAAAATCTCAGAGCTCCCTTTCACAAGCGCTGGGGCCATTCTGCCTAGCAAAGTAACCACTTGTCAGGAGTAAAAATTCGCCAGGTGAAGAGTACTTGTGCATAGCACCTAGGAGAAAGCAACTCTATTTAAAAGGTTATAGCGGCCACAAAAAGAACAGGATGCTAATCAGAAAAGGCAGCGACACCATTTTCTATCCCTCCCTGGCAGCTTTTCGCGAGCCGTCTGCTCGTGTCCACTCGCTGTGCATTCTTTTGTGTCTACATTTATTTATTCCCGCCCCCCGCAGCCTGCTTGCTGTCTGCTCTCTGTGTCCATTCGCTGCATGCTCTTCTGTATTTCAGCTTGTCTCCCTTTTTGCTGTGTCACCTCGCTGAGTCGGCCCCTCCGTGGCGCCCACGGGCTGGGCAGCGCTCCATGGTGTCCGCAGGCCAGGAGGCGCTCCGGAGCACCTGGGGGCCGGCGGCTCTCTGCGGCATGCGGGCGAGCCTGTCTTCACAAGGAGGCCCCGGGACGCGAACCCAGGGCCTCCCACGTGGTAGACGGGAGTTCAACCGACTGAGCCACAGCGCTTCCCTCAACAATACCATTTTAAAGCAATTACTCTACAATGTAACACATTGTTACAAAGCTATGGCAGAAAACTGTGCAGGTATCAAAATTTGTATGGTAGAAAATGCACAGTAATTTCAAGGATAACTGTTCCTAGCAGACCGACAGGAAAATTGCATGTACAGTATCATAGCATTTCTTTTTTGTAAAATCTAAATTATATACGCACATTAAAAGGACCAAAAACCTCCCCAAAATGCTAGCAGTGGTTATTTCTAAGCGGAGAACTCAGGGTTTTTTTGTATTTTTCTTCATTTTATAAGTTTTCTGCAATGAACATGCGCAGTTTTTAAATTAGAAGAAATGCTTTTTAATTTTTTAATCAGATAGTAAGTTTTCCCCAGAACAAGACGTAAATGGCTAATGCAAACACCCTGATCGGCTCCCACCAGAGCTAAGTGCCTGCCGCTCGGCGCCGCCCGGGGCTCCCCGGGAAAGCTTCACAGCCTGACAGGTCCTCAGCCACCGGCCCCGACCGCCAGCTGGGGACAAAGGCCCCTCCTCGCGGGGCCGGCCGCAGCGGCCACTGTGGACTCCAGCTCCTGACGCCCTGCGTCTCCAGCCCTGACCTCTGCCCTCACACAAAGGCCTCACTTGCAGGACGGCGGCGGTGCCAGAAATTCCCTCCCGATTCAGCCGAGGAGAGGTCTGTCTTCTTTTTTCCAAACCAGCCTTGTGCCCTCGTGGACCAGCTAGGGTGAGAATTTTTTCAAGAAATGAATGGAAAAGACCATCTTCCTTCCAAAATTAATAATTTTATGTTCACCAGGATTACAGGTAAATTTTGCTTCATTTTTTTACTTAATCTGAAATCAACACATTTGTGTAATAAAACATTTTAAAATAGTAATTTTGGGAATTTAAACCCACACTCAACAGTTACATTTCGGGTCCCTGTGTTCAGCGGCTGGGAGCCAGCTCAGGGGTGCTGACACCTGAACTCAGTCCAGACCGGGCTCCAGCCCGGGCCTGCGCCGGCCTCCCCCACCCGCAGGCCAACCCCCCACCGTGGGCCGCCCCCGCAGCAGACCACCCCTGCCCACAGGTCACCCCCGCCCGGGCCACCCCCGCCCCACAGGCTGGGAGCCCGGCTCTCTGCCCTCCCCGCAGAGGCAGGCTGCTGCTCTCAGCAGCAAACTCCTCGGAGCTCAGAGACCAGCACCCTCTCTGATGCCCCTGCCCCACCCAGCTGACTCGCGCCGCGAGGCGCAAGCACAGCGCATCTGAGCTGGACACCGGGCTGATCTCCTGAAGCCTAGAACCAGCTATGGGAGCACCTCGGAGTGACCGTGCACACTCCAGCCCTTCATGGTCCGATGCTAGAACTCCTACCTCAACGCAAAAGCAGCCCACTGTGGAAAGAAAGCCTTTTCAGCAAATGACGCTGAGCAGCTGGACGTGCAGAGGCAGAAAAGGGAAGCCTGACCTAGCCCCTTCCAGCCTCACACAAGAACTAGTCAAAACAGAACCCAGACTTAGAGATAAAGTGGGAAGCCATAAAATTTTTAGAAAAAAACGTAGGAGAAAATCTTGGGATCTGGGATTTGACTCACAAGCCAAATCCATAATTGAAAAATTTATGAACTGGGCTTCATGAAAATTAGAAACTTGTGATACAATAGACCCTTTTAAGGTAAGTTATAGGGGAAGCGGCTGTGGCTCAACCAACTGGGTTCACATCCCAGGACCTCCTTGTGAAAGCAGGCTGGCCAGCCCGCGGAGAGCTGACAGCCTGCGCCCACGTAGAGCTGGCACAGCAAGATGACGCAACAAAAGGGAGACAAGCAGACACAGAAGAACGCGCAGCGAATGGACACAGAGAGCAGACAGCAAGCAAGCTGTGGGGGGCGGGGTGGGAATAAATAATCTTTTTTTAAAAAATAAGCTATAGAGCAGGAGAAAATATTTGTAAGCCACACATAGGTCAAAGGACAAGTATCTAAAATACATTTTAAAAATCAAAACTGAACAGTGAAGAGAACACACACACACAGAAATAATCCAATTAGAAAATGGGCAAAAAAACACAGAGCTATTTCACCAAAGAGGAATACAGATGGAATTACCCCCATGAAAAGATGTTCAACATCGTTAGCCAACAGGAAATTGCAGATTAAAACCGCAATAAGAAGACACCACTATACAACTATCAGAACAGCTAAAATAAAAAACTGTAACACCAAATGCTGGCAAGGATGCACAGAAACTGGGTCCTCCAGACAGGACTGACAGGAGTGTAAAGTGGTGCAGCTATTCCTGAAAACAACTTTGCAGATTCTTATAAAACTAAACATGCTCCACCCCATGACCCAAAACTGTGCTCATGGGCACTTAGCCCAGAGAAATGCAACCTTAGGTTTGCACAAAACCAGCTTTTTTCCTACCAGCCTAAGCTGAAAGCGGCTGGTCGCCCTTCAGGGTGAATGGCTGAACCACCCGTGGTACACCCTTGCCATTAAAAGCTGCTCGGCAACAGTAAGGAAAGAGCTGTCGATTCCTCAAACAGCCTGGATAAGTCTCCAGAGAATTATGCTCCGTGAAGAAAAGCCAATCCCCAAAGTTAACTTACTGTTACAATTCCATTTACATATGGTCTTGAACTGACAAAATTGCCGAAATGAAGACCAGATTGGCGGCTACTTTGGAGGGAGACAGCAGGGCTGGCTGAGGGGCTCCAATCCTTGTGCTGCCGGAACTAGTCTCAATCTTGAATATATCACAGTTGTGATATTATACTAGACTTTTGCAGGATGTTACCATGGGGGAAAACGTAGAGAGTATGTCTGCAGTATTTATTTCAACTGCATGTGAATCTATGATTATGTCAAAATAAAAACTTAATAAATATAGATCAGTTTGGCTTAGTTTTTATTTAATATTATCTTTGCTAACAGCTCTCCATAACACCCAACAGTAGAGAATACTTCCATCCAGGCTCCTTGCTTTGCTAATCTGAAATCTGAGTGTGGTAACAGCGTGGCGAAGGTAAGTTGCTACTCCTTGATGTAGTTTCTGCGTCAGAAATCTCTAAGAATCTGCAATCTTCATACAACATCAACGGGGATGAGAAAGCAGCACTCAAGAGCCAAATCTGAGCCAGTTCCTTCTCACCTAAGCAAATGACCCCAGATAAATATAAATTGAAGGGCTTAAAATCACAAGGAGGAATTTTTGTTCCTTTCGTGGTGATTGAACAGTGGAAAGAAGATCCCACTGGGGACCCCAGCCCCAATTCCAGAGGCATCTGCTTCCCTGGGCTCAGGACCCACACACAGCGGAGGCACCTGCTTCCAAGCAGAGGTTCTGAGAGGAACAAACAAGAGGATGAGCAAGGCAGACCAGAGTGCTGAGGAGAAACGTGTTTCCCTGAGAAGGGGCCTGAAGAGAGAGCAAGGAGTGCTGACCCCACCAGTGACAGTGATGGTAATAAAATAAGTAAAACTTTTAAGACCCACCACACTGAGGTGCTCTCCACTGACAGTGCTCAAGCCGGAGAACAGAGGCACAGCTCAGAAGCAGGTTCAGGCCAATTCCTGAGTGGCCACAGAAGAGCTGACAGTGGAACCCCTCCAGAGACAGGTGTGGACAGCGATGAGAATAACAACACAGGGCGGGCTCGGGCTCTCCTACGGAGGAGGCGTGCTCTCGGCACCTGGCGTGTCACACGCTGAATCCCTGGAGCCTCCCGAGGATGCCTCACTGCGGATCCCAAGCCACAGGAGAAGAGCAGAAGGTCAAGAGGTCTGCCCAAGCGGAGGCCTGGTCTGCTTGGCTCCAGGCAACCAGCTGTTTTTTAAAAACTTCTTATTTGAAATGATTTCAAACTTACAGGACAATTAAAAAAATACAAAGTCCATACAAGAGAACGCCAACACACCCCCACCCAGATCCCTGACCACAAATTTTAACATTTCCCATCTTTGCCAAATCATTCTATGTATTTTCTGAACATCTGAAAGCAGGTTACACATACAACCCTCCTTGATCAGGTACACTTCCACGTACGTTTCCTATAAACAAGAATATTTACTTATGAGTCAACTAAGGTGTAGTTACCAAGTTCAAGAAATACACTCACATAAAGCTTAGTCTACATTCCAAATTTTTTTTTTTATTTTTTATTTTTTAATATTTATTTATTATTATTATTTTTTAATTACATTAAAAAATATATATGAGGTCCCATTCAACCCCACCGCCCCCGCCCCCCACTCCCCCCACAGCAACACTCTCTCCCATCATCGTGATACATCCATTGCACCTGGTAAGTTCATCTCTGAGCATCACTGCACCCCATAGTCAATGGTCCACATCATAGCCCAGACTCTCTCACGTTCCATCCAGTGGGCCCTGGGGGGATCTACAGTGTCCCGTAATTGTCCGTGAAGCAGTATCCAGGACAACTCCACGTCCCGAAAATGCCTCCACATCTCATCTCTTCCTCCCGTTCCCCACACCCAGCAGCCCCCATGGCTACCGTTCCCACACCCATTTCACATTTCCTCTGTGGACATTGGATTGGTTGTGTCCATTGCACACCTATGTCAAGTGAGGGCTTAGATTCCACATGGGTACTGGATGCACTCTTCCCGCTTCTAGTTGTAGACACTCTAGGCTCCATGCTGTGGTGGTTGACCTTCTTCAACTCCATGTTAGCTGAGTGGAGTAAGTCCAATAAGTCAAAGTGTAGGAGCTGAAGTCTGTTGAGGCTCTGGGCCTGGGTGTCATATTATCAGTCCAGAGATTCAAATCCCCTACATATATCTTAAACTCAGCACCAAATACAATTCCAATAAAGTAGCATGCAAGTCTTGTGAAAAGAGATCCCCTCTGAGTCCATTTCCATCACGCAGAAACACCAGCTCCAAAGAAGGGCCATCTGTCATGGCAGTGAACCCCTTCTGCCATGACCATAGAACCCGTGGGTCTCTTTATCCCTCAAAAGAACCAATACCTGGGGTTGTATCTACCTTATCTGTCTCTTAGACTCTGTTCAGTTGTACATAGGGGTATTCCTTCTGACAACCTCCAGACTCTTTTTTAGAGACTCACAGCCTTATAATCTCATTTCTCCTCTCCATTTCCCCCTTACATTAGGTCAAACTGCTTCCCGAAGTCATGTTATTATATGTAGACAGGTATATTCTGCTGTTCCGCATTGAATCTTTAATTCAAGGTCATTTTCTAGTTGCTTCTTCAGCTGGTATGTGGTAGTGATCCCTCGGTGCCAGGGAGGCTCATCCCTGGGTGTCGTGTCCCACGCTGGGGGGAATGCATCACATCTACACGCTGAGTTTGGCTGTGAGAGTGGCCACATTTGAGTAACATGAAGGCTGTCAGGAGGAAACCCCCAGGCACAATGCTACTCTAGGCCTTGTTCTTATTGCAGGTGCATAGGCTCAAAAGTGTAGCCATTAATATCAAGGGCCCACTGTTGGGCCCTCCTTCCTTCCTGGTTCTTGCCGTTGCACCTGGAGGATTGCCGCTGCTCTCCCAGGGCCCACAACAGTGACCCCCCGGCCAGGAGCCCAGTACCCCCCCAGCTGTTGTTTTTAATTGTTTCCACTATGAGTATATATAGACATTACCATATACCCTGGGCATATGCCCTGTATAACTCCCTGTCAACCATATATATCTTGTCAATAACATCCCATATCAGTATTCCTCCGCTGCCATTGTTGAACCACTCTGTGATCCAAAACTTCCCGTAAAGTGAATCCCAACATAATGTCAGCTTCAGAAGAGTCTTAGATCACCAAAATTCGTATATACAATATACAGTATTTCCCCAGATCCACCATAAAACCTTTTCCCTTCCACAGCAATAATCTTTTAACTTATTCATATCATATTTCCTGAAACTGATGTACAGATTCCGAAACTATAGTTTTCAAACAAGGTAACATTTGTGCTTACTATGTGGTCCATACTTTAGGTTGTACAGTTTTCTAAATTTTTTAGTTATCCTATGTTTTTTCTTATGGTTTTCATTATTAGTCTGTCATCCCCTATATGTTTTTGGTGTAATATTAGCTGTTTTATATTCATCCTCGTGTACACTCACATAACTCCTCTTTTGCCCCCTTATTTACCTTTGTTCTATCCATTGCACGTCCATTTTCCCCTCCCCTTAGGGCCCACAACGCCTGCCAATCTAATGCCCTGGGAGCCGTCCTTTCTCACGAGAGATACAGTTCTCTCTATTCGACGGCATTAGTCTTCCCCAGGATATGGGTCCACCCCACCCAATGGTAGAACGCACCTTGGCAAAATGAGCCTTCAGCTATTCCCTCCGGAGTCCGTCACGCATCAGACCATACCCCCTGAGCGTCCTAACCAGGTGACCCTCCTACTTATACTTTGATACGTTTTACTCAACATTTAGTTCTCAACAAACTTCTGGCACTCTCCCATGTTTGTATGTTGCCCCTCCCTCCCACCTATTTCTTGGACCATATTACCCCTCTTCCCATCCCCAGCCCCCCTCAAACCCAGAAAACCCCACCCGAAGGTAACCCCTTGCCCCCATTTTGTCCCTTCTTTGTGCTCATACTTACCCCCAGCTCATCACAGATTCCACCCCTACAGACATTAACTCACATCCTTCCTCCACCCCCCGATTTCCAGTAAGCCACTTTTCCAGACTCTAGCTCTCTGAGGCAGGTAACTTATTTCATATCATTGAGGTCATATAGTATTTGTCCTTCAATGCCTGGGTTGCTTCACTTAACATAAGATTCTCAAGGTTCATCCATGTTATCACGTGCGATTGTAGTGTATTGGTTCTTACAGCTGAGTAGTATTCCATTGTGTGTATATACCACATTTTATTGATCCACTCATCTGTTGATGGACTTTTGGATTGATTCCAACTTTTGGCGATGGTGAACAATGCTGCTATGAACATTGGTGTACATATATCGGTTTGTGTCCTTGTTTTCAGATCTGATGGGTATATACCCAGCAGTGGTATTGCTGGGTCATATGGCAAATCTATGGATAATTTTTTGAGAAACTGCCAAACTGTCCTCCAGAATGGTTGGATCCTTCTGCATTCCCACCAGCAATGGATGAGTGTTCCCCTTTCTTCACATCCTCTCCAGCATTTGTATTCTACTGTTTTTTTCATGGCTGCCAATCTTATGGGAGTAAGATGGTATCTCATTGTAGTTTTGATTTGCATTTCCCTGATAGCTAGGGATTTGGAGCATTTTTTCATGTGCTTTTTAGCCATTTGTATTTCTTCTTTGGAGAAGTGTCTGTTTAAATCTTTTTCCCATTTTTTAAATGGGTTGTTTATCTTTTTGTTTTCGAGATATATGAGTTCTTTATATATGCAAGTTATAAGTCTCTTATCAGATATATGGTTGCCAAATATTTTCTCCCATTGTGTGGGTTCCCTTTTTACTTTCTTGACAAACTCCTTTGAGGTGCAGAAGGCTTTAATTTTGAGGTAGTCCCATTTATCTATTTGTTCTTTTGCTGCTCGTGCTTTTGGTGTGATATTCATGAAGCCATTTCCTATTACAAGGTCCTGTAGATGTTTCCCTACACTGCTTTCTAAGGTCTTTATGGTCTTGGCTCTTATATTTAGGTCTTTGATCCATCTAGAGTTGATCTTTGTATAAGGTGTGAGATGGTAATCCTCTTTCATTCTTCTACATATGGCTATCCAGTTCTCCAGGCACCATTTGTTGAATAGGCCATTCTCTCCCAGTTGAGAGGGTTTGGTGGCTTTATCGAATATTATATGGCTATATACATGAGGTTCTATATCTGAACTTTCAATTCGATTCCATTGGTCTGTGTGTCTCTCCTTATGCCAGTACCATGCTGTTTTCACTACTGTAGCTTTGTAGTATGTTTTGAAGTCAGGAAGTGTGATTCCTCCTATTTCGTTTTTCTTTTTCAATATGTCTTTGGCTATTCGGGGCCTCTTTTTATTCCAAATAAATTTCATAGTTAGTTTTTCTAGTTCCTTAAAGAAGGCTGTGTTGATTTTTATTGGGATTGCATTGAATGTGTAGATCAGTTTTGGTAGGATAGACATCTTAATAATATTCAGTCTTCCTATCCATGAACAGGGAATATTCTTCCATTTATTTAGGTCTTCTTTGATTTCCTTGAACAATCTTGTATAGTTCTCGATGTATAAGTTTTTTACCTCTTTAGTTAAATTTATTCCTAAGTATTTGATTTTTTTATTTACTATTGTGAATGGTATTTGTTTCTTGATTTCCTCCTGATCTTGCTCATTATTGGTGTATAGAAATGCTACTGATTTTTGCACATTGATCTTATAACCTGCGACTTTGCTAAACTCATTTATGAGTTCTAGGAGCTTTGTTGAAGATCTCTCAGGGTTTTCTATATATAGGATCATGTCATCTGCAAATAATGAAATTTTGACTTCTTCCCTTCCAATTTGAATGCCTTTTATATCTGGTTCTTGTCTCAGTGCTCGAGCCAGTACTTCCAAGACAATGTTAAATAGGAGCGGAGACAATGGGCATCCTTGTCTTGTTCCTGATTTTAGAGGGAAGGATTTCAGGACTTCGCCATTGTAAACAATGTTGGCTTTAGGTTTTTCATATATACTCTTTATCATGTTCAAAAAGTTTCCTTGTATTCCGATCTTTTAGAGTGTTTTTATCAGGAAGGGGTGCTGTATTTTGTCAAATGCCTTTTCTGCATCTATAGATATAATCATGTGGTTTTTTTCTCTCAATCTGTTTATATGGTGTATTACATTGATTGATTTTCTTATGTTGAACCATCCTTGCATACCTGGGATAAATCCCACTTGGTCATGGTGTATAATTCGTTTAATGTGTTGTTGAATACGATAAGCAAGTATTTTGTTAAGTATTTTTGCGTCTAGGTTCATTAGAGAAATTGGTCTGTAATTTTCCTTTCTTGTGGTGTCTTTGTTTGGCTTTGGTACTAGGGTAATGTTGGCATCATAGAAGGAATTAGGCAGTGTTCCTTCTGTTTCGATTTTTTGGAATAGTTTCAACAGGATTGGTGTTAGTTCTTTCCGGAATGTTTTGTAGAATTCACCTGTGAAGCCGTCTGGCCCTGGGCTCTTCTTAGTTGGGAGATTTTTAATGACTGATTCTATCTCTTTGCTTGTGATTGGTTTGTTAAGATCATCAATTTCTTCTTTTGTCAGTATGGGCTGCTTATGTATTTCTAGGAATTTGTCCATTTCCTCTAAATTGTCATTTTTGTTGGAATATAGTTTTTCAAAGTATCCTCTTATGATAGTCTTTATTTCTGTGGGGTCAGTGGTGATATCACCTTTCTCATTTCTTATTTTGTGTATTTGCATCTTTTCTCTTTTTTTCTTTGTTAGTCTCACTAAAGGTTTGTCAATTTTGTTGATCTTCTCAAAAAACCAGCTCTTGGTCTTGTTTATTTTTTCAAGTGCTTTCTTATTTTCTATTTCATTTAGTTCTGCTCTTATCTTTGTTATTTCCTTCCTTCTTCTTCCTGTTGGGTTACTTTGTTGTTGTTTTTCTAATTCCTTCAAATGTGCAGTTAATTCTTCAATTTCTGCTCTTTCTTCTTTTTTGATATATGAATTTATGGCTATAAATTTCCCTCTCAGTACCGCTTTTGCTGCATCCCATAAATTTTGGTATGTTGTGTTATCATTATCATTTGTTTCAAGGTAGTCATTGATTTCTTTTGAGATTTCCTCTTTGACCCACTGTTTTTCTAAGAGTGTGCTGTTTAATTTCCAAATTGTCGTGTGAAGTCTGGGTCTCTGTCCCTTGCAAATTTCCAGCTTGACTCCACTGTGGTCAGAGATATTGTTTTGTATGATTTCGATCTTTCTGAATTCATTAAGCCTTTCTTTGTGGCCTAGCATATGGTCAATCTTGGAGAATGTTCCATGTGCGCTTGAGAAAAATGTATATCCTGCTGTGTTTGGGTGTAATGATCTATATATGTCTATTAGATCCAGCTCTTCTAATATACTGTTCAAATGTTTTGTTTCTTTAGTGATTCTCTTTTGAGATGTTCTGTCCAGAGTTGATAGTGGTGTATTAAAATCCCCCACTATAATTGTAGATGCATCTATTCTTTCACTTAGTTTTTCCAGCGTTTGCCTCACATATTTAGAGGCGCCCTTGTTAGGAGCATAAATATTTATGATTGTTCGATCTTCTTGACAAATTGTCCCTTTCACTAAAATATAGTATCCTTCTTTGTCTCTCACAATTGTTTCGCATTTAAAGTCTATTTTGTCTGATATTAATATAGCTACTCCTGCCTTTTTTTGGTTGTTGTTTGCTTGTATGATTGTTTTCCAGCCATTCACTTTCAACCTCCTTGAGTCTCTGGGTCTAAGATGTGTCTCTTGTAGGCAGCATATAGATGGGTCGTATTTCCTTATCCAGTGTCCCAGTCTGAATCTTTTGATAGGTGAGTTTAATCCGTTGACATTCAGTGTTATTACGTTTAGAGAGTTATTTATGGTAGCCATATTTTGGTTGGATTTGTGTTTGTTATATTTTGTTTGTATTATTTTATTTTCCCCTTCTATTTTTGTCTTTCTTGTTGCTTTTACACTCTCCTCCATCTCTGACTGTCCTGTTTTTTCCTTTCTTCCTGCAGAATTCCCTTAAGAATTTCTTGAAGGGGAGGTTTCTTGTTGATATACTCTTTCAGTTTCTGTTTATCTGTGAATATTTTGAACTCTCCATCATTTTTGAATGCTAGTTTAGCTGGATAGAGTATTCTTGGTTGGAGATTTTTTTCCTTTAGTACCTTGACTATATCATACCACTGCCTTCTTGCCTCCATCGTTTCAGATGAGAAATCAGCACTTAATCTTATGGAGTTTCCCTTGTATGTGATGGTTTTCTTTTCTCTTGCTGCTTTTAGAATTTTTTCTTTGTCTTGAGCATTGGATAATTTGACAAGTATATGTCTTGGGGTGGGCCTGTTGGGGTTTATGACCAGTGGAGTGCGCTGTGCTTCTTGGATATGTACATCTGTCTCTTTCAGTAGATTTGGGAAGTTTTCATTCATTATTTCCTGCAACACTCCTTCTGACCCCTTTCCCTTCTCTTCTCCTTCTGGAATGCCTATAATACGTATGTTTGAGCGTTTTGCGTTATCATTCAGGTCCCTAAGTCCTATCTGGATTTTTTCTACCTTTTTATTGACCACTTCTACTATCTGTTTGATTTCCAATGCACTGTCTTCCACATCACTAATTCTCTGCTCTGCCTCTTCTAGTCTGCTGATATTTGCTGCAAGTGTATTTTTGATTTCTTGAATTGTGGTGTTCATTTCCATCATATCTGTTATTTTTTTGCGCATGTCTGCAATTTCCCCTCCAAGTGTTGTCTTCACGCTGTTGACCTCTTTCATTACTTCATCAAATTTGTCGGTGATAAATGTTCTGAGATCTTTCATTGCTTGTGCGAAGTCCTGCCCCCCTTCCTGATTTTCAGTTTGTTGATTGGATTCAGCCATGTTTTCCTGATTACTGGTTTGGTTTGTAGATTTTTGTTGCTGTCTTGTCAACATTTTTTCTTGACGGGTTTAATCAGTTCCTTAGCTTCTTTGTCTAGTCTTGGAGATTAATTAGCTGTTGTTTTTGCGTAAGTGTTATATCTTCTCTTTGTCACTTTGTTCTTCTTATTCGAATTTCTTATTGCTAGTTAAGCTCACTTTAAAGGAAAGTATTAGTGCTGGGGAAAGTCAATTGTGTAAGGAAGGAAAAAGTGTGAAGTAGTATTGGTGATATATGTTTACAAAGCAACAATATGAGTTCTGGGAGGATGGAGGTTAGATCATGTAAATTGTGTAGAGTTATAGTAGTAGGAAAGTACCTATAATGAGGTAGACGACTGAATATGGGAGGAATGTGGTACGTACTAAGAGGCTATTGTTTTCGTGAGAGAGGGAAAGAGAAAAGAAAGGTAATAGTTTCAGGGACGAATACCAGATGGAAAACTAAACAAAGGTATTAGAAATTAAGAGTTAGACACTTTGTGGATCAAAGAAAGGGAGATGGAATATAGGAGAGATAGCAGATGGTGGAGGATATCAAGTTGTAGGGGAAAGGGGATAGTGTAGATAGGCTAAATCTATTCACAGAGAAATGAGGCAGTGGAGGGTGAGGAAACCCAGCAAATGTGAGGTATTTCCTGTAGGACCTATTGTATTGTTAAGGTAAAATAGTATAAGAAGAATATTGGGGACAAGAAAGAGAGGATTGAAAAAAAAAAAGAACAACAACAACAACAACAAAAAATAAAAAATAAAAAAAAATAAAAAACAAAACAAAACAAAGAACAGAAACCCCGCCGCCAGGCTCGGCTGGGCTCAGCTGGGCTCCGGTCCCCCGCCCGCCGCCCGCCCCGGCTCGGCTGGGCTCGGCTGAGCTCGGCTTTCCCGCCCGCCGCCGCCCGGCGCGGCGTGGCAGGGCTTGGCCCCCCCGCCCGCTGCGGCTCAGCCCGGCTCGGCCGGACTCGGCCGGACTCGGCCGGACTCGGCTTCCCCGCCCACCGCCCGCCGCCGCGGCGCAGCGCGGCTCGGCTCTCCCGCCCGCCGCCTGCCGCGGCACGGCTAGGCTCAGCTGGGCTTGTCTCCTTCGCCCGCCGCCCGCCGCGGCACAGCGCGGCTCGGCTCTCCCGCCCGCCACCCGCCGCGGTGCTAGCTGCCTCGGCTCCGCCTACCCAAGGAGGGAGTCCTCCACACGTAGCTGGGATCTCCGTGTATATTTCACAGATGGATCCTCTCTGTTACCTTCCCTCCAAATCGATGTCCAGACACCTCCGGACCAGGAAAAATCCCGAGACAGCCGGTCCCAAAGAGTCTCCGACGCCTCCCAGCCGATTCCCCCCAGGAGCTAGTAACCGGGAAGTTCACTCAGCCGCCATCTTGCCTCCCCCTCCTGAAAAGTCCCAAATTATATCTTATAGACCAGTCCTTTCCGTTACCTTCCCACCAAATCGATGTCCAGACACTTCCTGCCCTGAAAAAATCCTGAAAAAGCCTGGTCCCGGAGAACCTCCAGCGGTGCCCAGCTGCCTCTTCCCAGGAGAGACGGCAAGGCAAGCTCACTCAGCCACCATCTTGCCGGAAGTCTACATTCCAAATTTTTAATGTGCTTTTGAGCTTTTATTCCTCCAAACTTAGACACCATACAGCATCATGTATTGCATTTAATCGCCATTATATCTTTAGGTTCTCTCTCTTTCTGCTTTTTTGTTAATTGTGGAAACATACATACAACATAAGTCTGTCTACCCCCGGCCCCTCCCAAGCACACTGTTGGTGGGATTGACCACATTCCAACGTTGCAGAACCCTCACCCCCACCCCCTGCTGGGACTGCCAGAAGCCACAGAAGACAGACTGATTAGAAGACGACGTCCAGCTGAGCATCCTGACGGTGAGGCGGAGGCAACCCCTTGGAGCTACCAGAATCACAACGTCTAATACTCTAGACAAAGCCGACAAGCACATCTTGGTAAAAGAGAGGACCCAGAGTAGATTTTTAGGATATGCCCCATAAGATCTTGTGGGAAAATGCAGGTTCTCAGGAAAAAGTAGGGAGGATGATAGAGAAAATCCTGACATACGGCGATTACTCAGACCAATCCAGTGACCAAAAGAGAGTCAACGGCAGAACAAATGGAAGAGTCCATGAAAAAGGAACTTGCAAGAGAGATGAGAATCTGGGAAAGGTAACAGAATGGGTAGAGACCATTTGCAACACTGAGACTTAGCTTTCTTGGGTGCATAGCTTTGAGACCTGCCTTGGTCAAGCAGTGAACTTCTCTGGACTCAGAAATAACACCTACACCTCACGAGACAAGCCAACGCAAGGCCTCACGAGCTCCCCCTGCCCCGCCCCACCGCCACCAGCAGGACAGGTTCCAACCCCATCTGCAGACTGGGTTCCAGAGCTGCTAGAAATTACCTCCATGTTTCTAAGGAATGACTGAAAGTTAAATTTCTGTCACCACTGAAACAACTCAGAAGTAAAACTTGGTGAACCTGGCCACAGTGGAGCTTGTGATGAAGAGGAGGCTGTGGAGGCCCCGGTCTGTCGTGTAAATGCTCTTTAAGGAATTAGGGGGCATTTCTCTGGGCTTCCATTTCTTATTTCCATCTAGCCTGTAACTCTCAGGATCACCCTCGGGTGGTAAAACTCAAAATTCAATGCACAGGGAAGCAGACTTGGCCCAGTGGTTAGGGCGTCCGTCTACCACATGGAAAGTCCACAGTTCAAACCCCGGGCCTCCTTGACCCGTGTGGCGCTGGCCCACGCGCAGTGCCGATATGCGCAAGGAGTGCCCTGCCACGCAGGGGTGTCCCTGCACAGGAAAGCCCCACGTGCAAGAAGTGCGCCCGTGAGGAGAGCCGCCCAGCGCGGAAGAAAGCGCAGCCTGCCCAGGAATGGCGCCGCACACACGGAGAGCTGACACAACAAGATGACGCAACAAAAAGAGACACAGATTACTGTGCTGCTGATAAGGATAGAAGCGGTCACAGAAGAACACTCAGCGAATGGACACAGAGAGCAGACAACGGGGCAGGGTGGGGGGGAAGGGGAGAGAAATAAATAAGGAAAAAAAAAGGAAGGAGCTTAAAAAAAAAAAAAACGCAATGCACAGCATGGCCACCATGAGACCCACTGTCAGGGAAAATGCCAGAGGGGCTGTCGGCAGGAGCCCCCACGGATGCCCCTCACCACCAAGCTCTCCGGTAGGCGTTGACCAGTTTTGTGAAGGATGTTCCTCAGCTTCTCCATCTAGAACAGGGGGTGGTGGGTTCTAAAGGCCCAGAACGGCTCTCATCACCATCGCTTCTAAACTGCTCTCGCGGGCACACACAGTCTACCAGAGGACACGCACTTCACAAGAAGCCAAGGCACGAGGAAGGACAGAAACAGAGGCCCCAAGCTGAGCATCTGTCAAAGCAGTCTGTGTGTCTTCAACACCAGAAGACACCAGTGCACTGAACAAATGACCAACGATGGTAGAGCTTACCGGCCTGGCAGGTGACTCACCTGATCCCACGTCCAGGTACTCGCTTCCCGAGGGACCTGGCCACTTTCATGTGCTGTTTCCAGTCAAGCTTTCCCCGCCCCAGGTGCAGAGATAAGCGATAACTAACACCGTGTGGCCCCGCGCGCTCCCCTCCCCCCAGGAAGAAAGGGTCCTGTCCCTGTAAACCAGTCCTCCACCTGAGGTTCCAAAACGTGTGTTTACTTCGGAGGGTGCCATCTTTGGGGACACAAGAGACAATATGGAACTTTCTCGACCTTAAAAAAGTCAGTAAATGCAGCCTTGGTAATGGATGGGCCCTGGCAGCCTCCATGGGCCCACAAGTCACAGGCAGTAGCAGAGGCACTGTGGGGAAACGGTGGGTACTCCAAACTCAGAGGGGACGGCAGGGACCCCTCACCTGTCCGCCTGCTCTCCAGGGATGCAACACATCACAGTTACAGATGTCCACGCTGCTACCCGAAGTAACAGATTCCATTTACATAAACTGTCAGAACACGCAGTCCACAGATCTGCAGGTGGATGGGTGGTGGCTGGTGTCTGGGGAGTGGCTGGGGCTAATGAAGGGCTGCGGGTGGGAACATGGTTTCTTTAGGAGGTGACAAAAATGTTCTGGGATTAGATAGGGGTGATGGCTGCACGGCCCGTGAACACACTAAACACCACTGGACTGCACACTTAGAAACGCACTGGAGGGAAAAAGGCCTGAATAGACGCCAACGTGTGGCGTGAGCTGCTGGTGGCCTTTCCATGGAGGGTAACTTTTTTTTTGAAGGTCCTAATATTTACATACTATCAACCCTAACAAGCCACTTCTGAACCTATTTCCTCCTCTGTAAAATGGGGTGACCACCCCACCTTTGCAAGGGTGTAAGGAGAGCAGTAAGCACCTAAAACTCTTCCCCCCTGGGAGATGCCCAAGCAAGGGCGGTATCCGCTTGCTCTCCAGTGTGGAGACGGTGGCAGGAAAAGCAGTTATGGACCAATGAAATGCTCTAACCCTCACGAGCTCGTTCTAGACTTCTTTCACACTGCCCACCACACTTCTCCCCACAGTCTAAGACACTGTTAAGCTCATGAAAGAATCACAGATATTTCTATTTGACTAATACGAAGCAAAATGGTCATTTGAATCAAGTTCTCCTACATCTGGAAGCAAGATCTCAAAGTAGAACCCATAACCATTATCTAGTTGTTTCTTCCCATGTTGAGCTTGGCTCTCTACCCAAGGTTCCATAAACTCCCCACAGAACAAAACAGCATTCTTCCAGCAAGCATTTACTGAGCACCTGCTATGGGCCAGCCATTGTGCTGGGGGCTGGGATGCGACGTGAGCAAACAGACTTGATCCTTCCTAGAACTTACAGGAGGGAAGATAATACACACAAAAAAAACACAGTCACAAATGTGGTGTGGCACAAAATTAAGTGGTTCCCAACCTTATTAAGGAATCACAAACACACAACTACCAACGTTCCTGGTCAACAGAAGACTCCAGTTGCTCGGCAGCTGATACCATCTCCACAGAAGGAAGAAGCCCAAGATGGGACTGCCTGGAAGTGGTGGAGGCAGGCACCACAGTTTCTGAACTTCAAGAGCAGGCAGACCCTCTGCTGTTCCTCAGAGTCGCCGCAGCCTTGGTAGGACTGCTGGGCTCCAGCCTGGCGTTCTTGAGCAGGTGGAGAAGGGGGCCTGGAATGTGCATTTCTCACGAGTCCCCAGGTGAAGCCAAAGCTGCTGGTGACAACACCTGCCATGCCACACGGCAGACCTTATGTTTGAACAAAACTAGATTTAGAAGGAAACTTACAGACCTTCAGAATGACTAAGAGGTAAGACCCTGAGCTCAGAGAGAACAGACAACAACTGGTCAAAACCCACCAAGTTCAGCAGATTCCTTAACTCTCAGCCACTGCCGACCCATCACACAGCGCTGCCTGGACCGAGGAAAACAGACTTCTAAAAATGTCTACACAATTACAGGACACTGTAGATCCCCCCAGGGCCCACTGGATGGAACGTGAGAGAGTCTGGGCTATGATGTGGACCATTGACTATGGGGTGCAGTGATGCTCAGAGATGAACTTACCAGGTGCAATGGATGTATCACGATGATGGGAGAGAGTGTTGCTGTGGGGGGAGTGGGGGGCGGGGGCGGTGGGGTTGAATGGGACCTCATATATTTTTTTAATGTAATTAAAAATAATAATAATAAATAAATATTTAAAAAAAAATAAATTAAATTAAATTTTTAAAAAAATGTCTACAGCCACTGGCTATTTATTCTTTTTATTCTTTTGAAAAACAAGTAAAATAACTATGATATATTAATGCAGTGAAATGTGCAGCCATTTACATTTATTACCTAGGATTAGAATGATACTTACTAATTTAGGAAAACGCTCATACTAAAATGAAAGAAGCAGTATATAAAATAGTATGTACAGCATAACCCCAGTTTTGTTATCTATGTACACAATGAAATTTTAATGGAAATAAACATTAGTAGTGATAGAATTTGTGGGTAGTCTTTTCTCCATTTTATTTGTTTTTTTTCCCCAAATACTCATCATGAATACATGCTACTTTTATAATCAGAAATAAATAAGTTTTTAAATAACTTTTTCTTAAACCCAAATTTTGAATCCTATAACCAGCATTTCTTTCCCCAGAGAAAACTTCAAACAAACTAGTGTGACACCCAAGTCTGCCAGCAGCGCGGTTCTCTGGGCTGGCGCTGGGCTGCTCTGCCCACCCTCCTGTCACCTGCCCTTACCCCCCCAAACCCATGGCTGTGGTAACTGCCAGGGGCTCGGCGCCCCCTTCCCAACCACGCTGGGGTCACGCCTTGTGGCAGACTCACCCTTTCCCACTGAGCCCCCTGAAGACCTCCCCTTCGCACGGGATTTAAACACTAGGAGTGTTCAAGGAATTAATGACGTGGATTTACTTCAAAGTAATCTGGTGGGGAACAAGGTGGGAAAATGCTGACTGCCGCTGAAGCTGGGCAATGGCCACAAAGAGCTTCGTTACACTAATCTTTCTACCTTTCCACGTGTTTGAAATTTTCTTCAATTAAAAAGTAAGGGGGAGCAGGTAGGCTAAGATTTGTCCCTGTGTACCTCCGGGAGCCCTGGGTTTCCCACTCAGCCCCTGACAGATCCCCACAAAGGGTGCATCTTAAGCATCCACAACAGCCCTCACTGGGCACTAGAAGGATTCAGACAAACGGTGACATACATTTCTGTCCCCAAAAGCTCATAACTTGGGATGGGTAAATAAAACGCTAATGATTGTATTACTGGGATGGATAACTGCTATAAGAGATAATTACCACTAAACTAGATTATATCCCACTGAGATTAAGACAATTAAGGCAAGATTTCACCCTTTTCACTTCATGTCCCTTAAGCTAAACATTTTTTACTTTTCAAGACCAGCAAAGTTTTAGAAATGTGTATTACCATCAGTCAGTGATGTTTTATCAAAATGGAAAGAATATCAAATGCACAAATGATAAAAAAGCCTGTGTATGTGCTAGAGAAATAAATTATAATTTATCCACATAATACAATACAAAACAGTTACTGAAAAGGAGAAAAAATAAGCAATAGTCATAATTATTACATTTAAAAAATGACATAAATGCCATAATATATAATTTTGAACAATTTCAGAAGCATACACTATTCAGTGTTTTGTTTTGTTTTGTTCTGGTTTGGTTTGGTTTGAGGTACAAGGGCTGGAGACTGAACCTGGGATCCTGTATGTGGGAAGCCAGAGCTAAACCACTGAGGCACATCAGTTCCCGAGTTCATTTTTTCATCTGTTTGCTTGTTGTTTGGGTTTTTTGTTTTGTGTTTAGGAGGCACTGGGAACTGAACCCAGGACCTCCCTGTGGGAAGCAGGCCCTCAACCACGTGAGCCACAGCGGCTCCCATTCAGTTTTTACACCACGGAAAAAAACGCATTAAAGTAGTCACAGTAATTCTATCTGAACCATGGACTTCTGGGTGCTTTCTTTCCTTAAACTTTTCTGAATGTTCTTTTGTCTTCTTTTTAAAGATACCTAGATCACACAAAATGTTACATTAAAAATTATATCTGCATGTTCTTAAACTTTTGTCATAAATATACATTACTTGTACATTAACCTTCCCCTGCCCTGTTTTTTAAGTACAATTACCTTGAAAGTACAAAAATTTATCTGTAGATCCATAAACCAACTGGAAAACCAAGAGGGCCACTGAGCAGTGCACAGGCTGACAGAAGCCTAACTGCGGGGGGGGGGGAGCCCTCAAGAAGCCCCCTCCTCGCCTGCAAAGCGCCCCAGGCCACAGGCTCTGAGGGTCCTTCCACCTTCCACAGAGCGTGCAGCCCTGGGCAGCCCCTGGACCCTCTCCATGGTGCAGACTGCCCTTATGGGTTTAGAGCCGACACCGCCTCAGAACTCTCTAGAGTCCTAACCCCACGGGCCGCTGTGTTCTCCTGAAGGCTGCGCTCAAGCACGGGCCCACACCAGCACACGGGACCAACCGGCACACGGGGGCCACCCGGCACACGGAGCCACACCAGCACACAGGGGCCACCCGGCACACAGGGGGCCACCCAGCACACAAGGGCCACCCAGCACACAGAGCCACCCAGCACACGGGGCCACCCAGCTCACGGGCCCACACCAGCACACCAGGGCCACCAAGCACACGGGGGGCCACCCAGCACACGGAGCCACACCAGCACACATGGGGCCACCCAGCACACAGGGGCCACCCAGCACACAAGGGTCACCCAGTACACGGGGGCCACCCAGCACACGGAGCCACACCAGCACACAGGGGGCCACCCAGCACACGGGGCCACCCAGCTCACGGGCCCACACCAGCACACCAGGGCCACCAAGCACACGGGGGGCCACCCAGCACACGGAGCCACACCAGCACACAGGGGCCACCCAGCACACAAGGGCCACCCAGCACACGGGGGCCACCCAGCACACGGAGCCACACCAGCACACAGGGGGCCACCCAGCACACAGGGGCCACCCAGCACACAAGGGCCACCCAGCACACGGGGGCCACCCGGCACACGGAGCCACACCAGCACACAGGGGGCCACCCAGCACACAAGGGCCACCCAGCACACAGAGCCACCCAGCACACAAGGGCCACCCAGCACACAGAGCCACCCAGCACACGGGGCCACCCAGCTCACGGGCCCACACCAGCACACCAGGGCCACCAAGCACACGGGGGGCCACCCAGCACACGGAGCCACACCAGCACACAAGGGCCACCCAGCACACGGGGGCCACCCAGCACACGGGGCCACCCAGCTCACGGGCCCACACCAGCACACAGGGGACCACCCAGCACACAAGGGCCACCCAGCACACAGAGCCACCCAGCACACAAGGGCCACCCAGCACACGGGGCCACCCAGCTAACGGGCCCACACCAGCACACCAGGGCCACCAAGCACACGGGGGGCCACCCAGCACATGGAGCCACACCAGCACACAGGGGGCCACCCAGCACACGGGGCCACCCAGCTCACGGGCCCACACCAGCACACAGGGGCCACCCAGCACACAAGGGCCACCCAGCACACGGGGGCCACCCAGCACACAAGGGCCACCCAGCACACGGGACCAACCGGCACACGGGGGCCACCCGGCACACCGGGCCACCCAGCACACGGAGCCACACCAGCACACGGGATCAACCGGCACACGGGGGCCACCCAACACACCAGGCCACCCGGCACACGGAGCCACACCAGCACACGGGGGCCACCCAGCACACAGGGGCCACCCAGCACACGGAGCCACACCAGCACACAGGGGGCCACCCAGCACACAGAGCCACCCAGCACATGGGGCCACCCAGCACACGGGGCCACCCAGCTCACGGGCCCACACCAGCACACCAGGGCCACCAAGCACACAGGGCCACCCAGCTCACGGGCCCACACCAGCACACAGGGGCCACCCAGCACACGGGGGGCCACACAGCACACAGGGGCCACACCGGCACACAGGGTCACCCAGCACACCGGGTTCACCCAGCACACGGGGACCAACCAGCACACAGGGGCCACCCAGCATGGGGACACACCGGCACACGGGGCGACCCCGGCACACCGGGGCCACACCAGCACACTGGGGCCACCCAGCACATCGCCCAACCAGCACGTGGCTCTGCGAACCGCCCGAGGAAGGGAGGCAGTCCACTCGGCACTGCAGAGCAATCCCTAGACCGGCTCTGGAAGACCAGACCCTCGGTTAAAAACAGACTCAGAGGACAGCTGCAAACCACCAGAAGGAGATCACAGCTACTGGTCAAAATGGCTATTCTAATTAAAAGCATTTTGAGCCACAAAGAAATCACTGAAATCAACTACAAAAACAAGGAAGGCCAGGGTAGAATCTCGCCTCAGGCCACCCCATAAAAACCCCGGTCCGCTGGTCAGCACAGCCGCCCCCGGATGGCACTGAAATGGTAGGCACAGCGCAGGGCCACGAGCCCCGGGACACCTCTCCGCCTGTGCGCGATTTCATTGCTTCAAATTATAAATTTGGCTTTTATTTTCTAGAAATTTTACTTTTCTTCTCAAGCCCCAAAACAGCACCCTGGAAGCAAAAGATTGGTCATAAAGAATTCTCCCAATCTGCCCAGAGATTTAAGAAACCCTAAGACGACAGACAGAGGTAGAATTTTAATTGGGCTTTCAAACTCCTAATAACATCTTCTTATAAAGTGCTACACTAACACAACATTTACCTAAGAGGAGCCCCAGAACCCTCCCAACCCCCATCTCGTTCCGCGTCTACACCCAGTGCTAAATGCAGAGATTAAAATATTCTCACTGGAAATCAAAGTTTTTATTCAAGTTAAACTTACACATTTTATGTAACACAATTCTATAATAAAAGTTTAACCAACAAAAGCTTCAGTAAACAAATTAAGTAGTCCCTCTGTTTCGCTGGCCTCTCAGGGATCAAAAGGTGGTTGACAGCAAATGGCCCCGGACCCCCGAGCGGCCGGGCGCCCCGGCGGCGGCCACACGCGCGCGCACACGCGCCCACGCCCCTTCTCGGACTTCGGGGAAGCCGCCTTTGTTCCCAGGACCCACGGCGGGGCCCCCGGCCCTCGGCCCTCGGCCCTACCTCTCCTGAATCAGCCTCTGCGCGCGCAGAGCCCGTCGCGGGCGCCCGGGTCCAGGCAGCAGCCGCCGGGCCCGCGTGCGCCGAGGCCCGCGGCCCCCACGCCGCCTCCCCGCACTCTCTCCAAACCGCTCTGCCTTTGTCGCCACTGTCACTCCTACCGCTCTCGCCGCTGAGCCTCGGCCCGCGCGCTCCTCGCCGCCCGCCTCCCTGCCCGGCACACGCTCACGCGCGCACGCCCACGAGGCAGCGGCGCCGGGGCCTCGCACGCGCCCTCGGGGCTGAGCGCGCAAACTCCCCGCTGGTCCCGCGGCGAGCGGGCGCCCCGGCAGCCGTGCGCCCCTGCGGGCCGCGCTCTCCCCCCGCGGGGCCGCTCTCACCTCGGGCCCTTTGTGCTCCGCGGAGGCTGCCCCTCTCCGGCGCCACCAGGGCCACTGGCCGGCCCGACCAGCGGCTGCGGGCCACACCAGCCACCCCCCGGTTGGGGCCCGGCCGGGGGCGCGCGGCAAAGCCCGGAGTCTCCGGAGCCAGCCGGACTCGACCCCTGACACCGGCCGCCCCCGGAGTCCACTTCTCCGGGTCTTGCTGGCGGCCGCGGGGCCGAGGCGCCGGGGACCCGGCCTGGGGCAGGGGCTGCGGCGGGCCGCGCGCGTGGGGCGGGGAGGTCGTGCTGGGGCGCCCGGGCCGGGCGAGGGCAGGCGAGAGCGGCGCGGCGCCCCGAGCCCCGCGCACGCCCCCTGCGCGCTGTCGGAAACCTGCGCCCCGCTCTCACTGCGCCCGGTCGAGGACCCCGCCCCGCCGTGCCCCGGAGCTGGGGTGTGTCCCCGGCCTGGGGCGCTCGCCGCCTGGGCGTCGGAAGCAAGCGAGGAAATCCCGCAGCAACGGCCGAGGCGCGCCGTGCGCACCCGGGAAACGTTGCCGGCCCCTGGGGGTCCCAGGAAGCACGGCCCTCGCCCCCCGCCCTTTCTGGTAGGGCCACAGCCCGGGGCTCCCTCCAGCCACAGCGCGCCTTGCGGGGGTCGGGGTCCAGGCAGACGCTGGCAGGGCACTCCGAGAGCCCACTCCAGGCAGGGGGCAGGGGTCGCGAGCGCCCAGAGGAGCCTCCCGGCGACTCCGCCAGAGAAGCGGAGGAGCTGCCGAGGCCACGCAGGAGGAAGCGGACTCGCGCACGAGCGCATCCACGGGAGGGACACAGCTGACTTCCCGCGGATCGGGAGGACGAGGGAATGGACGGACGAACCAGGACCCCGAAGAAGTCCTGGTGGCCTCGGGCGGCCGGTGTGGGGATGGCGCGCAGGGAGGGAAGCCCGGGGACTCGAGACGGGAAACAGAGCGCGAGGTTTCTCTCCGCAGAACACAGGCTGTTGTTTTCTGGAACTAGAGCGAGAACCAGAGCCGGAGCCGCACCCGTGTTCCGGTGCCACCCACCCGTGACCCCTAGCGAGGCCTTGAAAAGGAAGGAGAGTGCGCAGAGCCTGGCGGTGCGGGAATTGCCGCCCCGCCAGGGTGAGGCACAGCGGGGCCTCCGCGCACGGGGCCTCCTGCACCAAGCTGGCACCATCGTTTTCCTTTTTATATCTTTAGGAAATCGTTCAAACACACACTAAACTCACCCCGTGGGCCCAGGAACAGTCCAAGAGTCTGCATGCTGCAGAGGTTAAAAAAAGGCATACCCCGTCACAGCCAGAGCCCCGAGGCATCTTGCCCCCACCCCACTCTCCAAAACACCCTTTCCACTTTTTCATACTGTGACCAAAAATGCATGTGTTCATTAACCATATATAGTATTTGTACTAGTTTTACAACTTTCCTGTGTTACCATGTTCCATATTTCATTCCATGACCTGGGCAGTTTGTTTTGTTTACTCAGGTATCTTTATAAGACCCTTCTGATCTCGTAGATGGCTCCAGCTTATTCATCTCACCTGCTGAACAGCACTCCACTGTATGACTATGCCTCCATTTATACGTGTCCCTCTGTTGATGGACGTTAACAGTAACCCAGCTTTTGACGCTTAACGAGAGGGCAATAGCTGTTCTTGACACCGTTTCTAGGTTACAGTCCAGTAAGTGGAAGTTTTGGTCATGAAGTTTGTGCATTGTGGACTTTACATCCCCAGGTCCACTGAGCCCCTCAGCTTCTGGCTTTACCTAGTGCTCTGTAGTAGTAGGCTTTGAAATGTTCCCTAGAGGGAAATGGATTTGGCTCAACTGATAGAGCATCTGCCTACCACATGGGAGGTCCAGGGTTCAAACCCCTGCCCTCCTGACTAGTGCTGTGTGCAGCACTGATGCGTTCAAGGAGGGCCGTGCCACGCAGGCATGTCCCCCACGTAGGGGAGCCCCATGGGCAAGGAGTGCACCCCATAAGGAGAGCCACCCCGCATGAAAAATGTGCAGCCTGCCCAGGAGTGGTGCCACACACGGAGAGCTGGCACTGCAAGATGATGCAACACAAAGAGACACAGATTCCCAGTGCCACTCACAAGAATGCAAGTGGACACAGAAGAACACACAGCAAAGGAACACAGCAGACTGGGGGCAGGAAGGGGAGAGAAATAAATAAAAAATAAAACTCTTTAAAAAAAAATGTTTCCTAGACAGAACATGCAAAAGTGTATTTATTTTAGAGAAGTTGTGGGTTTACAGAAAAATCATAAAATACAGAGTTCCATATACCACCCTCTTATTAATAAACTTGTTACAATTCATGAAAAAACACTTTTAAAATTCTACTATTAACTATAATCTGTCATTTACTGTAGGATTTACTGTGTTGCAGTATTACATATTTCTTTTAACTTTTATTCTAGTAACATATACAACCTAAAATTTCTCCAGCAGCTGCACCATTTGCATTCATAAATATAATCCAGTACTGTTAATACAATCTCGATGTTGTGCTACCATCACACCATTCATTACCAAAACTTCACAATCAACCCACATAGAAGCTCCGTACGTTTTAAGCATCTGCTCCTCATTCCCAGTGCCCACTCCAGCCCCTGATATTCCAGATTCTAGATTCTGAGTCTATGACTTTGCCTCTTCTAACTCTTCGTTCTCAGTGAGATCCCTCTATGTTTGTCCTTTTGTGTCTGGCTTATTTCACTCACCACGATGTCTTCAAGGTTCATCCCAGTTGTCGTATGGGTCAGAACTTCATTCCCTTTTACAGATGGATAATATTCCATTGTATGTATACACATTTTATTTATACATTCACCAGTTCATGGACAGTAGGGCTGCTTCCCTCTTTTGGCCACTGTGAATAATGATGCCGTGAACATTCGTGTGCTGTTCGCGTCCATGCTTTCAAATTTGGGGGGTATATACCTAGAAGTGGGATTGCTGGGTCATATGGTAATTGTATACCTAACTTTCTGAGGAACCACTCAACTGTCTTCCACGGTGGCTGCACTATTTTACATTCCTACCAACAGTGAATGAGTCTTCCTATTTCTCCACATCCTCTCCAACACTGGTAATTTTCTGGGGTTTTTTTTTGTTTTGTTTTTTAATTGTAGCCATTTTTCTACCAGGTGTGAAATGGTATCTCAGTGTGGGTTTGATTTGCATTTCCCTAACAGCTACCAAAGTTTAGCATCTTTTCATATCCTTTTTAGCAATTTGAATATCCTTTTTGAAGAAATGTCTTTCAAGGTCTTTTGCCCGTTTTTAAATGGGTTGTTTTCTTTTTTGTTGAATTGTAGGATTTCTTTACATATTTTGCATTTTAAACCCTTACCAGATATGTGGTTTCCAAATATTTCCTCCCATTGAGTAGATTGTCTTATCTTTTCATGTTCATGATGAACTCCTTTAATGCACAAAAGGTTTTCATTTTGATGCGGTCCCATTTATCTATTTTTTTCTTTTGTTGCTTGTGCTATGGGTATAAAGTCTAAGAAACCATTGCCTATCACGAGGTCCTGAACATGCTTCCCTACATTTTCTTCTAGGAGTTTTATGGTTCTGGTTCTTATATTTAAGCCTTTCATCCATTGTGAGTTAATTTTTTTTTAAAGATTTATTTATTTATTTATTTATTGAATCCCCCCACACCCCGGTTGTCCGTTCTCTGTGTCTATTTGCTGCATCTTCTTCTTTGTCCGCTTCTGTTGTTGTCAGCGGCACAGATTGCTTTGTTGCATCATCTTGTTGTGTCAGCTCTCCGTGTGTGCGGCACCATTCCTGGGCAGGCTGCACTTTCTTTCGTGCTGGGCGGCTCTCCTTACGGGGCGCACTCCTTGCGTGTGGGGCTCCCCTATGCAGGGGACACCCCTGCGTGGCACAACACTCCTTGCACGCATCAGCACTGTGCATGGGCCAGCTCCACACAGGTCAAGGAGGTCGAGGGTTTGAACCGTGGACCTTCCATGTGGTAGACGGACGCCCTAACCACTGGGCCAAGTCCACCACCCCTTGAGTTAATTTTTGTACATGGTGTGGGGTAGGGGTCCCCCTTCATTCTTCTACATGTGGATATCCAGTTCTTCCAGCACCATTTGTTGAAGAGACTATTCTTTCCCAATTGCATGGGCTTGGCAGGGTAGTCAAAATTCAATTGGCCATAGATATGAGGCTCTATTTCTGAATTCTCCATTTGATTCCATTGGATATCTATCCATGTGATTTTGACCACTGTATCTTTGTAATAAGTTTTACATTCAGAAAGTGTGAGTCCTCCAACTTCATTCTTCTTTTTCAGGATGGTTTTGAAAAACCCTTGCCCTTCCAAATAAATTTGATGATTGGCTTTTCCCTTTCTACAAAGAAGACTGTTGGAATTTTCATTGGGATTGCATTGAGTCTGTAAATCACTTTGGGTAGAAATTACATCTTAACAGTATTTAATCTTCCAATTCATGAGCATGGATAGGTCTTTTTACATTTTTTTTAGCAGGGAAACAGACTTGGCCCAGTGGTTAGGGCGTCCGTCTACCACATGGGAGGTCCGCGGTTCAAGCCCCAGGCCTCCTTGACCCTTGTGGAGCTGGCCCATGCGCAGTGCTGATGTGCACTCCCTGCGTAGGGGAGCCCCACGTGCAAGGAGTGTGCCTGTAAGGAGAGCCGCCCAGCGTGAAGAAAGTGCAGCCTGCCCAGGAATGGCGCCGCCCACACTTCCCATGCCGCTCACGACAACAGAAGCGGACAAAGAAACAAGACACAGCAAATAGACACAGAGAACAGACAACTGGGGGAGGGGGGAAATTAAATAAAATAAATAAATCTTTAATAAATAAATAAATTTCTTTTAGCAAAGTTTTGTAGTTTTCTGTGTACAAGTCCTTACATCATTAATTAGATTTATTCCTAGATACTTCATTCTTTCAGTTGCTACTGTAAATGGAAATTTTTCTTGATTTCCTCTTCAGATTGCACATTATTAGTGTTTAGAAACACTACTGATTTTTATGTGTTGATCTTGTACCCTGCACTTTACTGAATTTGTTTCAGTTTCAGAGCTCTGGTAGCTCTAGTAACTCTGTTGTATATTTTTCAGTACTTTCTATAAATAGGATCATGTTGTCTGCAAAATAGTGAAAGTTTTACCTTTCCTTTTCAATTTGGATACCTTTTATTTCTTTTTCTTGCCCAATTACTCTGGCTGGAACTTCCAGTACAAGGTACAGTGCTGACAGTGGGCATCTTTGATCTTGTTGCTGATCTTAGAGAGCTAGCTTTCCATCTTTCACCATTGAGTAGGATGTTAGCTATGGGTTTTTTATCGTGTCCTTTATCGTGTTGAGATAGTTTCCTTCTATTCCTATCTTTCTAAGTGTTTTTATCAAGAAAGGATGCTGGGTTTTGTTAAATGCCTCTTCTGCATCAATTGAGATGATCGTGAGGGTTTTTTCACGTCAATGTCTTAATGTGGTGTATTACATAAATTGGTTTTCTTGTGTTGAACCACCGTTGCATACATGGTGTGACACCCACTAGATTATGGTATATTTCATTCATATTTATATTTTAATGTGCTGTTAGATTTTATTTGCAAGGATTTTTTGAGGATTTTTATATAAATATTCATTAAAGAAATTAGTCTGTGCTTTTCTTTCCTTTTTTATCTGGTTTTGGTATTAGAGTGATTTGGCCTTATAGAATGACTTAGGTAGTGTTCCCTCCTCTTCAGTTTTTTGGGAGGATTTTGAGAAGGACTGGAATGTTGGGTAGAATTCACTTGTGAAGGCATTTGGTCCTGGGCTTTTCTTGTTGGGAGGTTTTGGATGACTGATTCCGTTTCCTTCTTTGTAATTGGTCTGTTGAGATCTTCTATTACTTCTAGCATCCATGTAGTTTGTTAGTGTGTTTCTCAGAATTTGCCCATTTTATCTCGGTTGTCTAATTGGTCTAAATAGCGTTTTTAAGCTTTCCTTTGCATTGTCCTGGCCACTGGTGAGAGTGAGCAGCTCTTCAAATGCTTCTTGGCCGGCTTTCCTCGGCTCTGAATGGCCCGGTTAGTCCCTGACGAGCTTTCTGCTTCCTCGTCTTTTCCTTGTTGGTTCACTGAGTCCTTCCAGTCCTCTGGGCACTAAGCCTCTATTGGTTACATGCACTGCACATAACGTCTCCTAACATGTGTCTTTTCACTCTATGATGTCTTTTGTTAAACAGAAGGGTGGGAAACGGACTTTGGCCCAGTGGTTAGGGCGTCCATCTACCATATGGGAGGTCCATGGTTCAAACCCCGGGCCTCCTTGAGCCACCCAGCGTGAAAAGAAAGAGCAGCCCTGCCCAGGGATGGTGCCGCCCACACTTCCTGTGCGCCGCTGACGACAACAGAAGCAGACAAAGAAACAAGACGCAGCAAATAGACACCAAGAACAGACAACCAGGGGAGGGGGGGAAATTAAATAAATAAATAAATCTTTAAAAAAAAAACAGAAGGGTTTTGTTAAAATATTCTTTTCATCAATTAAATCAATCACCCTTGTGGTCCTTTGTTTCAGATAGCCCTACCCTCAGCTCTTAAAAAAATCCTACTGCGGTTTCTCCTAAAAGTATTAAAGTTTTGCTTTTCACATGTAGGTCTTTAACTCAACAGGATTTTTTTTTTTTTTTTTTTTTTTTTTTGGCTGTAGGCACTTGATTTTCTCAGCTCTAAGTAACCTGGGAGAGCCAAGCCAGAAGTTTTTGTGGCCAAGAGAGCAGCTCAGCTGGAGTTAACTGGAGGTTGATTGGCATGTGCTCCTTCTTATCTTCCAGTCCTCAGCTGCCTTGCCTCCACCTGGGAACGCACTTCTCCAGGGTCCTGCTCTAGAGAAGTTTATCACTAATTTCCCCCCTACTGAACTAGTGGCAAAACGCTCAGCAGCCCTTCCAGAGGTGCCTGCATTTTACGCTGATTCCCAGAATCCAAAAATCCTCCAAGACTCAGGGGACACTGGGATTTGGAAGCAGTGGGGGCGGCTAGGGACGAGCTTGGAGGCACAGATTCCACAGCCGTTAATGAGGCTAAAAGATGCCCCTTCACTACTCAGTGAACTCTTGCTTCTTAGGTAATTTGCACCCCTGAGGTAGAAATTACCATCCTGTTTTCAGCTGGGAAACCAGGACTAGCCACAAAGCTCCTGGAGGGCAGAGCCAGATTTTGAACAGAGCCAGATGTTTCTGACTCCAAAGCCCCAACTCTCCCCCGTACCCTGTGCCTACACTTTACACACGGCCCAGCTGGGCTGCTGGGTAGCATTACTTTAAATTCCGGCTTTCAATGTGATATAGAAATCATGATTATTTAAATGAATAGTTTAGTATTTGTTGTTTAATAGAACCAATTTATGGAGATTCACTCAGTGAATGTTTATTGTGCGTCTGCTCGTCTGTGGCAGTGTGGTAGGGGCTGTAAACTCTGAGGATGCCACACTAATGGAAGAAGTTGTTGATGTAGGAGGAGTGGGGGGTGTGGGGAGTGTGGGAACCTCTTACAGTTTTTAATGTAACATTGTGTGTGGTCTATGCATCCTTTTTTAAAAAAATATATAAATGAAAAAAAAAAAACCTGTGATGAGACGCGGCCTGGTGGGGCAGACAATGCAAGCGGGATGTGGGGCTGTGGCCGCCAAGCTGGGAGTCCCTGCCTAGCCTACAGGCAGGTCTAACGGGAAACTTCTCACATGAGGGGTACCTCCTATTGATTTGCCCGTGTGTGAGCGCCGTGAGGCAGGAACCATAGCTCATCCATCTTTCTATCTTCAGCACCTGGCAAAAAGGTGCTCAAGAATTATTTGTTAAATGAATAAATATGTGAATGAGAACATCTTAAGCCCCTACGGTGATTATATCTCAGATTTTTTAAAGAATAGACTCATTTTCACCTATTCTTGTTAAATATATAATGTAATGTGATTTGATTTTTGTATCTGTTGTCAGACCGTGCGTCACGAGTTATTGTTTTAATGTGTAGTCAATATACCTCTGCAAGTGACAGGAAGCGGCACAGATCTTCTTGGAAAAAGCACTGTCTCTCGAGGAACAGGCAAGGCTTCTGCAGTAAGGGTGGGTAAGTGGGGAAAGGATGGCATTCCAAGTGGAGGGGAGCAGAGCCCCACTCAGACGCAGGAGAGCCTGCAACTAGCAAGTGAAGTGAGCGACAGAGTGCCTAAGGGGGTAGCAACAATCAGGTCAGAATAGAAAGGATAAGAAAGGAATAGAAAGCAAGGATTGCCCAAGGACAGGCGTGAGTGCTGGGCTAAAGAGCAGAAACGAGTTTTGTGAAATGTGAATGCTCATCTCCCAGAAGGGATTCTAAGGAGAATATTTTCCAAATATCTAGGCTATGCCTGTGCTGTTCATTTAATACACACTTACTGAGCCTCTATTATATGTCAGGCACTCTTGGATTGGGATACATGAGTGAGTAAGAGATAAAATCCCTTCCCTCATCGGCTAGAGCAGCTGACATGCAATTCCAGCCACTCCAGTAAAAGTGTGTACAGAACAGCTGCGTCAAATTAGCATTAACCAATGTCTGCTCTGTGGTCTGGATTAGTTACTGTAATTGCTAAACCGTTAATCACTGGAACAGATGCCCTTACATTTTTTTAGTTTTGTATTTTTTAAATTTTTATATTGAAATAATTTCAAACTTGCAGGACAGCTGCAAAAATAATACAAATCCCGCCCTGAGAACTCAATGGTCTTTCTTCTGCCAGCTCCAATCTGCTTTTTTTAAATATATTTTTAAATTTATTTTTAAAAAACGCATAGGTTACATAAAATGTTACGTAAAAAATATAGGGGATTCCCATATTCCCCACTCCCCACACCCCCTACTTTTCCCATATTAACAACTTCTTTCATTAGTGTGGTACATTCATTGCAATTGATGAGTGCATTTCGAGGTGCTGCTAACTCCAGTGTGCTTTGAACTCCTCTAAGGAATTTTTAATTTCTGTTACTGCAATCTGCAGCTCTGTTTGGTTCCATTTCATAATTTCCATCCCTCTGTTGATTGTCTCTTTGTGTTCATCTATTGTTTTCTTGTTTTCCTTTAGTTTTAAAATTTTTATTTGTCTTTTTTTTAAAGCTACATAGATCACAAAAAAATGTTACATTAAAAAATATAAGGGAAGCAGACTTGGCCCAGTGGTTAGGGCGTCCGTCTACCATATGGGAGGTCCGCGGTTCAAACCCCGGGCCTTCTTGACCCGTGTGGAGCTGGCCCATGTGCAGTGCTGATGTGCGCAAGGAGTGCCGTGCCATGCAGGGGTGTCCCCCGCATAGGGGAGCCCCACACACAAGGAGTGCACCCCATAAGGAGAGCAGCCAAGCATGAAAGAAAGTGCAGCCTGCCTAAGAATTGTGCCGCACACATGGAGAGCTGACACAAGATGATGCAACAAAAAGAAACACAGATTTCCAGACAGCTGACAACAACAGAAGTGGACAAAGAACACACAGCAAATAGACACAGAGAACAGACAACTGGGGTGGGGGGGGAAGGGGAGAGAAATAAATAAAATCTTTTTTTTAAAAAATAGGGGAAAATGTGAGAGGGGAGAGGGTGGAGTAGATGATATTACCCTATATATATATATATATATATATATATATATATATATATGAGGTTTCCAAATACCCCAACCCCCTTCCCACCCCCACTCCTCCCACATTAACAATCTCATTCATCATTGTGGCACATTCGTTGCATTTGATGAATACATTCTGGAGCACTGCTACACCACATGGATTACAGTTTACATTGTAGTTTACACTCTCCCCCCGTACATTCAGTGGATTATGGCAGGGTACATAATGTCCTGCATCTGTCCCTGCAATATCATTGAGGACAACTCAAAGTTCTGAAAATGCCCCCACATCACACCTCTGCTTCCTTCTCCCTGCCCTCAGCAACTCCCATGGCCACTGTCTCCACATCAGTGATATAATTTCTTCCATTGCTAGAGTCACAATAGTTCTATAGTAGAATATCAATTAAGTCCACTCTAATCTATATCCCACATGGCTGATGGATAGGATTCTCCTGCTTGCAACTGTAGGCACTCTTGTTTCCCTGGAGTGGTAGCTGACAATCTTCCCCTCCCTGTTAACTGACCCAGGTAAGTCCAAAGAACCAGAGAGTAGGTGTTGCAACTCTGCTGAGGCTCAGAACCCAGCTGGCATGTGGCCAGTCCAGAGATTTAAGTCTCCTGAGTATACACCAACCCCAGCACCAACCACAGATTCAGTAAAAGTGACAGAAGAGCCATGTGTAGAAAGGTCACATCTGAGTCCAGCTCCATCACACTGAGGGGCACAAATGCCAAAGTAGGGCCCACTGGTAAGGAATTAACCTCCAGAGCCATCTGTCATGACCATAGAACCTATGTGTCTCTGTAGCCCTCAGGAGCACCAGTACTTGAGGCTGTATCTACTTTGGCTGTCTCTGGGATCCTGCTAAGATATGCATAAGCATGACCCCTCTGATGATCTCCTCACTCATTTTGAAGTCTCTTAGCCATATAAACTCATTTTTCTTTACCATTTCCCCCTTTTATTCAAGGTCTTTTTCTAGTTGCATCACCAGCTGGTGATTGGTAGTAATCCCTTGGCACCAGGGAGACTCATCCCTGGGAGTCATTTCCCATGCTGGGGGGAAGGTAATGCATTTACATGATGAATTTGGCTTAGAGAGTGGCCACTCTTGAGCAACATGGAGGCCCTCAGGAAGTAACTCTTAGGCACCCTGCAGCTCTAGGCTTCGGTGGAATTTCAAGTATACAGGCTCATAAGCATAGCCATCGTATCAAGGGCCCATCATTGGACGATCCTTCTTCACTGGTCTTTGCCCTTGCACTTGGGAGATTGTTGCGGTTCCATTGGGGAATGTGACACAGCTCCCCTGGCTAGGAACTCAGCACTCCCTCAGTTGTCATGTGTAACTCTACCTACTATGATAATACCCAATGAATACCCAAACATTTTTATATACCCTATATACATGCCCTGGAAAACTCCCTCCCAACCATGCATTCCCCATCAGTGACACCCCACACCAGTGCTCCTCCCCTGCCAAAGCTGAATCCCTCTGGGATCCAAAACTTCTTAAAAAATGAAGCCTGATATATTGCCAAATTCAATTAGTAGGAAAATGAAATAGTAATGATAGGTTTAAAGATTAGAAATAGAATACATACTAATTTAGAAAAACTAAAATAAAGTAAAAAATAAGTTGGGGTATTAAAAAATGAAAAATATCATAAAACTTTGTTTTTGATGCTCACTATAATAGGTGTTCCCCTGTATGTGCAGTGGCAAGGCAATTTCTTCCATTCCTTCCTCAGTGTCTACATCTTTTTTTTTTTTAATTTTTAATTTTGTCTTCAAAAAAGTTCTGGATCATGGAAAAGTCACATATGCAATATAAGGGACTCCCATATACCCCTTCCCCAACAATGATCTTTTTACATGTGCATGTCATGTTTGCTACTGCTGATGTACAGATATTGAAACATAGCCACTAACCATGGTTGCATTTTGGCTTACATTTTAGACTGTACACTTTTCCAAATTTTAAGTTACATTATGGTTTACATTTTAGAGTATACACTTTTATAAATTTTGGGTGAAATTTAACATGGCCTATATCCATCATTGCACGATCTTGTGGAACACCTCCATTGCCCCCCAGTTACCCCTCTTCCATCTATTCCATTCCTCTCTCTCCCTCCCCTGGGGGCCCACAGTGACCACCAAGCTTCACTGCTTGAAGAATCAGATTCACAGGTACTTGCAGCAATGCTGAGGGCCTGACACAGTAGACTGTCCTCCCCAGTTGGGAGCCACCAATACTCTTGAGAGACACCCTCCCCTCTGTTTGAGAACATCAGGTCTCCCGAGGATGGGGGTAAAACACCTTCCTGCTCTTTGTATGGGTCTCCACCCACTGATATAACACACTATGACATGATCAACACTCACACGCTCCCTAGAAGCCTGCCTCAGGTGCACCCTGTGTCAGATGCCCCCCATCAAACACCTTAAACCAGTAACCCTTCCTTATTGTATTTTCTAAAGCGTTTTCTCAACATTATACTTTCAGCCACGTACCTGACACTCTCCCATGTTCACCTGCTCCCCTCAAAACCTTCCCCCAAGTCCATAGACCATTTGACCCATCCTCCCAATCCTTAGACCCCTCAAGCCTGCAGAGCCCCTCCCAATAGTATCCCTATGCCCCCATCTTATCCTTTCACTGCACAACTACTTACCTCCACCTTATCATAGATTTCGCCCGTGTAGGCATCAGCTCACAATCTTCTTCTCCCCCTCTATTTCCTGTAAGCCTATCATCCATCTCTAGCTCTCTAATTTGCTTAATTCATATCAGAGAGGTCATGTAGTACTTGTCCTTCAATTCCTGGCTTGCTTCACTCAACATAAGGTCCTCCAGATTCATCCATGCCCTCTGTTGATTGTCTTTTTGTGTTCATCTATTGTTTTCTTGGTTTCCTTTAGTTTTTTATCCAGGTTTTCATTTAGCTCTTCAAGCGTATTTCCACTGGAGTCTGTTCTTTAAGCTTGTATCCAGCTAGCGTATTACAGGGTATCCCTTGACTGACAGGAGCTAACAAAAAAAAGAAGAGGAGGAGAACAAAAAGCAAGCACCTTCCCGACTTCGCTCTTTTTCAGGGCTTACCTGCCCTGCTGAGCCCTGATTCTTTCTGTGGACCTGGCCCAGGAGGTCCTGTCCCTCTTCCTGAGGAAGCATGTCCTCAGTCCTGGGCACTGCGTGTCCTGCTCCACCCCTTGCCCAGGCAGCATGGCTTGACTGCTCAGTGAGCTGCCTGCTCCCACACAGCACGTTCTGGGGTGGCCCAGACATCCGTGCCCCGGGCCACACTGCCCCTCACAGGGCTGGACTAGCGCTGCGCTGAGACAGGGGCTGACAGGAGCAGGGCGTTGAGGGCCTCGGCTTCCATTTCGTTTTATTTTTAGGAGGTGCCAACATTGAACGCAGGACCTCATGCATGGGCAGCAGGTGCTCAACCAGGGAGCACCCCCCGCTCCCCCGAATGCTCTTAAGTAGCCTTTTTCTAGGTTCGGCACTTGTGATGTTACTGTGGTCCTTTGTTTTCTGGAGCTTTGAGAAGCTGCCAGTTCTTGCTGTTTGTTAAGAGCTTCTCACTCCCCATCTTGACTGGGGCTTCCCTTAGATCATCACAGCTCACATTTCATCTAGCAAATAAAATCCAGAGCAGGGGTCAGCAAACTTTTTCTTTAAGGGCTAGGGGTAAGTATTGTAAGCTTTGCCAGCCAGTAGGCAAAATCAAGCTATTAAATAAATACTTAAGGTCAACCACCACACCATGGAGCCAAGAGTGCCTACAACTGAAAGCAGGAGGATTGCATCCAGTATCCATGTGGAATCTAAGCCCCCTCTTGATAGAGATGTGGAGTGGACACAACATTCCAAGGTCCACAGGATGGAGGAATAGAATATGGATTAGAGTGGACTTACTGATATTCTATTCATGAACTACTGTGATTAGTAATCGAAGAAAATGTGGCATTGGTGTGGAGAAAGTGGCCATGGTGGCTGCTGGGTGTGGGGAATGGGAGGAAGAGATGAGATGTGGGGGCGTTTTGGGGACTTGGAGTTGTCCTGGGTGGTGCTGCAGGGATAATTACTGGACATGTATGTTCTCCTATGGCCCACTGGATGGAACGTGGGAGAGTGTGGGCTATGGTGTGGACCATTGACCATGAGGTGCAGCGGTGCTCAGAGATGTATTCACCAAATGCAATGAATGTCTCATAATGATGGAGGAGATTGTTGCTATGGGGGGTGGAGTGGGGTGAGAAGGGTGGGGGGTATATGGGGACCTCATATTTTTTTAATGTAGTATTAAATAAATGAATAAAGATAAAAAAAATTTTTTTAAATAAATACTTAGATAACCATTTTTTAAAATATAAAAACCACATTTGGTTCATTCGTTAGCCGTTTTAAAAGGGCAGCTGGCCCAGTATTAAAAATGCAATCAGGGGAAACGGACTTGGCCCAGTGGTTAGGGCGTCCGTCTACCACATGGGAGGTCCGCGGTTCAAACCCCGGGCCTCCTTGACCCGTGAGGAGCTGGCCCATGCGCAGTGCTGATGCGCGCAAGGAGTGCCCTGCCACGTAGGGGTGTCCCCCGCATAGGGGAGCCCCACGGCCAGGAGTTCACCCGTAAGGAGAGCCGCCCAGCATGAAAGAAAGTGCAGCCTGTCCAGGAATGGCCCCGCCCATACTTCCTGTGCCGCTGATGACAACAGAAGCGGACAAAGAAACAAGATGCAGCAAATAGACACAGAGAACAGACAACCGGGGGAGGGGGGAAATTAAATAAATAAATAAATGTTTTTTTAAAAAAAATGCAATCAGTTTCAATCAAGACAAAAAAAAAACAATTTGGCTCAACAGAAAAATAAAAGAGATTATGTTACCACTAGGGAAAAAATTCCCAGGAAGATGTCCTGTACCTTAGCTACTTAGCGCAATAACTTTGGGGAAAACCATTCAATCTTATTTTTAAAGATCTCTAATGAAGTTTAAAAATGTATAAGTTCCTACCAATTAAAAATTAATTAGAATACTTAGCTGACAGAGGAGATTCCATGACCAGAAAAGCACTTTTCCCAGAACGGGGCTGATCCATTGCATTCGGGATGTGATTTCCCCAAATGTGGGAAATTCAACTGCGTAATTTGTGGTAGTGGGGTACTGTGTTTGCACTCGCCTGGAAAAATATAATTAGAAAAAAATGTGGTTTAATGAAAAAGTTATTTATTATTCTCTTAGTAAATCATCTCTGTGCTACTAGTTAATCAATTTATACACAAAAGATTAGGTTTACTCTTCCTGGAAATGAACCTGAACCACTTAATTTATGTCTTCATTGAACTTGAACCAAAGCCTGAAAAGTAATTTCAGATGTTTTCTTTAATGAGCTGACTCGAATTGGTGAAAATACTGCTGACAAGAATGGGGCCAAACCCAAAACTTTGACAGGCAACCTGAAATTTAAAAATGAGCTGTCCCTCTCCAAGGTGAAAACAGGCATTCTCCAAGAGGCCACGGGGTTAGAGCTGGACTTGGCTTCTGGGCACACTTGTTTCTTTGTCCAGCATTGGCCTCAAGAATCACACACTTGAACTACTGTGATTAGTAATCAAAGAAAATGTGGCATTGGTGTGGAGAAAGTGGCCATGGTGGCTGCTGGGGGTAGGGAGTGGGAGGAAGAGATGTGATATGGGGGCGTTTTCAGGACTTGGAGTTGTCCTGGATGGTGCTGCAGGGACAGTTCCCAGACATTGTATGTCTTCTCATGGCCCACTGGGTGATAGAGTGTGGGCTATGGTGTGGACCATTGACCATGAGGTGCAGCGGTGCTCAGAGATGTATTCACCAAATGCAATGAATGTCTCATGATGATGGAGGAGGTTGTTGTTATGGGGGGAGGAGTGGGGTGAGGGGGGTGGGGGGTATATAGGGACCTCATATTTTTTTAACGTAATATTAAAAAACAAAGACAAAAAAAAAAAGAATCACACACGTGTTTCTTCCCTGCACACACCTACGCACACACACTCTTCTCCTTTGACACACACTGCTCCTCACGCACATTTCCCCCTTTCATGTCATTATACATGCTAAGCACATCTATTCCTTACACACATAGCTATATCCTAAATGTGCATAGCACAAAGCTTCAGGCTAAATGTGTATAGCACAACGCTTCAAACACACTCGGGGCTGTGTCTCAGAGGCAATTCTTTCCTCATACACCAAACAGTTCCCTCTCTCCGCAAACACACACACTCTCCTCCTTCCCTCTCCCCCTCCCTCGCTCCCTCCATCCCATTCTTTCGCTCCCTCTTCCTCTCATACTCACTCTCTCCCTCTCCACCCTTTCTCCCTTACTCTCCCCCTTTCTCCCTTCTCTCCTTCCTTTCTTCCTTTTTCCCTCTCCCTCCCCTTCCTTCCCTCCCCCCCATGCCTTCTCATATAAACGTTTCTCCCTTGGTACGTCCATCCCCCTCCTTGTGTTCCTATTTCTGCTTCTTGCAGGCCCAACTATCCTCACCTCTTTCTCTACAATGCACATATTTTCACATCACTGCATCCAGATGCAAACTATTTCTGTATCTGCATAGCTCTTTACAATACACAAATATCAACACAGCCCCATTCCTTTCCTGCCTTCACATAAACTGCTTCTTCCTATAGTACAATTCATCACAACAGCCAGATTCCAATGCCTCAAAGTGGAATTGGACAGAACCTTTACAAGCCCCCATTTGTGTGCTTTAGGCAATTTTAATCATTTGTTATCCACATACCAATTGTTTCTATATAAAGGAGGTTTCCAAATAACTTCAGAAGACAAAATTTATTCTCTTAGAGTAAATGTCTTTAAGTATAACCTGGTTAATGTTAACTGTCACTTCTCGTAAAGAAAAATGTCTCTACCAGCACCAGTAAATGCTTAAATTTGCTTCAGTTATCCTGAATTGTGAAAGGTGGGGGTTGGCTTGCTTGGCACCTGGAAGTGCACCTCGCAGGCCATTCCTCCTTGAGCCTAAACCCAAATCCAACTGGACCCACCCCGCGACTCACTCACCAGGAAGGCAGCGCTCTGAACCCAGAGGCCCTGCTCAGCTCCTCCACGCCACAGGGCCGCCTCGTGGTGGGGCGAGAGTCAGCCACGTGCAGCTCACGACAGCGCGGCAGCTGCTGGCAGGCCAAGCTTGTCAAAGCCCAAGCGTCATCTTGGCGGGTATCAGACATCAGCGAGGCAAAGGGACGCAGTCCAAAGGACAAATTCAGTTTGGTGGAACCAATATATTTTATGGGTAGCACATAGGAGATGAACATTTGAATAAAGCACGGTTAACAATCAGTAAGATTCTACTCAGAATTCAAGTAGGATAGAATGCGGGAATTCAACTTTAATGAGGCTTTCTTTAAAAATTTGTTTGCAGAGTAGCCACACTGTGGCAGTTTGATATTATTGATGAATTCCAGAAAGAAATACTGATTATGTTTGTAAACTGGTCTGTTCCTCTGGGCTCATGATACCCTTTGATTGTATTAAATTCAGAGGTTTCACTTTTACGATTAAATTAATATCAGGGTTTTGATTTGGCCACGTAAGTAGGACAGTGAGTCTCAAAGGGGTGGAGACTCGCAGAGAGAAGCAGACACGTGGGAAGAGAGAGAGCTCCATAGACAGGCCCCTGGAAAAGAGATGAGCCTGAGAGTCTACAGCTGGCCTTGTGGAGAGAACAGAGCAGCTGAGCCCATGAAGAAACGAGCCCCAGGAAGACAGACGAGCCCCATGCCAGCCTACAGCTGAGACTGGTTGAAGCTGGGACGATGGAGCCTGAAGAGGAAGGAGGAAGGCTGAGCCCACACAGACGTCACTCACCATCTTGTGTCAACTCACGGCAATGGACTTTGAGTGAGGAAGTACCTCTTAAGGTACCCTGAGTTGGACTCTTTAGGGCCTGCCTGGTAACTGTAATATTCGACCCCAAATAATCCCCTTTATGAAAACTAACAGATTTCTGGTACTTTGCATCAGCACCCCTTTGGCTGACTAATACACACACATTAGCAGAAAGCTCTATCACCAGAAAAGATGAGATTATATAGAGATTTGAGTGAGATGGTGCTCTGTTCCAATAATGTACACAGAAATAACTCATTCTGTCAGTAGTACAGCAGCATTCCTAATCTCCAAAGGCCATTACAGAATAAATTACACAGGGCCAAAGAAGGTGTAAAGGCCAAAAACAGGGCTGCTGAGAGTGTCTAACAGCACACTTAAGCTCATCGTTCTTTCGCTCTTTTTCTCCAACCTCTTGGGAGGTTATTCCTCTATGAATCAATGTGTTAGTGTATTCCATATCTGGATTACCATACTGTATCCCCAAAATCATATGCATATCTCACCATTATGTCAGGACTTTAACCAAAGTGATTGGAAAACCATTGTCAGCCTCAGCAAAGAAAAATTAACCATTTTGGCCTTTGGTAGCTTTTTGACGCACAGCTTCCTGGGTGCTCTTGTCAGAGTCACATACCAACGCCATGAGCGGCGCTCCTTCTCAGAGGCCAAGCTAAGGGAAGTTTTATGTGCTTCATCATATTTCTCATCCAAATTCTGCCTAAGCTCTTGTAAGGGAAGATAAATCGATAAACCTCTCTAGAGGACAGGCTGGCAGTACCTGTCAGAATCACAGCGGCCTGCGCTGGCCACTCCTGCTTTAGTCGTGCCCCTCGTGGGAGGGAGGCAGGCGTGAGGTTGCTCTCTACTTGGCACTGCTTGTGAGACACTGGAATAACCCAAGTGTCCCTCCTCCGGGGACAGCGTGGGCAACACATGGTGTGTAATACGTGCCAAGCTGTGTGGACATAGAAAGCCAGGAGGCCGTGCTACACGCTGGGGCACAACTTGCCAGGTATGTTGTTAGGTTAAAAAAAAGGCAAGGAATAGGATGATACTGGTATACAATAAAGGCAGGAAGTAGCATAAATGTTAGTACATAAAACACTCTGCACGAATTCATATGAAACCAGCAGAGTGGTAGCCTCCAAAGAGTGGACTTTGCTACTGGAGACAGAAGTTGGTGTATTTTTTAGTATCCTCTGAATTTGGGGCCATGGAAATGTGTCTCTTCAAAAAGGAAATTAAACATTTTGTTTGTTTAATCTGCCTTGACGAAAATTTTTCAAAGGTCTCTGATATTTAAATTTGGGGTATCATAAGCCTGTCATGCTGAAAACCAGCATGATTATTCTCTAACATTTGGCGACTTTTTTTTACAATAAGGTAGTGTAGTTTGTCTTTTTCATTTTGTAGGCAATATGTAAATATCTGACAAAACAAGACTTCAAGTTTGCTGATTGTATTTCTTCCTGCATCAATTAATTCAAATGGATTTTTATAACACAAACCCCGACACATGCAAAACGCAAGAGAAAAATTCAAATGATTAGCCTGAATTATTACCACTTAAACTTTGCTTTAAACAATTAAAGTTTTTGCCTCCCTGTCAGGCAAGGGGGAAAGGGGGGTCCCTGGCCTCTGGTGGGGCCTTAGAAAGCTTTTCAGGGTGGGGTGCCCCAATAACACAGCCCTGTGTAGGCCACAGCTGGGCCTGCAGCGCCTCCCCAGTCCTGGCCTATCCCCTGTGCAAAAGGAAACCCCAAAAAACCTGGGGAGGGGTACATGGCAACCAAACCCCACAAGGAGTCACAGCTGGGTCCATGGAACCCTCCCTAAAATTTGAATATTACAAATTTGTGTAGGATAAATTATAAAAAAAATATTACATGGCACAAGTTTTCCTGAAGTATGTTCCTTATTAATTTCTGAGAATTCCCCTTGCTGAATAGATAGCATTCTTTCTCCAAATTAAAACCAATTTAAGTCTGCAATATTTAAGAAATACTAAGAAAATTAGTACTATTCAGTATAAGCATTCAAGAAGGTGGAAAAATAGAAGTTCCTAACTTAATCATTTGATACTACTAAATCAAAGTCCATTCTAAGATTGGCTTAGAAGATTCAGAATAAAACATTTTTGTTGTCATGTTTTGCTTTAGTGTTTACATTTCAAATCGGCGTAGTGTTTTTTTAAAGAATGCTATTTGGAGATTTATAATATAATGTACCTCTTGATAGTGAAGCATAACAAGAAAGTTGGTCCCAGTGGTGGGCTCATCAGATGACAGGTGGGGAGTGGGCAGAGCAGCTGGGGAGGCATGTCTGAAATGAGGCTAAAGGTGAAGAGTTTGTACAGAAAGAATCAAAGGCATAATGTTCTAGATAAAGCAACGTGTGAGGAGGTGAGATGGTACAGAGCCGGTATTCAGGTTCTTGGCTTGTGTCATATAAAGGAATTTAAGGGCAGGCAAGGGAGTAAAGAGTTTATTAAGAAACCAAGAAACAAGAAAAGAGATAGGTACACACCTGAGGGATGGGTGCAGGCTGTGCTATGGGGCGCACTCTCTCTAGGGACTTCTGGTTTTATTGGCTATCATTACCGGTTAGGGTTTGCACTGATTGGTACATTTAGGACAATGCAGGGAACTTGAGTGGATACTTTGACTTTCAGCGGTTGGTGCCCCTGACTATTGCTCTTGAGCCCTGCTGGAGTTTGCTGTACGAGGGGCTTGTGAAAATAGGAGGGTAGTATGGGAATTTCCTGCTTTTCTCCTTCTGTTTGCTGGGTGGGTGCCGCAAGCTGCATTCCCACAGCTTGTCTGTGCACGGCAGCAGGCACGAGCTGCCGGTGCTGCTTCCTCAGCTGATGGGTGATGAGCAAGCTGCCTCCAGACAACGCGGACAAGGCGCTGCGCTGAGTCCAGCAGGACGACGCTTCAGGCCTTTCTGCTGGGTGGAGTTTGTATGGAAATGTATGAGCTGCTCCTCTCCTCCTCAGGAAAGCCCTGGAAGTAAGAGAGGCACCGCTGTTCTGGAGGCTGAACGTCGCTCACTCTGCCTGGACTGTGGCGTGAGGGAGAGGGAGGTTCTAGGCTCCAGGTAAGGCACTGAAGGTAGATGAATGCTCTAGAATAAGCAAATTCATAGGAAGGGACAGTAGAGTAAGGTTACCAGGCCTGGGGGGGCTAAGTTTCCCTTTGGGTGGTGAAAGTTCAGTAATGGATGGTGGTGATGGTGCACGACGCTCTGAATGTAACCACCACGACCGAGCTGGACACTTAAAAGTGGTAAAAATGGGAAATTGGGGGTGATATGTTACCACGATAAAGTTTTCTAAAGAAAGGCCAGTGGGAGCAGGCTCTTCACAGCCCGTGCACCGTGCTGAGGAGCCGGGGGTTGAGCAGCGGGGAGACTCCCGCACGTCCCGGGCGAGGGCTCTCTCTCCCAGGCACACTCCACCTTTCCAGGTTTCCAGCACCTTCTCCCACACTCTGTTCAGGGGTCTCTGTGCCTTTGGAGACTGAAGGGGGTCCACCCGGGGCCGTGGCCCACAGCTTTCCCCAGAGGCTCACAGAGGCTGGACAAGTCTGGTGTGACTCGTCAGCTCAGGCCACGTGGGCACGTGCTCTGCAGGTGGCCTGCAGCCTGCACTCGGGCGTGGCCTCGGACCCAGCCGTGGCAGTGCTCAGGGCTCTTCTCCACCCGTCCCTGCGGTGCTGGGTGGCTCCTCTCCACCCGTCCCCGCGGTGCTGGGTGGCTCCTCTCCACCCGTCCCCGCGGTGCTGGGTGACTCCTCTCCACCTGTCCCCACACTCAGCTCGACTCCCATGCCATTCGCTCTCCTCTGCTTACTCTAAGCATAAGAAAAGCTCACCCTCCTTTCTGGGCTTGGGAGATAGGCGGTCTTCCATCTTCCACCACTCTTTCCCATTTATTGTTTTGATATAAACCAGGGCTTCTTAACCTTTTTTTGTTCCACAAGCCCCTTTGCCAGTCAGGTGAAAACCACGAACCCCTTACTAAGTCCACACTATGCTGTGTGTTATTTAATAAATGTGTCACACCCACACCGACACATCCCCACAAGAATCATGTTTCTTGAATTTCAGTTCCTGTTCACAGACCCCTGGCTAAGAACCCCTGGACTTTGAGACTTGTTTTCCACTTGACTGTAAAAAGAGGGCGTCAGCTGTTTCTTGACCTTATTAGACCATAATAATCATCTCGCTTCTTCCAGAAGACTCACAGCAGACGCCTGGCTGGACTGGGGGAAAGCCGGGATGAGGAAGGGCAGGGGGAAGCACTAAAATCGATGCACCGTATCTCGTGGTAGCTGTCCCAGGACCCGGGTGTGGTCGGACGCCAGGCAGGGCTTGGGGACACTGCTGTAGGCAGGGCAGCCACAGATCCAGATGAAGGAGATGGCGCCGAAAGGAGGCTCCGGGGCCACTGGGCAGGACCTGAAGCCTGGCTGCTTGCAGGAAGTGGCCGAGGCCAGGGAGCCGAGCGAGTCCGCGGGGTGCCAGGCTGGGTGATGGGAAGGGCAGCCGTCACCTGGCGTAGCGGACTGAGGACAGTTTATTCCAAACTGAGCTCAAGGCATCTGTGGGACACAAAGAGACGCTGAGCAGCTGGACGCGTTGGTCTGGGACTTGGCCTCAGGACCAAACAGGAGTCAGAGAGCCAGGTCAGCTTCTCCTTTGTAGGCTGAAGCCACCCCTAACATTTACTCTACATAAGGACTGCTTATCTTGGGGAAAAGATGGAAATAAACTATAACCGGTGAGATGTTCCAGGATGTAGGTGCACTTTTCACAGAAAGATAAATTCCACATTTGTGTAACAAATAGAACATGCAGTGCTTGTCAAGTCCCTTTGAGAAATCGTAATCAAGCACTTATACCAATGTGCTTTGTAAGAATGATACTAAATGCAGTCTGGAGAATCAAAGCCACCTCAGCTACTACCGGCTCTCTCCATCTGCCGTCATTTCTGCCCTGCAAGAAGTTACAAGACTCAGAGTACCCCTCAGTTCATAAAGCAGGTGCTGGCTGAGGGCAGAACCCTGTGTGTCTACCTCCACAGGCGGGAAGACCCAGGTCTGTTTGAATTCATTTTAAGGAAAACTCATATCAAAGCTAAAACCCATTTGGAATATCTAAATGTTGCACAATTTTGTTTTCAGTCGAGAATAAAAAGCAGCAAAATAACCCTTATCTGGGTGTCTACGTGAACTGAAATTCCTGCCTCACAGCTTATTTAACCACAAATAATTAGATCTTGCCTATAAAGGAAGTTACCCCTGATTTTGGCAAGTGCTAACTCAAGAAGCCGTAGACAGGGCGTCATCTTTGTGAGGACAGTGAGATGAGATTCTCCAGAGAGGGCACAGGAAACAGGGGGAACAGGGTACAGCCCTGGAAACACACATCCAGTGGACTGAAGGCTGGACCAGAAGCAGGGCTGAGGCTAGCGGGAGGTGAGGGTTGCCCCCTCAAAGTCTGCACCCTAAGCAACTCCCCAGGAGAAGGGGGTGTCTGAGACCAAGGGGAAAGAGACTCCAGGAAAGAGGGATCGGTGGCGTAAAAACGTGCAGAGGTCAAGGAAGTTAAAGAGCTGCATGCTCAGACCTTGAAAGAGTAATTCCAGGAAACTGGTGGGAGCAGAAGGCAGGAGACAGTGGTCTGGCAATGAAGAGCGAGGAAGGAGAGGTAGTAAGAATGGGATAAGGCACACTACACTGTACGTTTTAATATTTTAAGGTGTTACTTCTGGAATTTAGTCACCAAGGTGTCTGTTCCTTAAGTTTGTATCCTGATAGGGTTATGAGAGAGATTTCCTTGAATTTCTTGAAAAGGAAAGGAAGGAGGAGAAAAGAAAATCTAAGAGTCTCTAGGTCGTTCTTCAAGGTTAGCTATCATAGTAAGACAGCCCGAGATGGAGGCACAGGGTCCTCTGGCTCTCCTGACCCAGCATCCTCTGCTGGGCCTGCGCAGCGGCTTAGGAAATCCCCTTTATATGGCTCCCGATTTTCCTCCTTCCCCTAAGAAAGAGATTCCTCTGACCCCCAGTGCTAGGGCTTTGCTCCAGGCAGCTGTGACTGGATCGTCTTCTTCTGGGGCCCTTGGGGCCCGGTGGGCTGCCTCCACTTGTTGTACAAGTGTTGTACAAGTGTTGGCAAGTCCTGGGACAGCCAGCACTCCCCACGCAGCCCACTCAGCTACCCCGTGCTGACCCCAGGGTGCCCCACCAGGTTTTCCCACTGTTTTAAGTTGCCTTTTTCTTGATTGCAACCCTTTGTTTTCCTCTGCTCTGAGAAAAGTGGTTCTGCCTGCATGTGCTTGTTTAAAACTTCGGGTTCGGTATGTTATTCAATCCTTAGATTACTCTCTAGCTTTCTTTCAATTGACATTTACATCCCTAGACTACCCTTTTCAGCCACAATCCCATTTATAAACCAGCTGTGTTAGTTACACTCACTATAATGTGTTACCATCAACTCTATCCATTTCCACACTTTCACAGTCATTTGAAAATTCTACATACATTAAGCATCAGTATCCCTCCTCATTTCTCTAGTAACCTACAGTTTTAACTCTATGTATTTATTTTTCATATTTAGTTCTTATTAATGAGAACCTGCCATATGTCTTTTTGTCTGGCTTACTTCACTTAGCATAATGTCCTCAAGGTTCATCCATGTTATCATATATGTCCCAATTTCATTTCTTCTTACAGTAACATAGTATTCTATTGTATGTATATACCACATTTTGTTTATCCATTCACTGGTTGATGGACACTGGGGTTGTTTCCATCTTTTAGCAATTGTGAATAATGCTGCTCTGAACATCAGTGGGCAAATGTCTGTTCGTGTCACTGTTTTCAGTTCTTCTGGATATGTTCCTGGCAGAGGGATTGCCAGATCATATGGAAGTTCCTGAGGAACTGCCAAACTGTCTTCCAGAGGCTGCACCATTCCACATTCCCACCAACACTTGTTTTCTGACTTTTTAGTAACAGCCATTCTATGAGGTGGGATGATATCTCATTGTAGATTTGATTTGCACTTCCTTAATAGCTAATGATGTTGAACATTTTTTCATGTGCTTTTTCGCCATTTGTATTTCCTTTTTGGAGAAACCTCAATTTAAGGTTTTTGCCCATTTTTTAATTGGATTGCTTGCTCTTATATTGGTGAGTTGTATGATCTCTTTATATAGTATGGAAATAAAACCCTTATTGGATATGTGGTTTCCAAATATTTTCCCCCATTGAGTGAACTGTCTTTTCACCTTCTTGACAAAGTCCTTTGAAGCACAAAAGTGTTTAAGTTTGAATAGGTCTATTTCTCCACTTTTTTCTTTCATTGCTCATGTTTTTTGTGTAAGGTTTAAGAATCTACCACCTACCACCAGGTCTTGAAGAGGTTTCCCCACATTTTTTTCTAGGAGTTTTATGGTTGTAGCATTTATATTTAGATCTTTGATCCATTTTGAGTTAAATTTTTATAAAGTATGAGATAAGGGTCCTCCTTCTTTCTTTTGGCTATGGATATCCAATTCTTCCCACACCATTTGTTGAACAGACTGTTCTACCCCAGCTGGGTAGACTTCAGTGCCTTGTCAAAAATCACTCAACCATAGATGTGAGGGTTTCCCCTGTCTGGTTTTATCAGAAGTAAAAGTGACATTTTGATCTCCATCTATCTGATTCTTACCCATCCTTAACCTTTTGTATTACAGGCAGGGAAGAAGTGTTTTAGAGGTGTGCTGGTAAACTGGATCTCATTTTTTTTAAAAAGGCCCTGATTTGTAGTGTTTGTCCACCTCTCTGGTGTAAGTGGCCTCATCAGGCTGATTTCAGGACACCAAAGGTTTAACAACCATCTCGCAGAATTCCTGACTACCTGACAATTGACTCTCCTGTACCAATGCCAACAGCACACCACAGGCTCCCTCAAATACCAATCGATCAGAAGCCACTGCAGAGGTTAAGCAATGGAGTGAGCAGTCTGATTGAGGTTTTTAAAATATCACTGTTGAACTTCTGCTTCTACTCTTCCTGCTACATGCAACAACAGGGACATTATGTAGAAAACAGACATAAGAGACCCTGAAAGGTGGAGAAAAGACAGAAGCCTGTCGGGGACTCTGGGCCCAAGGAACGCACAGCAGCAAGTCCACTGGGTTGTTTTGTTTGTTTGGTTTTTTAAAAGTTTATTTTTTATTTATTTCTCTTCCCTTCCCTGCCCCCCCCCCCAGTTGTCTGCTCTCTGTGTCCATTCGCTGTGTGTTCTTCTGTGTCCGCTTGTATTCTTGTCAGCGGCACTGAGAATCTGTGTCTCTTTTTTTGTATCATTTTGCTGCGTCAGCTCTCTGTGTATGTGGCACCATTCCTGGGCAGGCTGCACTTTCTTTCACACTGGGTGGCTCTCCTTATGGGGCACACTCCTTGCGTGTGAGGCTGCCCTACGCAGGGGACACCCCTGTGTGGCACTGCACTCCTTGTGTACATCAGCACTGTGCATGGGCCAGCTGACCACACGGGTCAGGAGGCCCTGGGTTTGAACCCTGGACCTCCCATGTGGTAGGCGGATGCTCTATCCATTGAGCCAAATCCACTTCCCTGTGTTTTGTTTTGTTTGTTTTGTTTTGTATATCCCAGCCTGGGAGCTGGAGAAGCTGCAGCCGGAAACAGCAACTAGTACCCAAAAGGCCCCCATTGTTCTCTCTAGCCAATGAGCCAGGAAGGGGGCAGCCTAGCAAGAGAGAAAACTTTAGACAATAGTCACTCTACACCAGACAAACCGTGTAGAAAAACCTGTGGTACCAGCCCCACGTCTAAGAAGGAAGCTTAGACTTCTGCCATCACAAGGCTATAATGGGGCAGCCCCTCCCCACCCCCACCCCCAGGGAGGGTCAGGGGTGCCTTGTAAGGCCAAAACTTTTGCCCCCCACACACCAATGGTGTCGGAGCAGGCCACTTGGGGAGCAGTAACAAGGTACCCCTGGTACCCCCAATCACTGTATGGCCACCGATGCCAAGTGGAGAACCGGCCCTCCCGGCCCTCCCAGCCCCCTCCCAGCAATAACAAGGCAGCGCCCCACTTTCCCCAGCGCAGTGTAAGAGGAAGCCAAGCTCTGAGAGCGGCATCTCATCCCATAACACCCCAGTGAGAAGCACCCCTTATACCAAGAACCCGAAGGGAACAGACCAGCAGTGGGCACCAGCGCGGAGCTTACGGGGACGCTAGGATCACCTAACAAGTTTCTAAAAACAGCTCCCATAAAACGCTTCCATGGGCAGTTACAGAAATGCCGCCACCGGGCCTCTGGTCTCTCGTGGCCCTTAGCGCGGTGTCTGGAGGCTGGTTAGCCCCGGACCAGCCCATAAGTCAGCCCGGAGCCGGGCTGGGGTGGGTGGCCGTTTAGTTACGCTGGGATGTTTTACAAAAATGCCTCAAAGTGGGGCACTGGGAACAGGGAAGAGCATTTAAAACTGGTTTTCCTTCCAGACATACCTAATTAAGAGGCTGGGCTAGGAGCTGAGGTATAAAGACAAATAATACCCGTCCCTGACTCCAAGCAGCTTATCATCGAATGGGAGAAACTGTAAGTGCAAAGGCTCAAACTAGGGAAAATGTGGCAGGTGCCACGAAGAGGTTAAAACAAAAAAAAAGATGCCATTGGGGCAACCTAGAAAGGTGCATTAATGTCAAGAGAAGAATCAGGCAAGTTTTCAGGAAATAGTCTTGAAGGAGGGGCCTGAGGCAGGGAGTTTCCTCATCAGCAACATCAGGCCTCAGAGAACCTCTTTCCCCTAGTGTGTTTTTACCACGGGTGGACGCACCCTGTCTGCAGGGCAGCCTTTTTTTTTTTGAATAGTTAGAATCTGTGTATTAGTGTTTCTTCGGCGCTGAGGCGGTGTTAGAAGAGGCCTTAGAAAAGTCAGGGCGTTCATTACCACCCAGAAGTGACAAGGGTGACACCCCAAAGTGGCAGCCAAATTGTACGGAGTGTTACTTAAAACTTAACGCTAAAAATAAACACAGGTACGATTTTAAAGGGCGTTGACTTAGGACCACTAGGAGCAGAGAGCGCGAGGGCTGAGGGGCAGAGGGGCTCCGCGGAGGCCGCCCTGGAGCCTCGGGGCTCGCCTTCGGGGGTCCTGGCTCTGAAGGCACCTGGCAGCTTGGGACACTCGCTTTCCCGGGCGCCCGCGGGGTGCTGGCCGCCTCGCTGCCGCGTGCACCTGCCGTCTTCCAGCACGTGGCGCACATGCCACCACCGTGCTGCTCCAGCCCGGGGCAGGCGCCGGGGCCGTCCCGGCGTCCTCCGGGGCTGAGGTGCGCTCACCTTCTGACAGGTACGGGGTCACGCCTCCCACTCGCGGGTGGGGAGCGCGGCACGGGCCCGGTCGCCTGGCTGAGCCCCGAAGGCCCGTTCCGGTCCGTCGCCTCCTCAGCAACGCGAGGTGCGGCCACACGCCGCCGCTGACCAATGCTAGACTCGCCCCGGAGGCAGGGCGAGCGAGAGGGTCCCCGCGGGCCCAGGCCGCCCGGGCCGCGCCCGTTCCCTGCCTCGGCGTCCCGCGCCACCTTTTCCTTTCTCCGCACCGCCCACTCCGCACGCTCCGCTGTCCGGGGTTTCCCGGGCGCCGACCGCGGGGAGAAGGTCCGCATGGGCGCGCCCGGCCCGGCGGGCATGCGCGGTGCGCGGCGGGGCATGCGCAGACGGCGCTGCGCACTGCGCATGCGGACGGTTGCGCCCTGGGAGCCGCGGCCGCGCCGCCTCCTCCGCGCCGCCTCCTCCGCGCCGCCTGCGGGCTCCGGGGCGGGAGCGCGTGTGCTCGCCGGCGGCCCCGCGACCCGCGGCCCGCGTGCAGCGAGAGGGCGAGGCGGGAGCGGCCGCGAGGGCATGGCCGCCGCGCTCGGCAGCGGGAGTCCGCAGCGGCCCGCGAGGCCCCTGCCCGGCCCGCTGGTGGACGCGGCGGAGGAGGCCGTGCGCCGCCGCTGCCGGGACCCCCTCAGCGTGGACGGCCTGCTGGTGAGCGCGCGCGGGCGGGGCCCGGCCGCTCTGCGGCGCGGGGGTCTGTTTTCCACCGCGGCTGGACTTTGAGTGCTCGCTGCAGCCTGCCCTGAGCGCCTTCTCCCTTTCTTGCAGTTAAATGAGCCAATCCCCTAAAACCTTGTCGACGCGTCGGGCCTTCCACCCCCGGCTTCCCCTTCAGCTTGTCTTCCGTTCTGTTTTGCGGAGAAGAGGCGGGAGATTAGGCTCCCTTCCTGAGGAGGGTGATTCCCTCTGGTTTACTCGTACTCTTTATTTTCTATTCCTGTTTTACAATTGCCAGAACAGACTTTTGGGAGCAGCCTGGATTAAACTTCAGAATATCTACTCCCAGTGATAAGTTCTTGACTGTTATCTGCATCCCTTCAGGGGACTTAAACCGATGTCCTTAAACGGGCTTTCCGTTAATTCCACATCCCCTTCCGTGTACTGTTTCTCTTCCCTTCACCGAGCTTCTTGAAAAAGTTGTTGGCGCTTAGCGTGTCCACTTCCTCACCTCTCCTTGTCTCTTCAGCGTGCTGCCTGGAAGTTCTGCCCTAAGCACACCACTGAAACTGCTCTAAGGACATCGGCAGTCCTAATTCTCGTGGATGTCCTGCTGCTGTAGCCTTGGCACAGTTGACCACTCGCTGTCGTTAAACTCTCTCCACTTAGCTTTTGACATCACATACTTCGGGTGCTCCATCTTCTTGTCTGAGCTCACCTTGTGCTCCTTTGCAGACTTCTCTTCCTCTTCCCGTTCCTGTAAATGTTCGTGTTATTCAAGTCTCAAGGCTCGACTGGAGGAGGAACCCCTTCCAAGCTTACCCCCCAGAATTATCAACAGCATTTAGTCCCTTGCAGGCTGTTGGACTGACAGCCTTAGTTCCTTCTGGTCTTAACTGAGGCCTCCCTTGGTTCCTTGCAGGGCATGCCTTTGATTAGGCAGCTCACACCTGGCAGCTGGCTTCCCTCAGATCAGTTAAGGGAGGATGCGCAGGATCTCAGAAGTGACTTCCCATCACTCACTGTATTCTGTTCCTTAGAAGGGAGTCACAAAATGCAGTACCCACCGCAGGCACGGTGATCACACAAGCCCAGGAACATCAGGAGGCAGAATGTGGACCATCTAAAAGGCTGCCCAGTGCAGCCCACCCTGTGGCCCTCGCTGTGTCACATACCCTCCAGAGGTCCTCCAGGATTTTCATTCCATTGTAGCATTAGTTCAAAGCTCAGAGTCTCATCTCAGCCAAGTCCGGTCATGGATGAGGCTCCTTAGGTATAGTTTCTTGAGTACAGCTTTTCGGTACAGTTCTCTAGAAAATGTTGGAAGTTTTAAAATTAGGCCTCAAGGCCTGAGTATAATTCTCCATGGCTCTTGGCTCAGCCCTCTGGGTTCTTGATTCTACCCTTCGAGCCTTTCTTCCTTTCTCATGAAAGATGGTGTTTGGAGCGGAGTAGATTTTTCAGCCTGCCAGTTGAATTTTGTGCCTCTTTTCAGTTTGAACTTTGTTTCTTGCAGTCCAAACTGGCAGTGTTTTTGCTGGTAACTGTAAAAAACTCCTGAATCTCTTTGTTGCTCAGTCGTTGAGTCCCACCCACCCCATACCTCTTCCAGATAAACCCTTCTCTGCCATGGGCTCCTGCTGAAATGGCCGAGGAGCTACCCTGAAGCTTCCTGGAGATCTCACTATTTTATTGAGAGGCTCTGTAATCTCTTTAGGGGGCCTTTTGTGTGACTAAATAGTCCTAAAGCACACTCTTTGATCTTTGTGAGGTCGTTCTTCTGGCAGTGCCCTTGATTTCATCTTTTTTTTGGAAGCCATTTTTAGTTTGAGCTTCTGAAGAGGCTGAGAATTTTCAAACTCATCAGATTCTAGCTCTTTTTTGTTTAACAGCCCTTTCCTCTGCTTATCTGTCCACACATTTTACTGTAAACAGCGAAGAAACCAGGTGCCACCTTTCAACATTTTGCTTGGCTGCCTCCTTCGCTAGATTACCCAGTTCATTGATGCTTTCCACTTCCCACATTTCCTGCCGGTGACAGTGTTGCCAAGACACTGCATTCCATAACAAGGATGCTCCTCCTTCTACTTCCTCCCTTATGAATCCTCAGAGCCTGTTTCTGCTAACAGTCAAAGGTTATTTGAACTTGAAGGGATTTTGATGATTGCACTGTGGTTGTATAAGAGAATGTCGCTGCAGTATTGTGGAGTCTGCAACTTAGATGGTTCAGGGAAAAAAAGGGTGTATAGATATAGAGAAAAAAATGATAAAGCTTACAATAAAATGTTAACATTAGGAAGATTTGAGTGAAGGGTATATGGAAATTCTTTGTATTATTTTCACAACTTTTCTGAAGGCTTAAATTCAAAACGGGAGTGGAGATGGCTCGAGTGGTTGAGCACCTGCCTCCCATATGGGAGCTCCCAGGTTCGGTCGCCAGTGCCTCCCAAGAACAAACAAGCAAATGAAAAGCCCAACTCAGGGGAGCAGGTGTGGCTTGTGGCTGAGCACCGGCTTCCCATATCCAAGTTCCTCGGTTCAGCCCCAGCCCTGGTACCTCAACGAACAAACAGGCAAAAAAACCATGAAGAAAACAAGTTAAAGAGATAATGGGTGTCCTTGAAAGGCGCGCACCTGGTCAGTGCCCCACTGGAGGGGCAGGTTCCTTGGCGTTTAGTGGGAGCCTCCCGCTCGGTTTGCTGTCTCCAGCACCTCACCTCTGCCGGTGCAGAGCCCGCTGCCTCCCGCCGTGGGCGGCGTGGACCGCTCTGGATGGGCCTTGAGTGACGCGAGGCCACGTGCTGGGCGTTTTGGTGACTCACTGACTCTTGGCTGAGGAGACCTTTGTTCACCTCGATGTGGAGAGGGGGTGGGATGGGGTGAAGAAGCGCTGGCCCGGGGACCCCAGCAGTGTGTGGAGGGCGCGGCCCTGCTCCTCACCAGCCCCCGGGAACCTCTTGTCAGTCCCCAGGCCGGCTGACCCTCTAGACATTCGAGTGCTCTGCAGCGGAAGCATAGCTAACAGGTCATGGGCTGAGTGAAAAGCTCATTAGCAGACTTGAGTACATGCAGCACTTTAGGGTATAACGAGAGGTATTTCAAGTCAATGCTGTGCGAGTTGATTTTTTCGTTCAAGAATCTTGCTACAATACAATAGGTTTGTTATGTGGGGAGAATTTTTAGTTAGACCTTATCTTGTACTGAATGTAAAAATAGCAGTAACAGTGGTCTTAGGTATGATGGAACTGCCGCACGTGTTTTGCTGTTGGATATCTGTGCAAGGTAGGATTATGAGTGCTGTGTAAGGGGCTTAGCCCCACACCCAAGTCTAAATTTAGCTCTAAATTCTAATAATTAATATCACAGCAGTATGCTATTTCATTGGAGTTATTCCTGACTAAGTTAACTTGCTATGGGTGCTATCATCTTGTTATTGTGGCAGGAATTGCACTGATAAAGAGCTTTTTTTTTTTTTGCCCTCAGGCTTTCCTATGTCCCAATCCTTATGTCACATTGTCCGTACTTATTTCTAAATCACAAACACGATTATGTCATACTCTTGTTCAGAAATCTTTGTGGTTCTCCACTGGTTGTGAAGTCAAGTCCAAGTTCCTTAGTGTCACTTCCAGAGTCCTTCACGTTCAGCGTGTTCTAGATATCCTTCCAGCGTCACAGCCTTTTTCACACTGGCCTCAAAGATGTTCACAAAATGTACTGTGCAATTTCTATCTGCACCTGTGTTCTTTCCATTTCCTGTACCAGGAAAACTTAGGCTCCTCCTCCCTCCTCGCACGAGTTTATTATTCAGACAAAATTCGGCTCATCTTCAAGATTCCCCTTCTCTCTAAATGCCTCCGTGACTTCCCTCTCTCGTGCGCTGAGTACTCTGGAGGGGTCTCTAAGCACACCTCCCAGAGCCCCTCCCCAGTGTTCTCGCTTGGACAGGAGGTTGGTGTGTCACCTGTTACCTGTGCACATAGCATCAGGTCTCCTGTCACTGTCCTCAGCACAAGGTCAGTAGGGGTTTCTGGATACACTGTTGCATTGTAATTTTTATTTTGTGCAAAAGCAGTTTCTAAATATATTTCAAGTGTCACTACCAATTTATGAAAACTTTTATAGCTTCTAAATAGCTGGTAAAATGACGAGCATTGATAATGGAGCTAAAACCAATTTCTTTATTTTTTCAGGAATTATCAAAACATTTTGTATTAATCTGATAACCAAAGTTTCTAGTTATCCACAGCAGGCATTATTTTCCATTATTAGAAATGCTGATGTTTTTACATTCATTGTAATGGGATTGAAAGGCTGCTTATCAAAGTTTGGAAGCACGTTTTTTGGAACCCCTTAGATTTAAATACTAAGGGGTGAGCATTTTCTAGTTTCGACATATATGCCATCTTTACTGAGCTTTCTAAGACTGGGGACAGTGTCTTAATCATCTTTGTGTTTTTTTTTACTCTCTGTGCCTGATGCAGTCAGTAAGTAAATGTCTATTCAGTTGTAAATTCTCATCCATACTCCCTCTCTTTCTGTATCTTTCTTTAGCTACTCTTTCTATGCTTACGGAAGCCCGTGCTTTATCTTGGAGAGGCTTTGATTCTCTGCTCTTAAACAGTTTTAGAAATTTAAGTCTGTGTGAACACTGTCAGATGTGATAGAGGAGATGCAATTTGGAAGAAAGACTTCTCACACCCAAGTTACTACCTCATCATGGAATAAAAGAAAACACCTGTATCCTAACGAGTAAAATGCTATTTATTTGCACTGTTGTTTTAAAATTACTAAATTTAATTTTTATGTCTTTTTTCAGCCATCAAAAATAAGGATTAATTTAGAAGATAATATGCAATTTGTGTCCATGAGAAGTAAGTTGATTCCTGATAAGTTTTGTACTTTGAACATCTTATTAAAATGACTTAAGTGCATATGAATTCATGAAAAACTTAACATGCATTTCTACACTGAAATGTGAAATTTGGAATTTTAGCATAAATTCTTGGGTTTGTGGGCTGAATTATGTGCACAGATGTCAGTTTATTCTCTGTAGCTTTGGAAATATATCTAAGGATATTTTCTCAAAATTCTTGAGAGAAAAAGTATTTGCTGGTATGAGCAGAACTGCAGGCAGTGAGTCAGCGCTCCTGAGGACAGCTTTGCTCCCCTGGTGTCCTTTAATTCCCGCCGCTCTTCTTAACCCTGCTGTGGATCACTGCTGAGGGTGTCACCTTCCTCTGAGGATCCTGAGACGGTGACCCTGCCCCGATGGCTTCCTTAGCCAGTGCGTTCCCTTCCCTCCGCACAGGTGCCCTAACGTCAGTCGTGACGCCGGCCGCAAGCCGCACTCAGCCCTGCCGCCCTCCCCCCAGGCTTGCCTTTCCAGTGTTCCCTGATGACGTAGGATAACCGCTGTCTGGATGAGCTTGCGGAGTGCCTGGCGCTGTAGGGAGCGCTTGGCACCGGTGATCACAGCCCTTCAGACCGCAGGGGTGAATCATCGCCCACATCCTGTAGGCGAGTGACCTGGGGGCCATGGAGGCTCCGTGACTCGCTCAGGGTCGGGGCGCCTCCCGGGCCGCTCTGGCCTGGGCCTGCTGTCCTCACCCTGTGTCAGCCTCTTCCTTCTAGTTGGGGTTCTCATGCTCCCTGGCTGAAGTAGTGGGGGCTTCCTTGTAGCTGGTCAGCGTGCAGGCTCCTCACCCCGACCTCTTCCCCTTGCTGACACTGCGGTCTTTCTAGGAGGGGGGAGGTTTGTATCAGAAATGGGGTGTGATACCAGCTCAGCTGAACGTCTTCACGGGGCTCTCTAACCTCCAGAAGCAGCCCTGGCTCCTCCTGTGTGTGATTTTATTTGTTGGTATTGACTTCCTGAGTCATCTGAGACCCTGCAAGGAATGACGTTTTTCATCTTTATGTCCCCTCAGCATATAGGTGTTTGGTTAATATTCGTTTTTTATAAAATGACTAAATGATAGGAATGTTCTTATCCTGAACTTAGAAGACATCTTGTTAATAATTAGTGCAATATATGCATTTTAAAGTTAGAATTTCTCAGTTGTAATCGTTCAAGGCTAGTTGTAGAATTGTGACTTCTATTACAATAGAATTTTTTTTAAGTACCAACTTAGGAAAGATCTAATGAATAACGATACTTAACTTCTGGGAGGGTGCTGAGGATGAGGCCCTCATCACACTGCGTGGAGCTCCTAGAACCTGTCATGTGGGGGCAGTCTAACAGCACACATCAGAATGCCTGCACTGACCCTTTGACTCAGCAGTTCTCGGGATTTATCAAGGCGCTTACAAAAGTTCATTGCAGTGTTGTTTTAAAATTAGTAAAAAGTGGGAGACCATCTAAATTTCCAAAATTGGGATTTGTTTAGCAAATACTCCCCACAGTTAAATATTATGCAGCCATTAATGTTGCAATACATTTGACCTGGCAAGATGTTCACAATATTGGCCGATAGGAACATACCATTTTATAATATCCTCTTATTTTTGTTTTTAAAAACCATATGTAACTGATGTATAGAACCCCTGTAAAATGTTATGCATATTTATTTTGTAAGTTCACAACTTTTACTATACACTTATTATTTATGCATGTTCATATATTATATATTCCAATAAAAATATATATATATATTTTAAAAGTACATATTGACATGTATTTGGGAGGATAGGGTATAGGAAAAACCAAAATTTTCCTAGTAGGTAAAGTGAGGGCATTAAAGATATTTTTTCTTCTCTTGCTTACTTAAATTAGGAATATTTAAATTTTAAAAATAAATGTATTTCCCCTTTTTCTTAAGGTAGTTGTCCTACCAGAAGATTAGTTTGGGCTCTTTCAAAAGTTTCATCAGACAGGCTTACACTATGACATATATAAAAGCAGTCGAAAAATCGAAGTCTTTTATTATTTTTGCTTTCTAAAGAATTCCATAACTTGAAAACCAAATGAGAAACTTAATTTTTAAAAAATCATTCCTAGTACAATTCTTGATAGGGGAATTATAGACTTAGATATTTATGAAAGGGCTTTAAAAATTAAAATAGAATGCTCATGTGAACTTACTACTTTATGTTTTAATAGACGCAGTAGACTTGTAAAAATGTGCATGTTAATGAAAACTGCATATTTCAAATGCATCTTTTTTTAAACCAAAACTCTTTGTTTAAACCTGGGTAGACTGATAAATTTTAAGTCCAGTTTGAGAAATCTATTCCATAGGAAACATTAGCTGTGATTTGGTTGGTGTGTAGGAATTTCTGTAGGTGTTTTATGCTTACTGATCAAGAGGAAATAAATGACTTTTTTTTAAATGACTTGAGGAAAAATTTAAAATGTTAAAAATATGTTTATTTTGTTCCCCAGAAGGTCTAAAAGTGAAGAGGCCTCGTTTTGATGTGTCACTGGTTTATTTAACTCGGAAATTCATGGACCTCGTCAGAGCTGCTCCTGGAGGTGTTCTCGACTTAAACAAGGTGGCGGCAAGGCTGGGGGTGCGGAAACGAAGAGTGTACGACATCACCAACGTCTTAGACGGCATCGACCTAGTTGAAAAAAAGTCTAAGAACCACATTCGGTGGATGTGAGTTACTTTCAAGCTTTCCATTGACCGTTTTCCTTCCCTTTATTAAGCGACAATACTATGTTAAACTAGATATTGGTAGTGTTTTGACAGTATAAAACAAAGTAAGATATGGCTTCTTGTTAGAAAAGGATTCTACAAAATTTTCTTGCATTGTCCCACAAGGTACTTAAATAAGACCCACAGACATCGAATACCATTTAAATATTATTGAAAAGTTAAATAACGGAGAGCGAATATGGCTCAAGTGGTCGAATGCCTACTTTCCACATGGGAGGTCCTGGATTCAGTTCCCAATGCCTCCTAAAAACAAGCAAAAAGCAAACAAATGGAAAAGCATCTCAGGGGAGCCGATGTGGCTCAGTGGTTGAGTGCCGGCTTCCCATATACAAGGTCCCGGGGTCAATGCCTGGTACCTCCTCAAAAAAAAACAAAGAACAAAAGGCAGTTGTTAAAAATGTCAGCATAATAAGGAAGGATCTTCAGAGAGTAAAATGTATATTTATATACCCAAGCATTTCAAAGTTTGTTACACTGTAGCAGACAAGTATTTTGGATAAGGAAGGAATAGTTCCAGCGTAACGTACATGAAGACCTTTCAGGCAAATAAAAACCTACCAACAAAGACCGTAAAATGACTAAATCATTAACATAGTTATGAGAGGAAAGCAGGTCATAAAGGTGGTAATTTGAAAGTTCTTAATTTGTACAGAAATACAGATTGTATTCCAGTTTGAACTTGGTACTAAATGGCATTGAAAACCACGTTAGGGATTCATGTCAGATTGCATTCAGAATCACTACCTGAAATCAGATTTGAAAACTAGGAATCAAAAAATACAGTGGTAACAGCCTTTCCCCTCTTTATTTTCCATAAAGGTTGAAGAAAACATGTTTGAATAACATTTGTTGCTTGGGTCATATTATATTGGAGTAGGCAGAAATAGCTAGAGAGACTATATCTTTTGTAAGGTTAAAATTATAACTTGTCAAAAATCATGCCACAGGGAGCAGTGTAGCTCAGAGGTTGAGCACCTGTTTCATGCGTACAAGGTCTGGAAAGAACACAGGCAGACACAGAAGAACACACAGCAAATGGACACAGAGAGCAGACAAACGAGGGCAGGGGGCGGCGAGGAAGGGAGAGAAATGTAAAAATTTTTTTAAAATACCAAAACAGAATCTTAAAAAAAAGATGCCTCAAGTAGAGCTGGGTCTTGAACTAGTTAATATTGACTCATAGTTCAATGCTTTCTCTATTTCATTACGCTTTCTCTACTGGATTGATTTCTAGGGTTATAATGTATTTTTGAAAGTACACAAATTCCTGTGTAAGGTTAGGAACCAAACATTGGGACAAATATCAGTTTATCTGCAGGAAGAATAATTTCCATCTGGAATAAGAGTTAAGGCAAAGTTGTGAAAAACTAATGTAGACATTTGAAGAAGTTCCAGTAACCTAACTTGCAGTTACGCTTTTGTAATCTCTTAGGTGTTATTGATGGTGTTTTTTTTTAATATCTTAAAGAGGATCTGATCTTAGTGATTTTGGAGCAATACCCCAGCAAAAGAAGCTACAGGAAGAACTTTCTGACTTATCAGCAATGGAAGATGCTTTGGATGAGTTAATTAAGGATTGTGCTCAGCAGTTGTTTGAATTAACAGATGACAAAGAAAATGAAAGATATCCTTTAACTCTATACCTTTTTTACTTCTCAGTTTGCTTTAATAGTAGGGTCAGGTTGGGAATTTAATTTATATGTTTAAGATATAAGAGTAGACCTTTAGATGTTAAATAAGTGAAAATTTAGTAGTATAGCATTAACATACACACATAGTACACTGTTGCCTTTAGCTTTTTTGTATACAGCCTGCATTGATGACCTAAGGCAGTAAAGTGACGTACTAAGGTTAACATTTCCATTTAAAATTACAATAATAGAACATCCTTTTTCTGGTTTTGTAACCTGAATATTATAAAATGTTTGTTGACTTTTGCGAAATTCATGTTTTCCCTAGTTTGTAAACTGAAGTTTATTTCTGAAACAATTGCCGTCGTCATGCAGCTGGCTGTCGGTGCTCTTGAGCTCACGGCCCCGGGACCGGCCTTCTCAGGTGTGCCAGGTGTGCCCCACTGTTCCCACTTCGGCGTCCTGGCCAGGTGTGCCACTAACTCGGAGCAATTTAATACTTAATTTACTTGACCTTTCTGTGTCAGTTACCTTCCACAGTACCTTCCACAGCGAGAAGGAAAATAAACCCCAACCTTACTATAGCCTTTCAAAACATCTGCGTAATAAAAGAAGATAATACTGGAGAAACCCAGTAAATCGTATTATTGGCATAATTTGAGACAACACAATAAAATGAAAAACATTCAGGTAGTGAGATGGAAAATAATTTTGGATTATTTTCCTATGAATACACGATAGTCCCAAGAAATGTGTTTTTTAACATGTTTCTGCTTTTTACAGACTTTCCATTTTTCATGTTAGGGGATTCTCATTAAAACTCAGGGTATTTTTTTCCAAAGATTCTCATAGTAAGATCTAGCAAGGAGTAGAGCATAGGGTGGGAATTTGAATACCTTCATGAGTTGTGTTGTTTTAATGTTCTTAGATTTTATTAATACTTTTCTCCAAAAATTATAATTGCAATAATGCAATTTAAAGGAGTTCTTTGAGTTATAAATATTGTAAACTACTTTATAAAATCTTGGAGGAATTCTATATGAAATAATAAGAATTAAAATTTTTTACCAAGTGCTTTCCTTCCCTTAAATGTGAGTTTTTTATCCTATGTAACTAAAGATATTCTAACATTGTAAGTGTTATCAGAGATAAACGATTTCCTCAGTAAGTAGCACTCTCCTTAGAAATCCTTAACTGGTTTTACACTAGCATACGTGACGTATCAAGATATTCATAGCATTCGCGCCTTCCATGAACAGATTGTTATCGCAGTTAAAGCTCCAGCAGAAACCAGATTGGATGTTCCTGCTCCCAGAGAAGTAGGTAGCAATGCATTTTAAAAAGGACTTTTAAAGGAGGAGGCAGGCCAGCAGCTTAGGCTGTGCTTTACTCATGTTAGTGATGTACCTGGTACTGCTCAAGGCACTTCACATGTTTTAACTCATTTTGATTAACACAACAAATGAAGGCGGTCATTATGGTTATACTCTTAAAGAAAAGAAACCGGAAGCACAGAAAGATAAAAGGACATTGCCAGGATCACACACTAAGTGGCAGGACCAAATTTGAAATCTAGGTGGTTTGGCTTCAGTTTGTGCTCTTGACCACTGTGTTACAGTACCCCTTAGAGGACTCATCAAGAATTGGCCTCAGGGAAACGGACTTGGCCCAGTGGTTAGGGCGTCCGTCTACCACATGGGAGGTCCGTGGTTCAAACCCCGGGCCTCCTTGACCAGTGTGGAGCTGGCCCGTGTGCAGTGCTGCCACGCGCAAGGAGTGCGCCCCGTAAGGAGAGCCACCCAGCGTGTAAGAAAGTGCAGCCTGCCCAGGAATGGCGCCGCCCACACTTCCTGTGCCGCTGATGACAACAGAAGCCAACAAAGAAACAAGATGCAGCAAATAGACACAGAGAACACACAACCGGGGGAGGGGGGAATTAAATAAATAAATAAATCTTTTTTTTTTTTTTTTAAGAAGAATTGGCCTCAATCTTTATTTTTTTTAAAAGATTTATTTATTTATTTCACACACACACACACACACACACACACACCCCCCGTTTGTCTGTTCTCTGTGTCTGTTTGCTGCGTCTTGTTTCTTTTTCCACTTCTGTTGTCATCAGCGGCACGGGAAGTGTGTGTGGCGCCATTCCTGGGCAGGCTGCACTTTCTTTCACGCTGGGCAGCTCTCCTTACGGGTGCACTCCTTGCGCATGGGGCTCCCCTACGTGGGGGACAACCCTGCGTGGTGCGGCACTCCTTGCGCTTATATCAGCACTGCACATGGGCCAGCTCCACACGGGTCGAGGAGGCCCGGGGTTTGAACCGCGGACCTCCCATGTGGTAGACGGACGCCCTAACCACTGGGCCAAGCCCGTTTTCCCTGGCCTCAATCTTGAAGTTCCAAACATCCAAATGTAAGATCTGGTCTCAGCCAAGGCTCTAAGGAAGTAACTCACCAAATTCATAAAAGATTAACAGATAAATTAGAACACTTAGTTATAAATTTAAAATGGAAAATAAATTTGCTATGTAAATGAAATAGTCACATCAGCTGCCAGCTACTTAGCACATTCTTTCCCTTGCAGGAAAGTTTGTATTGAGAGATAATTGTCATCAGAAGGTTGCTTATTCAGGATGGAATCAGAACAGAGGGATGTCGCCATTCTGGGGACAAGTCATCGAGTCCTGGCAGCCTGCCTGGTGGCGGCATCGGTGCTTGTCGTGATAAACCTTGGTGTAGGGATATTCCTGATCCAAACTGAGGAATGTTCTCACCATCCACCTTTTATTCCAAGCAGGTCATTCTCCAAGTGACATATTGTTACTTGACAGTTTGTTATACATGGGTTATGTAACAGCTTTCCTCTTGTGACTTGGTGATGTTTACTGGTTGTTTTATTTTGGATTTATATTTATTCCAAGTTCCTTAAATAACATTTATATTTAATTATTTAATATAGGTCATTTTGCAGATGTTTAGACTTTATTTTTTTTTTGCATAATTACTAATCTTTCAAAACCTCCTTACTCTGGGGCACGTGGCTGTGTTTAGCCCGTTTTGCAGTGGCAGGTGTGTTGTTTTCCCTTTGCGATGAGCTACTTGAGGCTGTAATTGCTGAAGCTCTGCTGAGCCTTTTGATGGTGCCCAAGGCTTCTGTTCAGAGCCCGTCTAGAAGTCTGTGCACAGGGTCCTTTTGGCCGTCCTCAGCCTCAGGGAAGTGAAAGCGGTGGAGAAGGATGTGCACAAAGGTTAGGAGAGTCTGAATCCGCAGAGGTCCAGAGGAGCCGCCAGCCAGGGAAGGGCGAGTCCCACACAGTCAGAAGTGCCGACGCGCTCGCTGTTCACAGCAGAGGTTTACGGGTCCTGATTTAATGGGCTGTGAGTCCTCACTTGGCTGCCAGTTCTGAGCAACGTAGAGGTTTCACTTACTGTTTGGAAATAGCTGTTGCCCAGCCTAACTGCATGAACAGAGAAGGTTCATGTTAAATTTGAATCACCTCGCAAGCAGGAAAAGGAATCATTTAATCATTTATAACTGGGACCATCCTTAAGAATATAGCATAATTCTCATAGTAGGAGAGAATTTCCTGATACCTTATGGGAAAAAAACATGTTAATTAATCCTGAGTAAATTTTTAAAAAAATCTCGGGAGCCAAACCTAGCTCAGTGGTTGAGCACCTGCCTCCTACACATGAGGTCCCAGGTTCATTTCCCAGTGCCTCTTAAAACAATAAATCTAAAAAACACTTAAGCCAAAGAATGTGAATAACTGTAATTAGTTAATACTAGTGCTTTATATGCACTATCTTTTATTTTTCGAATGGGTCAAAATAATACATGAACAAGTTTTAAGAAAAATTTTCTACACAGTGAATTGGTAGCTATTCAACTGATCAAAAAATACAAAGGCCTATCAACTTGCCTTAATGGAGCGTTAATATTAACAAAATTTGCAATTTCCTGACTCTTTTCCACTGTTTCAAATGACACGAGGTATGTTTCGACTTGGTCTCTCCTCTTAGAGTACTTTCAGGTGGACCAAAGAATGGTCCTTTTTAGTGAGCTTGGTGCCTCTGCAGGGGTCGAGTTAAACAAGCCTTTATAATTGGAGACTGTAGGGTGTTCCAGGGTTCTTTGTCATCAAAACATTGAGTTTTGACCTTGGAGTATGGACTGAAAAGGTAACCCTCTAGAATTGTCATAGTCACATTCTGGCTCTGAAACCATTACTGTATAATTAAGTAGTATTTTAACTACATGCATTAGCCAGTTGATTAACATTACTTAAATTTGCAGATACTGCATGTACATGATTTTCTAAAATACATGATAGGAAAGTATGAATATAGTTTCAGAAAGGATCCTTGAAACTCCTCTGGTTCTAGTAAGTGAAAATATAATAACCATTCTTTCAATCCTCTTTTTGCTCCATGTATCTTTTGCTAGGACTCTATAACAGTCCATATAAGGAGCACCAAAGGACCTATTGATGTTTATTTATGTGAAGTGGAGCAGGACAGCACAAGTAACAAAGTGTCTGAAGAGGCAGGGGCCGCCTCCGAAAGCAAGCTTCCAGCACGCCCTGGTGAAGGTAAACACGAATCTTGTAATCACGACTTGTCATGTGCTTAGAGTGTTTTGAATGTGTATTATGACCTTATGATATTTGACTCATCCACAGAAACGTGAGTTTTCTAAAAAATACTGCAAGGTAATTCTGGCTGTAACTGTAGCTAAAGTCCATGTGATTTGGATGTCAGTGGACACTTAGAGTCCCACTCGGAGGCTGGTGGTGCCCGCTCCTGGTGCTCTCTAGCTGGGGAGGCTGTTCCCGCTCTGTGACAGGTGTTCTTAAGCACATATTTGAATTTTTAAAATTAGCCTTATTCCATTCACATGAGAAATTGGGTTCTTGATCGGGAGACATTTAATTTTTTTTTTTTTTAGCAGTTGAATTGTATGTTCTGATTTGTCCTTCAGACTTCACTTAGGAGAATTTCTCGTCTGTATGCTCTTTTTCAGAAGAAAATCCTCCTCAGCAAAGTGAAGAAGTACTTGAAGTGAGCAACTGACTACCTGCAGCATTTGAGAATTCACATATTAAGTTTTTGGGGGACATTCAGATGGATGAATCATGCATCCGAGTTGCTTCTCGGAGCCATTGGTCATCTCTGATGTCTCGTTCCAGGTAGTGGCCTCGTTCAGACGTGTCCTTCCCAGGCCAGCAGCATTCCAGGCACTGGTAGCTCAGATTCATGGGTAACTATGGTTATGCATTTGAAAGCAATGCTTTTTATCATTACTCACTGCTTTTTGTCAGTGAAATAGACATAGACATCTTGCCTCCTGAAATAACTTTTTCACAAAGGATATCACTGAAAGATGATAGACCTGAAATGGATAGTTCTTCATGGACTCTACCCTTTTTCTTCAAGGATTATGTGTAGCATATAAAAGAACTGCCTTACACTGGTTCAAGTTTGTCTTTAGCTGTAAATTGAATAGGTGTACACAATGAATCTGAATTGTGCTGTCTTTGTATATATCTGTGTAATGTTTAGATTACATACGGAAAATGTCAAGTGAAACTTCACCGTTGTACAGCCAAAACAGTGTATATATGAAGAGTAACTGACAAGTTCTGTGGTGTCTGTAACTTATTCAAATCCTCTGAATGAGGGTTAGAGGAGACTTCAAACTTCTACATGTAGAAGTATCATAAATGTGCTGCATATTTAAAGCTCATGAATATAATTAAAGTATTTTAATATGTTAACCAGTGCTAAAATTGGAGTCTGATACTTCTTGTAACCTACAAGCTGCAGTGTCCCACCAGCATGGTGGCATGTCACCAGGCTTCACGGCCACGTGCAGAAATGCCATTAGGTGATGCCTGAGTTCACTGCAAGAAGTCCGTTCACTGACATTGAGAATTTTTAAAGCTCTCTGCAGCGGCTTTTGCCGTGTATTTCTGTAAGCCTGCATCCTTGATCTTCAGAGAGGTTTTACTTACAACGAGCTCTTCCCAGCTCTGTCCCCACATTTCTACCTCATTGGGCAAGTCATTTGCCACTCTGTCTCATTGTACCCAGTAGTGTGCCCTTAGACTGAGCTCCTGGTGGGACTTTGTCTTACTCTTTTTTTATATTCCAGCACCTTGTGCCATGCCTGGCACATAAAAGGTGCCCAATAAATATTTGAACAAATCAGTGAGTGAGTGAATTGTGAAATTAGACTAGTAATACTTGGCTTGACTGTCAGGATTCCTGTGAGTATTAATTGAGTTCATGTTTTAAATCCTGGGTTCTCTTGCTTTTAAAGAAAGTTTTGAAGCAACTTGAAATCAAGACCATGTATATAATAAGATTTAAAATAGGAATCAAAAATTTGGAGAAATAATGCTGCTGATAAACTGGTTTCCAAGAGTGAGGCTAGATTTAGTTCAAATGTCCTTTTTTTTTTAAGATTTATCCCCACCCTCCGCCTCTGCCTGCTCTCTGTGTCCATTCACTTTGTGTTTTCCTGTGTCTGCTCATCTTTTCTTTAGGTGGCAATGGGGACTGATCCTGGGACCTTCTGGAGTAGGAGAGAGGGCTCAATCTCTTGTGCCACCTCAGCTCCCTGGTCTGCTGTGTCTCTTATTGTCTCTCCTCTGTGTCTCTTCTTGTGTCATCTTGCTGCTTAGCTCTCTGCTCGGGCCAGCTCGCCATGTGAGCCAGCTCACTGTGTAGGCCAGCACTCCACATGGGCCAGCTCTCCACTCAGGACCTCGCCTTCACCAGGAGCCCCGGGAATCGAACCCCAGACCTCCCATATGGTAGGTGGGAGCCCAGTCGCTTGAGCCACAGCCACTTCCCTGTTCTCATGTTCTTAAGTTTGCCTTTTCTAAGCTGTGCTGTGGTTAAGTGAGCTACTCTGTGCACATAGATAAACGAGAGTTCAGGGTCCAGTGCCTCTACTCCAGCAGCTCCTCCAGTTTCCTGCTGGTGCTGAGCGCCGCCCCCTCCCTGCCAGCAGTCCATGTGCCTGGAAACTGGGTGGTCTCACGACTTTTTCCCCACTCCCTATTATGCAAGCATACCTCGTTTTACTGTGCTTTGCTTTACTGTGCTTTTTACAAATTGAAGGTTGGGGCAATCCCATGTGGAGCAAGTCTGTCGGTGCCATCTTTCCAAGAGCATTTGCTCATTTCTTGTCGCTGTGTCACATTTTAATTAAGGTGTGTACATTATGGGCTTTTTTTTTTTCCATTTTTTTTTTAACTAGAAATTTGTGCGTTTACGAAACAATCATGCATAGTGTGCAGGATTCCTGTATATCACCCCTCCACCAATGTCTTACCTTGTTGTGTACATTGTTTTGGGTTTTTTTTTTGTGGTACTGGGACCAGGGATTGAACCCTGGACCTTGTATGTGGGAAGCCAGTTCTCAGCCACTCAGCCACATCAGCTCCCCCTTGCTGGTTTTTTCATTTGTTTGCTTGTTGTTTGTTTTTTAGGAGGCATCAGGACCAAACCAGGGACCTCCCATGTGGAAAGCAGGCGCTCAACTGCTTGAGCCACATCTGCTATATCACACACTTGATAGACTACAATATAGTGTAAACGTAACCTTTATATTTAGCTCAGTGGTTGAGTACCTGCTTCCCATGTATGAGATCCCAGGTTCAATCCCCAGTACCTCCTAAAAAAAATTAAAAATAACCTTTATATGTACTGGGAAACCAAAAATTCTTGTAACTTGCTTTACTACGATTGCAATGGCCTGCAACCAAGCCCTCAATATCTCTAGGTATGCCTGTATACAAGCAAAAAAATTTTATTTGAAATCAGCCAAGGAGAAGCTACCAGGGCTACTGTTGAATTATCATGGAAGGACGTGCTACAGCGTGACGAGATGGAGAATGCAGGAGGAACGCACGGTCACGTGAGCACCGAGGTCTGGGCGTGTTTGAAGCTCAGGCTGCTGGGCACGCGCAGGTCAGGCCCTCTGGGAAGGTCTGAGCTCCGCCTGCTGGCTTTGCAGATGTCGGCGTGTGTATGAGCACTCAAGCCGCCCGCGTGGGTGAGGTCATCTAGTGAGGGTGTAGCAGAAGAGGAGAGGCCCAGCAATATCTATACGGGGAGATGGGAAAAGTCCTCTCTTGGAGAGGACTGACGAGAGGAGAAGGGGGGATATCTAAGGTATTGACCCCAAAACCAACAAATGGAAAGAATTTCCAAAGATGACCGCATAGTTTCTGAGCAGCAGTTCCTTACTCGTGGAATGTGACAAATGTTCTACTTTACAAGTTGTTCTGAGAGTAAGGTGAGACCCTGTGAGTGGAAGTCCTTGTAAGCGCTGTGTAAGGAGGTCCTGCTCGGTCCTGCTTCCGCGTGTCTGCCCCGTCCGCCCCTAAGGTCAGTGTCCCCTGAGGCAGCCCCCAGCCTCCTCCCCCCCCCACCCCAGTATCCCTGCCTGCCTTCAGGAGGCACCGCTCCTTCCTTTTGTGTCACTTAATGCTGTTGAGAAGCCTTGGATCTTCCCACGCTTCCTTCAGGGCGACGTCCACACTCGATCTGGAGGCCTCTGGGGCAGCCCAGCCTGACTCTCCAGGCTCATCTTGTTACTTGCTTTGCAAGCCTGAACCCAAACCAAATTGGTCTCTTCACTGCCTGAAACAGATACTGCACTTTCCCCTTTCTCTGTATTGGTTCTTAATTCTTCGGCCTGGAATTATCCTCCTCTTTTCTGATTTTCAAAATTCCACATTCTTCTGGGCCCAGCTCAACCCCTCCCTTCACTTGACTCCATCACGAGAACCATCTGTGGAGGTCGTTCGATAGTTGTCATTTGTCTTCACATTGCTGTTATGTTTTCCCAGCTGGCATTACCTGCTTTCAAAGTGGGGGCCACATTTAGTGTGTTTCTGTTTCCCATATTTAGGTAGCATTTAGTGACCTGACTTCGTTTAGACCATTTCCTGAGAATTAGAAAAGAGACAACTTACTTCAAAAATGCAAACCAACAAAGTAGAATTTGCATTCAAAGAAAAGCGATGGTTTTTATTTGCAGTCTGTTAGGGTTACAGCAGATCTGACCTAGCTCTCCCCTGCCATCGCACTGCGCGGCTCTAACCTTGATTGGCCCGTTGTCTCCTCTGGACTCCTGTTGGCGCCAGGGAGAGACTGAGCAGAAGCACATGAATGACGGTGGTGAAGAGGTCGTGGTCTCAAGGTCTCAGGACTTCACCTCTCAATTATCTACCATAGTTAAAAGTGAAAATCAGGAAAAAAAACAATGGCCAGCTACTCTTTAAAAAAAAATAGTAGTCTTGACCCTAAGAACTTTAGCCTTGCTTATAGAGGCTTTCTGGTTTCCATTCATTTCCAATGAAAGTTTAGCTATACCCACTCAGTCATTCACATTATTTCTAGCCAATGGTAAAAAATTTAGGCTGTAAGGAAAAGGACCGCACAGAGGTAAATAGTAGGAGAGGGGAGCTTCTGGGGAGAGCGCCACGGGCGTCAGGTCTTGTCGAGGAGCTTGTGGCCTCTGCCACACTCGCCTCTTCAGAGGAAAGTGGAGGCTTATGGATAAGTGTGAGTTCTGTCTTTCTGGGGTTTTCCTGCCTGTGGAGACATGCACTTTGGTCGTTCAGTTAAGGGTCTTCTCGAAGGCAGTGGGCTCTGTTTGTTCACTTATTCCAGCCTTTCTCATCGGGGGCTCAACGAGCTGGTCGTGACCGGGAAGTGCTGCTGTTGTCTGGTGGTTCGAGGCCCGGGATGCTGCTAGATATCCTGCAATGAATCATCCCGTCCAGAATGGCCTAAGTGCCAAGACTGAGAAACCCTGAGTTACGCCAGTAACAGAGGCACGCAATCTATCCCATTCAGAGGTGAAGTATTAAAAAGCCCCTCTGTCGACCAGTTTAAAGCCACGTCTCCAGTTAGCTTTGTAAGTGCTGATAGAGGTTTTGAGCTCTGTCTCTCAGGCTTCTATGTCTGTTTCTTAGTTGATTCTGAATGTGGAAGGGAAAAAAGGAATATTATTTATTGAGAAAATAACCCATAACAGACTTCGCATTATTAATAAAGATTAAGTTCAACCAGAAGCAAAGAAAATCCCCTAAGAACTGGCTTTACAAGATAGAAGTTTGTTTCTCTTTCATGTTTAGAAGTCCCAGAGAGTCTGGGGTTCGTGTGGCTCTCCAGGGGGTCAGGGACCCAGACGCCTTCAGGTGCTCCCTCGTGCTTGCCTTCCATCTCCAAGGTCACTTCAAACTCCAGGAGGGCAGCTAAAGCCCCACCTGTGTCTACACACTGTCCAGCAGGAAGGATGGAGAAAAAGAAGGGTCCACTTCCTCTCCTTAGACTCCCCCTACAAGTTGCGGGACTCACTTTACCTTGCATCCATTGTCTACAGCTTAGCCACTTAAGACATGGAAATGTTCCCTTGGGAGTGGTGGAGGGCAAGAGCAGCTCATACCTAGGAGTCATTTTAATTATCATTGAAGAAGGGAAGAATAAACAGGGTGTGGAAAACATTACTGGGTTTTACCAGTATCTGGATTCTCCACCCATCTGGCTACTGGAAGACTGAAACTTAGTGAGACTATGTGACTAGTTCTAGCCAGCTAGCCATGGAGGGGAGTAACATGGAAGAGGCAAAGGCAGCTCTCCAATCGCTCCTTTGTTCCACTGCAACCAAGAAGGCCACAGGTTCCAGAGGGTGCAGCTGCAAGATACTGGAGCTTCCATCAGCCTGGAACCCTGACACTGGAATAGAGCCTCTGCTAACCTGTGTGACATGAAATGTCTCACATTGTTGTGATCTTAGAGCTAACTTGTTACTGTAGCAAAACTATCCCATCTGAACTAACATGCTTGGGGACAGCCACACGGGTCAATAGGTAAAAGAATATAAAGAAAACAGCTTTATGGGAGCGGATGTAGCTCAGTGGTTGAGCACCTGCTTCCCAAGTACAAGATCCTGGATTCAATCCCTGGTAACTCCTAGAAAAAAAAAAAAGAAAAACACTTTATAAGACAATTTTGTTATGATGTCAATTCTATCCAAAGCAATTTAAAGATTCAGTGCAATCACAAATCAAAATTTTTTGCAGGAATGTAAAAGCCAGTATTCAAATTTATATGGAGGGAAGTGGATTTGGCTCAACTGATAGCGTTTCCGTCTACCACATGGGAGGTCTGGGGTTCAAACCCAGGCCCTCCTGACCTATGTGGTCAGCTGGCCCACACGCAGTGCTGATGTGTGCAAGGAGTGCCATGTCACACAGGGGTGTCCCCCATGTAAGGGAGTCCCATGCGCAAGGAGTGTGCCCCATAAAGAGAGCTTCCCTGTATGAAAAAAGGGCAGCCTGCCCAGTAGTGGCACCGCAAGATGACAACAAAGAGAGACACGGATGCCTGTGCCACTGACACTCCAAGCAGACACAGAAGAACACACACAGCGGATGGACACAGCAGACAAGCAGACAACGGGGGAGAGGGGAATAAAATCTTAAAAAAAACAAATTGATATGGAAGTAAGGGGCCCCAAATAGTCAAAGCCATCTTGGAAAAGAATGCAGTTGAAGAACTCTTACTTCCTGATCTTGAAATTTAATCAAAACAGCATGGTACTGGCACAAGGACAGATATACATCAATGGAATCGAATCGAATCGAAAGTTCAGAAATAAACCCTCCCATATAGCCAATAGATTTTTTTTCCAATTGATTTCTGATAGCTACCAAGTCCACACAATTGGGAAAGAATAGATTCTTCAACAAATGATGCTGGGAGAACTGGTTCTCCATATATAAAGGAATGAAGGAAGAGCCTTACCTCACACTGTATAAAAAAAATTAAAGTGGCTCCAAGATCTGAACATAATGACCAGTTCTATAGAGCTCCTGGAAGAAAATGTAGGAAAGCATCTTCAGGACCTTGTGTTAGGCAATGGTTTCTTAGACTGTACACCCAAATTACATGCAACAAAATGAAAAATAGATAAATAAGACCTCATCAAATGAAAAAGCCTGTGCATCAAAGTACTTCGTCATGAAAGTAAAATACAACTTATCAATGGAAGAAAATATTTGGAAATCACATATCCAATAAGGGTTTAATATCCAGAATATTAATAAATCCTACAATTCACAAAGACAACCCGATTTTAAAAATGGGCAAAAGATTTGAAAAGACATCTCTTCAAAGAAGATATATAGATGACTAAAATGCAAATAGAAAGATGCTCATCATCATTAGCTATTAGGGAAATAGACATAGAAATCACACCGAAAATATACTATTTCACACCCACTACAATGGCTACTATTTTTTTAAAAAATGACCTGTTGAGGAGGATGTGGAGAAATAAGAACACTCATGCACTGATGGTGGAAATGTAAAATGGTGCAGCCTCTGTGGAAGACAGTTGTTGGTTCCTCAGAAAGCTAATTATAGAATTAACCTTAAGATGCAGCAATCCAACTTCTAGGTATCTACCCATAAGAATTGAAGGCAGGGACTTTAGCAGATATTTGCATACCAGGGTTCCTAGCAGCATTATTCATGATTGATCAGAGATGGAAGTGATCCAAGTGTCTATCCAATCAAAGAATAAATATGGTATATGCATACAATGGAGTATTCGGCCATGAAGAAGGAGTGAGGTGAGACTGTGGGAAGATGGCATTGGGTTAGGCAGGCAAGGCTCAGCTGTCCACAAAAACAATGGAGAAAGAGTGAAAAGCTGCCCACGGCACCTGCTTTGGAGGTCAGCAGACAAGGACAATGTTTCACAACACCCAGGAGGGTAGGGGGCAGAGAGATGGAGAATCCAAAACAAGAAATCGTGAGTTACTAAACCTCCCAGCTGCCGGGCAGACTCCCTCCCCACCCCTACATGAAGCGAGGGTCAAACCCTTGGCTCGCCACAGCTGGCTGAGAGGGGAGCAGACATCTTCCTCCCTGTCAGATGATACAAGGGAAAAGGGAGGGATTGTTGGGGGGCTACTCTTCAGTGAATTCTGACAACAGAGTCCACTTTGAATCTCTGTCCAGCCATACCTCCATAGAAAGATGTGCCAGTGAGTGCCATCTGCTGGCAGATCTGGAAATTGCATAGAGAAAAGCTGAAATTGGGTCTCCCTGAACTCAACTCTGGGAGAAACTGCTCCCATTAATGAGTCCCTAGCATGATTTTTATAAGTTAAGCTGGGCAATTTTGAAGACTTAGGATTAGTTGAACCAAATATCAAAGAAGAGCTGTGAAAAAATAACGAGAGAAATTGCCCATCAGAGTAAATTCACCAACATATTGAAATGCCTAAACATCAGCAAAAAATTACAAGCCACACTAGGAAATAGGAAGAGATGGCCCAGCCAAAGAAACAAGCCAAATATCCTGACCTGATAGAATTAATGATAATCACACAACGCACCAAAATCAATTTAAAGAATTAAAAGAAAATAGGACTAAAGAAATAAAGGATATTAAGAAGACACTGGATGAGCAAAAAGAACAATTTGAAAGTGTGCAAAGAAAAGTAACGGACCTTATGGGAATCAAAGACACAACAGATGAAATTAAAAATACATTAGAGAATGTTTATGTGGAGGTGGGGTGAGATGGCTTCAGATTGAGTGCTCTCACATGATCTCTCCTGCAAAAAAAAACTCTGGAGTGGGGTCAAAATCCTGCCTTAGCTGTTTTGGGAACCCACAAAAGAGGATTCAGGGCATCGATTTGGAGAGCGAGCAACAAAAAGATTGATTGCTCAGGGTAAAACTGTGAGTTTCTGGCACTTGAGGCAGGAGCTGTGGGACGGCTAAGCCCTTCCCTTAGGGCAGGAAGCCGTAGCGATCCCTGACTCTCAGCAGTCACCCAGCTGGGGAGACTAACTCCAAGAGGGAGAGGGTTCTAGTGAGGGGTGGAGAGGGGTCCCCCGAGTGCGGGTTCAATTGTCTGGACCCCCTTTTTTTATTTACCTAACCTCCCTGGGATAGGGAAAATTGGTCTGGGAGAAGGTGGAGTCAGGCAATTAACTAGTCCTGTGCAACTCACCTAAGGGAGGGGGGCAGTAGGAAGTGCTTAATCAGCTTCCAGGAGCATATTTAGGGTTCCCAGCAAGGTGTGGCTGCTCTCAGAGAGACAGTCATTTTTTTCTGTGGTGAGTTAAGTCACCAGGGTCCCATTTGAATTTCAAAAGGGAACTCACCCAGACTATTGCTTCCTGCTGCCCTGGAAGAGAAAGCAGTTAGAAAAAACGGGGAGGAGAAGGAAGGGAGGACAAATTCCTAATCAGTTTATCCAGTTGCAAAGAGACAATCCTGCCCCAGGAAACTGGACACTTTCTAAAGAGCTAATCGACCCGATAAGGTTTAGCTCAGTGGAGGAGTTTCAGCCTTGAACATACAAGGTCTCTAGTTTGATTTCCCGGCTCCTCTTCGTGTAGTGAACCACTGAGATATTAAATATCTGCCTGACGCTTTAGGACAGGGAAAACAGACATCCTTGTATTAGCCTTCCCTTGGGTCTCTTATTTTCCCTAAAAAAAAAAAAAAAGGTTTCTTTTGTTACATAACTTTTTTAAAAGATTTATTTCTCCTCCTCCCCCACCCCCCACCCATTTGCTTTCTCTCTGTCCATTCACTGTGTGTTGTTCTGTGTCCACTTGCATAAGAATGCAAGATCTGATAAGATCAGGCGGCACTGGGAATCTGTGTCTCTTTGTTGCATCAGCTCTCCGTGTGTGCGGCACCACTCCTGGGTGAGATGCATTTTTTTCACATGGGGTGGCTCCCCTTGTGGGGTGCACTCCTTGGGGGCACCCCGTGTGGCATGGCACTCCTTGTGCGCAGCAGCACTGCACAGGGACCAGCTCACCACACGGGCCAGGAAGCCCTGGGTATCGAACCCTGGACCCTCCATGTGGTAGATGGACACTCTATCAGTTGAGCCATGTCTACTTCCCTGGTTATATAATTTAACTTAGTTTTCTCACTAAAATCCTCTTCAAACTCTGCAGCAAGAAAGCCGCAGGGTAACTGATTGATAAACATTGGCAGCCTGACAAGCTTCATAGGGCTTTAAGAGGGAAGTCTGTCTGTTCTTACTATTTGGTTGACGCCTTGCTTGTGGGTTTGTCTAGTTTGGTTTTTTTGTTGTTGTTTTCTTGTCTTTCCTTCCTCTTTATTGCCCCCCCCCTTTTTTAATCTTTCTTTCTTTTTTTTTAAATTAGGTGCTGCCAGCTTGTTTCTTGCTTGTTGTGTTTCCTTTTCCTCCATTTCCTGTTTTCTGTGTGTACTGATTTTGGCTACCAACGCTATCTCTTTTCCTTCCTACATCTTTCTATCTTCCGCCATCTGTTGATGCACTTACATTCCCTCTCCTCGTCGCCTGGGCCTTTTAACTCATACTATACTCTTCTCCATATTCAGTTTCCCATCTCATTGTAGGTACTCCACTTTTTTATTCCTATAACTCTACACTGCTTGCATGAGTTTAATATTCATTCTCCTAGGTCTTAGACAGTTCTTCTGCTAAATTTTACTATCAATTCTACTGTTATGCTTTTTCTTTTAACTCTTTTGCTTTCCTTGGCCCTAATCTTTTCTTTCCAAGAGAATTTCTACAACAACAAGGAAATAGAATAAGAAGAGCAAAGTCTCAAAGAGAAAACTTAAAACATGCACACAAACAGCAACTAAATAAAACCTGAGACTAGAGGGAGAAGCTAATCAACTGAACAAACCCATCAAGATAAAATGATGACCAGACAGCAACAAAAAGTTACAAACCATGCCAATAATCAGGAAAACATGGCCCAGTCCAATGAACAAACTAAAAACCAGAAAGAGGAGCAGAACATCAAGCATCTAATCAAAGCTGTCCAAACAAATATCATGGACCAACTTAAAGACGCAAAGGAAGAGATTAAGGATATTAAGAAAACACATGGAGGGAAGCAGATGTGGCTTAAGTGGTAAGGCCTCTACCTACCATATGGAAGATGCAGGTTTGATCCCTCGGGCCTCCTGGTGAAAAAGAAGAGAAAGCATGCCTGTGCTGTGAGCCATTGCCCACACAGTGAGCTGAGTGCCCATGCAGGTGCCTGTGTGGTGAGGCAAGTGCCCACCTGGTGAGCCAGAGCCCATGCACGTGAGTCATGCAGCAAGATGATGATGCAACAAAAGAGAGATGAAGGGGAGAGTCAAAGTGAAGTGCAGCAGAGGCCAGAAACTGAGGTGGCACAACTGACAGGGAACCTCTCCACAAGGCTCAAAACCTCTGAATCCTAGAGGAGAAAGATGAGAAGAGAAGACAAAAAAGAGAAATAGATACAGATCACACAGTGAATTGACACAGAAAAAACAGCAGGGCAGGGCAGGGGAAAAATAAATCTTTTTTAAAAATCAAACACTTTAAATTTTAAAAATATTTTAAAAATTTAAACACTTGGAAGCGGACTTGGCCCAGTGGTTAGGGCATCCGCCTATCACATGGGAGGTCCACAGTTCAAACCCCAGGCCTCCTTGAACCATGTGGAACTGGCCCATGTGCAGTGCTGATGCGTGCAAGGAGTGCCCTGCCACGCAGGGGTGTCCCCTGCATAGGGGATCCCCACACACAAGGAGTATGCCCTGTAAGGAGAGCCGCCCAGCATGAAAGGAAGTGCAGCCTGCCCAGGAATTGTGCTGTACACATGGAGAGCTGACACAACAAAAAGAAACACAGATTCCCAGTGCCGCTGATAAGGATAGAAGCAGTCACAGGAGAGCACACAGAGAGTGGACACAGAGAGCAGACAACTGGGGGGGAGGGAAGATGAGAGAAATAAATAAAAAATCTTTTAAAAAAATTTAAATACTTGGAGGGCATACTGAAGAAATTGTAAATACATTCAAAAAGATAACATATGGTGGTGATGAATGGCACAATCCAAGAAACCAAAAATACACTCTCTGCAAATAACAGCAGATTTGAAGAGGCAGAGGAAAGAATTAGTGATGTGGAAAACAGTACATCTAAAATCAAACAGATAGTAGAATTGATAGATAAAAAGATAGAAGTAATCCAGTGGGGACTCAGCAATCTGAATGACAACACAAAATACACAAAAATGTGCATTATGGGCATCCCAGAAGGAGAAGAGAGAAGGGAAAGGGGACAGAAGGGGTGTTGGAGGAAATAATGGGTGAAAACTTCCCAAACCTATTGAGGGAGATGGATGTACATGTCTGGGAACTGCAGAGCAACCCAAACAGTGTAAATCCCAACAGGCCTACCCCAAGACATATACTTGTCAAATTATCCAATGCTCAAGACAGATAAAATACTGAAAGCAGCAAGAGAAAAGAGAACCATCACATACAAGGGATGCTCAATAAGATTAAGTGCTGATTTCTCATCTGAAATCATGGAGGCAAGAAGGCAGCGGTATGACATAGTCAAGGCACCAAAAGAAAATTTCCAGCCAAGTGGCATTCAAAAATGATGGAGAGTTCGAAATATACACAGGTAGACAGAAACTAAGAGAGCATTCCAAGAAGAAACCTGCCCTTCAGGAAATACTAAAGGGAATTCTGCAGGTTGAAAGAAAAAACAGGAAAGACAGAGTTGGAAGAGATTGTGAAAACAACTAAAAAGACAAAAAGAGAAAAACAAAACATATGACACACACAAATCCAAAGAAAATATGGCCAATGTAAGTAATTCCATGAAAGTAATAACATTGAATATTAATGGACTGAACTCACCACTCAAGAGACACAGACTGGTAGAATGGATAAGGAAATATGACCCATCTATATGCTGTCTACAAGAAACACATCTTAGATTCAGGGATTCAAGGAGGTTGAAAGTGAATGGCTGGAAAAAAAAATCTTACAAGCGAACAATAACCAAAAAAGGGCAGGAGTAGCTATACTAATATTGGGCAAAATAGACTTTAAATGCAAAACTATTGTGAAAGACAAAGATGAACACCATATATTAGTAAAAGGGATAATCTTTCGAGAAGAAAGAACAATCATAAACATTTATGCACTTAACTAGTGTGCCTCAAAATGCATGAGGCAAACACTGAAAAACTAAGTGGAGAAATAGATGCCTCTACAATTATAGTGGGGGACTTTAAAACACCATTATCTCCATTAGAATATTTCAGCGAAGACTCAATAAAGAAAAAAGACGTTGTGTATTATATTAGACAGTCTGAACCTAATAGACATATACAGAACACTACACCCAAATACAAGAGGATATGCATTCTTCTTAAGTGCACATGGATCATTCTCCAAGATAGACCACATGGTAGGCCACAGACAAAGACTCAATGAATTCAGAAAGATTGAAATCATAAAAAATAATTTCTCTCACCACAGTGGAATGAAGCTGGAAATCTGTAAGGGCCTGAGAACCAGATTAAGCACAGAGATATGGGAGTTAAGCAACACACTCTTAGACAAATAGTGGGTCAAGAAGGAAATCTCAAAAGAAATCAGTAACTACCTTGAAACTAATGAAAATGATAACATATCAAAACCTATGGGATGTAGGAAAAACTGTACTGAGAGGGAAATTCATATATCAAAAAAGAAGAAAGAGCTAAAATTGAAGATCTAGCTGCGCACTTGGGGGAATTGAAAACAAAACAACAACAAAAACAACAACAAACCCCAAAGGAAGAAGAAAGAAGTAACAAAAATCAGAGAAGAACTAAATAAAATAGAAAATAAGAAAGTACTAGAAAAAGTAAAACAAAGACCCGGTTCTTTGAGAAGATGGATAAAATTGACAAACCCTTAGGTACACTAACAAAGAAAAAAGAGAAGATGCAAGTACACAAAATAAGAAATGAGAAAGGGGATATCACCACTGACCCCACAGAAATAGTATCCTAAGAGGATAATTTGAAAAACTTTATACCAACAAGAAGGACAACTTAGAAGAAATGGAAAAAATTCTTAGAAACACATAAGCAGGGAAGCGATTGTGGCTCAAATGATAGAGTGTCTGCCTTCCATATGGAGGGCCCAGGGTTCGATACCCAGGACCTCCTGACCTGTGTGGTGAGCTGGCCCATATGCAGTGCTGCTGCGCGCAAGGAGTGCCCTGCCCCACAGGGGTGTCCCCTGCATAGGGTTGCCCCACACACAAGGAGTGTGCCCCACAAGGAGAGCAGCCCCATGCAAATAAAAGCACAGCCCACCCAGGAGTGGCACCACACATATGGAGAGCTGACACAGCAAGATGACACAACAACAAAAAAAGTGACATGGTTTCCCAGTGCCACAAGACAAGAATGCAAGGGGGCACAGAAGAACACACAGTGAATGGACACAGAGAGCAGACAGCGGGGGGAAGGGGAGAGAAATCTTAAAAAAAAAAAAAAAGAAACACATAAGCAGCCTACTTTGACAAAGGAAGAAATTGATGATCTCAACAAACTAATCACAAGTAAAGAGATAGAATCAGTCATTAAAAACTTCCCAACTACGAAGGGCCCTGGCCAGATAGCTGCACAGGTGAATTCTACCAAATATTCTGGAAAGATCACCAATCTTGCTTAAACTCTTCCAAAAAACTGAAATAGAAGGAAAATTGCCTAACTCATTCTATGATGCCAACATTACCCTAATACCAAAGCCAAACAAAGACAACACAAGAAAAATTACAGACCAATCATTCTAATGAAATTATGTACTAAAATTCTAATGAACTTATGTACTGGCTAATCATATTCAACAACACATCAAACGAATTATACACCATGACCAGATGCACTTCATTCCTGGTATGCAAGGATGGATCAATATAAGAAGATCAATGCAATACACCACATAAACAGATCAAAAGGGAAAAAAATCGCATGCATATCTATAGACACAGAAAAAGCATTCAACAAAATACAGCACCCTTTCCTGATGAAAACACTTCAAAATAGGAATAGAAGGAAATTTTCTGAACAGGAAACAGGGTTATATGAAAAACCCACAGCTTACATCATATTCAATGGTGAAATCCTAAAAGCTTTCCCTCTAAAATATGGAACAAGACAAGGATGCCTACTGTCACTACTGTTGTTTAACATTGTGTTAGAAGCACTTGCTCAAGCACTTAGGCAAGAAAAAGATATAAAAGTCATCCAACTTGGAAAGGAAGAAGTAAAAATTTCACTGTTTGCAGATGACATGATCCTATACCTCAAAAGCCCTGAGAAATTGACAACAAAGCTTCTAGTTCTTATAAATTAGTTCAGTAAAGTGGCAGGGTATGATTAATGTGAAAAATCAGTAGTATTTCTGTACATCAATAATGAGCAATCTGAGAAAGAAATCAATTTTAAAAATTCCTAGTTACAATAGCAACTAAAAGAATCAAATACCTAGGAATATATTTAACTAAAGATTAAATGACTTGTATGCAGAAAACTACACAACACTGTTAAAGGAAATCAAAGAAGACCTAAATAAATGGAACAATGTTTCCTGTTCATGGATAGGGAGACTAAACATCATTTAAGATGTTTATCCTACCCAAACTGATTTACAGATTTAATGCAATCCCAATTAAAATTAGTACAGCATTTTTTTTACTGAATTGGGAAAGCTAACTATGAAATTTATTTGGAAGGGGAAGGAGTCCTGAATAGCCAAAGACATATTGGAAAAGAAAAACAAAATTGAAGAAATCACACTACCTGACTTTAAAACATACTACAAAGCTACAGTGGTCAAAACTGCATGGTATTGGCACAAGGATAGCCACACTGACCAATGGAACCTAATTGAGAGTTCTGATATAGATCCTTGTAAATACAGTCTACAGATATTTGACAAGGCCACTCAACTGGGAGAGAATGGCCTCTTCAACAGATGGTGCTTGGAGAAGTGGATATCCATAGCACAAGATTGAGAGAGGAACACCATCTCACACCTTATACAAAAATCAACTCAAGATGGATCAAAGATCTAAATATAAGAACCAAGACCATAAAGATCTTGGAAGATAAGGTAGAGAAGCAGCTGCAAGATCTCATATTAGGAAATGTTTCATGAGCTTTACACCCAAAGCACAAACAATGAAAGAAAAAAATAGGTAAATGGGACGTCCTTAAAATTAAAAACTTTTACACCTCAAAGGAGTTTGTTAAGAAAGGGAAAAGCGCAGGGTCGGGTTGGGCCGCGCTGGGCCGGGGGGCGGGCGGGCCGGAGGCGCAGGTACATGTGAAGATTTCCTGCAGTTTAGCGTGGAAAACCTTGATCACCTTGCTCTCATTTCTGCCTGTTCTGTGTTGGCAAGGGAGCGTGCCCAAAGGAGCAAGACATCACCGCTGACCAGTACTCCCGGAGTGAACGGAGTAAGTGTTATTCACACTCAGGCACATGCCAGTGGCTTACAGCAGCTTCCGCAGCTGGTGCCTGCTGGCCCTGGCGGAGGAGGCAAAGCTGTGCCTCAAGTAAGCAGAGCAAAAAGAGTTCACCCATGGATCGAAACAGTGACGAACATCGGCAACGCAGAGAGAGAAGCAACATGGCTGTGAAAAGCAAGCAGAAAGCACAGGTAGCTACAGAAAGTGGATCAGCTGAAAGAAGAGAATGAACAGTTGGAAGCAAAAATTAAATTGCTGACAAAGGAATTAAGTGTACTTAAAGATTTGTTTCTTGAGCATGCACACAACCTTGCAGACAACGTGCAGCCCATTAGCACTGAAAACACAACAAATTCTGATAATGCAGGACAGTAGACCTCATCACCCTTTCCAAACTTCACAACTTGTGGCTTGAACGTTAGAGGTGTGACCTCTTACACCACCTCCTCAGTGACTGAACTTTGTCTTGTTCCATTATTCAAAGATCCATTCAAGGTTGTTCTCTAGGATCAGCACTGAAGAGTTGATTAGCTGAAAATGTTAGCCATGTAATTTGAATACTTAGTTTTAAATGATACAGAATTTTTTTGGGGGGGTAACCAAAAAATACAAATTTGTAAGGTATATTGGTAAAAGGTAAAAAGAAATATCTTGGACCTTGATATTCTTGATAAATCTTGACTTCCCAAGAAATGCTTCTTTTGTAGGTGGACAAAAGGAATGGGGAACTGGCAGGTTGTGCAGAAGTTTCCTGGTTTTTTAATGGGAATGGCTAATTGGATTAACCATTCTAATTGGATTAAGAAAAGTTGAATGCTATCCATATTAATATAGTTGTGATTTTTTTTCTTAACTGTGTATTAAAAAGCCTTAGGGTGGTAGAAACCAATCACTTTGTAATTTGCAGTCATCTTTATATGTAACATAAGCCCTATTTTAGCTTAATGCCTACTGTTTTCCCCCAACAAGTACAAGTTGAATTTTAATAGTGATGCCAGGTTAAGAAAAGAAATCCTATTGCATTTTAAAGGCATATGCAGCCAGTTGACTTAAAGATAAAAATAACATTTAGGAAACAAATAGATTTTGTTTTTTGTTTTTATATAAGTATAGCCTGTTAGAATTGTACTTTTCAGGTATCTTTGGCTATTGGATCGGCGTTATTTTGTTTCCTGAAAAAAATCTCTGTAGTTTAGATAAACTCACCTACCAAAATTTTAGTTTTTGCAATTGTTGATAAAGTAAGCATTTTCTTTTTTAAATACCATTTTGCAGCCAAGTCAGTAAACAAAACGTCTTAACAGTTTAACCAGATCAATGGCAAATTAGGGTTTGAAATATTAATTCAGTGTAGTTTCTACTGTTTCCAAAATATTTGTCATGGGGTCATGATTTCTAAAGGCAAGCATTTTTATGTGAAGGATGATTTTGGTATTTGATCTTAACCAACTGATTATTTTAAAAATGTATCATTAACTCCATGCCATCTCCCAAAATAAGTGTAAAAAAAAACTTGAAAATGTAAGGTTTTAACCTTTAATTTATTTTACTTAAATACATCTTTTTACATTGTTATTGTGACTTTTCTTTTTTTAGTGGCTGTTCTTCCAGATTTTTTGTAACACTGCTTCTATTTTTTCATTAATATGCTTTTATGTCCCATCCATTATTTAAGAAAGTACTGATGAAACTCAGGATATTAACATTTTCGTTGAGATTCAAAAAATACCAATCACAAAAGAATCTCTAGAGTCTAGTTTATATCAATATTGGTGGTTTTGATTGTCCTTGTTAATCACTGTATGTGTTCTGTTGTTTTTTAAGTGTGGTTCTAGCTTACCTTTGTTGGCTCTTTTATATTTTTGGTGTGTGTGTGCCTGGGCTGGTGATGAGAGACTAACTTTCATCTGGTTAAAACGTTTGTGTTCCTAGGCTATCTCACTTGCATAGAGTGATTTTTGGCCACACTGCTGTGCGTACCAGCACTTGGGGCACTGTCACCAGATTGTACCTTAGTGTAACTCCAGTTGCACCCTTGGTTTGGTGGCAGAGTGCTGACTGCACTGTGTTAGGCAGAAGACAACCTAACCTAACCTGGCCGTTTCCTGTAATTCAGCAAAGCCATTACGAGGGCCCAGAGCCCCTTCTGACTCTAAGACAGGAAGCCAGTGTTGTCCCATAAGGGATGCTGTCCGGAAGGGTAATTCCCAATAGAGTCAGGAAACGGAATGGGGGTTTCTGTTAGGCTTCAACACCAGTTTATTTTGGTCAGAGTAGCGATCTACTTTAAAGGTTGATAGACGTTTGAGCAATTTAACTAGGACAAACCCACAGAATCCTACTGAATCTTTAATAGCTCATTGATGTTATATAATGAACCTAATTGGAGATGCAGTTAGGTCACTTGAGTTCTTAAGCAACTATATTGTAGGTGTTGCAGACATTTTAATCTCTTATTTACTAAAAACCATTGGGAATTGAGATCCTTATGGAATTTATGGTTACCAATGATATGAATTGACTCAACTGTCTTAAAAATGAAGGTTTAAAGAAACTGTCAGGGACGTGTACTTAATATTTCATATCAAAACTTAAGATTGAACTTTTTGGAAAAATTGATTCAAGCTTTCCCGTTACCTCTGTAAACCAAAACCTTAGCATAAGCAATGTTACACTTTCCATAGACAAAAATGTTAGCTATTATCTTAACTAACTGAACAGGTTGGGAACGAAAGTTTTTAGTTTGGTAGATTAATCAGTATAAAATCAAGGGAAACCAATGAGTAAGTTTAGAGCTTTGGGAATTGTAAAGTGACTTTTATAACTTTTATAATGTGCGTTATCTGTGAACCATTAAGATTGGGTCTGCCTTTGTGGGCAGTTTCATTCGTTTAGGAATGAGGCTTTGGTATAAATTTGTAGTTGTGTTAGAGTCTCCTGAGATTGGTGCTTTTTGATTGGTTTGGCTGCAGATGGTGAGATCAGAGCAGCTCATCCTGTTGTCTGGCTCCTTTCAGTTATGATGCATAACTGAAAATGCAGTTACGTGGGTGTTCTTAGTTAGAAATAATAAGATTTTACAAAAACATGACTAGATTTTTGAAATTCAGGTCATAAGTATGAAATTCTCAAATTTACGTTTAGAAATGTGTGCAATAGTTAATATTAAAAGCAGTTGTGATGTGTTTCTTAATCCCTGTTAGAGGGCTTGGCTAGTACCTGAACAACCACGTATCACTCTGTGCTTTCTAATGCTTTAGAAATAGGGGAAGTTGTTTTACTATTTGATAAAAGCTAGGAAGGAGAAAATCCATTCTATAGCTATTAGATCTGCTTCTCAGGAAAAAGTGCTAACTTGTTCTTTTTGTTCCTGGCTTTCCTCAGTGTGTGAGATTACTCTATTTTTTTAAATAAAATTTTATTTCTTTCAATGAATTTGAAATAAAAAATAAAAACCAAAAAAAAAAAAAAGAAAGAAAGGGAAAAGGCAACCTACTCAATGGGAAAAATATTTGGTAACTATATATTTGATAGGGCGCTAATATCCAGCGTATATAAAGAAATCATACACCTTGAAAATAAAAAGACAACCCATTTTAAAAATGGGCAAGTGATTTCTATAGACAATTCTCAAAGAAGAAATACAAATGGCTGAAAAATACATGAAAAGATGCTCAACATCTATAGCTATTAGGGAAATCAAATCAAAACTACAATGAGATATCACCTTATACGCATTAGACTGGTGGCTATTAAAAAAAGAGGACCACAAGCGTTGGAGAGGATGTGGAGGCATGGGAACACTTATCCTCTGCTGACAGGAATGCAGAATGGTGCAGCCATTGTGGAGGACAGTCTGGCAGTTCCTCGGAAGCAAAGTACAGAACTGCCATCTGATCCAGCGATCCCATTACTGGGTATATACCTCAGAGGAATTGAAAGCAGGGACATGAACAGATATATATACACCAATATTAATAGCAGCACTATTCACTGTTGCCAAAAGTTGGAAACAACCCAAATGTCCATCAAAAGATGAATGGATAAGCAAAGTCTGGTATATACAAACAATGGAATATTACTCAGCTGTAAGAAGGAATGCAGTACTAGCACATGGGGTAATATGGATGAACCTTAAAGACCTTATGTTTAGTCAAGCAAGCCAGGCACCAAAGGACAAATATTACGTGACCTCACTGATATGAATTAAGCAAATTGAGCAGACTCACAGAGCTAGGGTCTGGAAGACAGGTTTACAGGAGACAGAAAGGGAGTAGAGCATTGTGAGTCAATGCCCATACGGGTAAAATCTGTAAGGTGGAAGGGTGTAGTGGTGCAGTGGATGAGCGTGGCAGTGGTGCAGTGATGCTCTTGGGCTGGGTGGTGCTGGCCTGTGAAGAGTGGGGTGGGGGTGGTCGCACTGTCCATGGAAGTGGGGGAGGTTCAGGGGAGGGAGTGGGTGAACACTGGGGATCTGCACGTATGTGGTTGGAACTACAATGTTGAGATGTTTCCTTTGGCGGGTGTCGCAGGGGAGGGCTACTGGTTTAGGGTGTTGGATGTGGGGGGCACGCGGGACGGCACATCTGGTGCCGGCTTCTAGGGAGTGACGGCTCGTCCTGTCATAGTGGCTGTATCAGTGGGTGGAGACCTGCACAATGAGCAGGAAGGAGTTGGGCTCCCATCCGGGGGAGTCCTGCTGTGTTCTCAAATAGAGGGGCAGGAGTTTCAAGAGCATAGGCAGCACTAATAGGGGACGACAGGCCAGTATGTCAAGTACTCAGTGTTATAGCAAGTAACTATGAATCTTGTACTTCAAAGAGTGAAGCTTGGTGGTTGCTGTGGGTCCTGAGGGGGGAGGAAGGAATAGAAGAGATGGGACATGGGGCATTTGGGGGGCATTGGCATTGTTCTACATGATCTTGCAATGATGGGTACAGGCCATGTTAAATTTCATCAAAATGTGTAAAAGTGTATGTACCAAAATGTAAACCATAATGTAAATCATTGACCAAGGTTAGTAGCAATGCTTCAACATTTATACATCAGTTGTAACAAATGTACCATTCACATGTAAAATGTTATTAATAGGGAAAAGCGGAAAAGGGGGAGAATGTTGGGTATATAGGAATCCCCTATATTCTACATATCACTTTTCTGTAACCTAAAGCTTCTTTGAAGATAAAATGAAAAAGGTAAGACAGGGGGAATAAATGGAAGAAAATGTCACTGTACATACAAGACAACAGATCTTATGGTGATGAAAACATAATGTCAATTTTAAAAAAAAATCTCTTTTATTATTTCAAATTCTTTTAAATTTTTTGTGTTTTATTTGCCATTTTTAAAACTCATTATTATTTTGCTTTCTTATTAATTTTATTTGGTTATTTTGTTGGCTTCATTTTTTATGAAGTTTTGCATCACAGGTTTACAACTGTGACAGGGGAGGATCCTTGGTGTGGGGTGTCAGTGGTGGGGGATGCATGGGAGGAGGTTCACCTGGGGCATGCCTATATGTAAGGCATATGAATGAGTTCAGGTGTTCATGGGGCATTGTCACAGAGGGTGGAGACCCACATATAACTGAGAGAATATCAAATTCCCATCCTGGGGAGTTCTGCCACATTCTCTAAAGGGACAGCACTGAGTACAGGAGCAGTGACTAGTGAAGGAGGATGGACCACTGATGGGCCCTTGATATTGGTGACTGTACTTATGAACCTTTTCTTTTGAAATTGAAAATTAACCAAGTATTATAGGTTGCATAAAAGTTACCTCCTGAGAGCCTCCTTGTTGCTCAAGTGTGACCTCTCTAAGCCAAACGCAGCATATAAATGCATTACCTTCCTCCCAGTGTGGGACATGACTCCTAGGGATGAGCCTCCCCGGCACCAAGGGATTACAACCAAGAATCAATGAGCAATGCAACTGGAAAAAGACATTGACCAAAAGGGGGAAAGAGTAAAGACTAATGATTTTATATGGCTAAGAGACATCAAAGTGAGTTGGGAGGTCATCCCAAAGATTATGCTTATGCATTTCTCAGCAGAATCCTTTTGACTGCCACAATAAATATTGCCTCAAATAGTGGGGCTACTGAAGGCTCTGGAGACATCCAAACACTATAAGAGGGCCTGACAGCTCAAGAGTTTGGCACCCTGCCAGTGGGCCCTACTTTAGAATTTGCACTCCCCAGTGTGACAGAGTTGGACTCAGTCATGGTTTCCCTACATATGGCTCTTCTGCCCCTTTTATTTGAACCTATAGTTAGTACTAGGGTTGATAGGTGTATGTCCAAGAGACTTAAATCTTTGAGCTTTCCATGTGCCAGTTGGGTCCTGAATCTCAACAGAATTACAACATCTACTCTTCAGTTCATTGGACTCACCCAGGGTAAGAGGATTCTCTGAACAACTCTGTGCCAAAGAACAAGAAAACATAGACAAGATGGACAAATTCCTAGAAACACTCAAAACACCTGCACTGACCCTAGAAGAAATAGAAGACCTCAGCAAACCAATCACAAGTGAAGAGGTTGAAAAAAGTCATCAAACACCTCCGAAAGATAAAAAGCCCGTTACCAGATGGCTTCACAGGTGAATTCTATAAATCATTCAAGATGACCTAATACCAGCCTTGCTCAAGCTCTACCAAAAAATTGAACAGGAAAGGATGCTACCAAACTCATTCTGTGAAGCCAACATCACCCTAATACCAAAATCAGATAAAGATACTATGAAAAAAGAAAATTACAGACCAATATCTTTAATGAATATAGACATAAAAATCCTCAACAGAGTATTTGCAAACAGAATCCAAACCACATTAAAAGAATTATACACCATGATCAAGTGGGTTTAATCCCAGGTATGCAAGGGTGGTTCAACACAAGAAAATCAATTAGTGTAATAAACCACATTGAAAAATTGAAGAAGAAAAATCATATCATCCTCTCAATTGATGCAGAAAAGACATTTGACAAAATACAGTACCCTTTCTTGATTAAAAAAAAAAAAAACTCCAAAAGATAGGAATAGAAGGAAGGTGTCTTAAAATTGTAAAGTGCATATATGAAAAGCCTACAGCTAGCATTGTCCTCAATGGTGAAAGACTGAAAATTTTCCCATTGAGATCAGGAACAAGACAAGGATGTCCACTGTCACAATTATTATTCAATATTGTGCTAGAAGTTCTAGCTAGAGCAATTAGGCTAGGTAAGGAAATAAAAGACACCCTAATAGGAAAGGAAGAAGTAAAACACTCATTATTCTTTGATGATACGATGCTATAGCTAGAAAATCCTGAAAACTCCGCAACAAAGCTACTAGAATTAATAGACAAGTTCAGCAAAGTGGTGTGATGCACGATTAACACACAAAAATCAATTGTCTTTCTATGTACTACTGATGTGCATTCTGAGGAGGAAATTTTTAAAATGTTCCTTTTATAATAGCAACTAAAACAACCAAATATTTAGGAATAAGCTTAACCAAGGACATAAGTGACCTCTATTCAGAAAACCACAAAACATTCCTAAAAGAAACCAAAGAATACTTAAATAAATGGAAGGACATTCCATGTTCATGGATTGGAAAACTAAATATTGTTAAGATCTACTCAAAATAATTTACAGATTCAATGCAATCCCAATAAAAATCCCAAAAGCCTTTTTTACAGAAATTGAAAGGTCAATAATCATATTGATTTGGAAGGGTAAGGGGCCCCAAATAGCCAAAAATGTCTAAAAAAGAAGTTGGAGGACTCTCACTTTCTGGCTTTAAAGCATATTACTTAGCTACAGTGGTAAAAACAGCATGGTACTGGCATAAGGACAGACAGGTTGACCAATGGAACTGAATCAGGAACTCAGAAATTGACCCTCACATCTACAGTCTAGTGATTTTTGACAAGGCAGTCAAGCCCTCCCAGCTGGGCCAGAACAGTCTACAACAAATGGTGCTGGAAGAACTGGACATCCATATCCAAAGAAAGAAAGAGACCCCTCTCTCACTCCTTATATGAAAATTAACTCAAAATGGATCAAAGACCATAAAACATAAAAACAACTACCATAAAATTCCTAGAAGAAAATGTAGGAAAACATCTTCAAGATCTTGTGGTAGGCAGTAGTTTCTTAAACCTTATACCCAAAGCATGAACAACAAAAGAAAAAATAGATAAATGGGACCGCCTCAAAATTCAACACTTTTATTTAAGGAGATCATACAACTCAACAACAAAAAGATAAACTATCTGATTGGACAATGGGCAAAAGACTTGGAAAGACCTGTCCAAAGAAGAAATACAAATGGTGAAGCTACACATGAGAAAATGTTCAATATCACTAGTGATTAGGGAAATGCAAATCAAAACTACAATGAGATATCATTTCACACCTATTAGACTGGCCGCTATTAAAAAGACAGAGAACTGTAAATGGAGAGAATGTGGAGAGAGTGGTAGAGCCACTGTGGAGGATGGTTTGGCAGTTCCTAAGGAAGTTGAATATAGACTTGCCATGGGACCCGGCAATAGCACTGCTAGGAATATACCCAGAAGAACTGAGAGCAGTGACACGAACAGACATCTGCACACCAATGTTCACAGCGGCATTATTCACTATTTCCAAAAGTTGGAAACAACCCAGGTGTCCATCAACTGATGAATGGATAAACAAATTGTATAGTATGCACAGAATGGAATGTTATGCAGTGGTAAGAAGAAATGAAGTCATGAAACATATGACAACATGGATGAAACTGGAGGACATTATGTTGAGTGAAGCAAACCAGACACAAAAGGACAAATACTGGGAAATGGACTTGGCCCAGTGGTTAGGGCGTCCGTCTACCACATGGGAGGTCTGCAGTTCAAACCCGGGCCTCCTTGACCCGTGTGGAGCTGGCCATGCGCAGTGCTGACGCGCGCAAGGAGTGCCGTGCCACGCAGGGGTGTCCCCCACGTAGGGGAGCCCCATGTGTAAGGAGTGTGCCCCTTAAGGAGAGCCGCCCAGCGCGAAAGAAAGTGCAGCCTGCCCAGGAATGGCGCCGCCCACACTTCCCATGCCGCTGACAACAGATGCGGACAAAGAAACAAGACACAGCAAATTGACACAGAGAACAGACAACGGGGGGGGGGATTAAAAAAATAAATAAATCTTAAAAAAAGGACAAATACTGTATGATTGACCTATTATGAATTAAATATATTATGTGAAATATGAATATATTATGTGAAATATGAATATGGGTGAAATTGCACATATGAGACTGTTTTTCTTTGAAGCTGAACAAATGTAGGTTAATACTACAAAATGTTAATATCAGACAAAACAGAGCAAAACAAAAAACCACATACTAAGTGAAGCAGACCAGACACAGAGTACTACATATTGTATGATTCCATTTATATAAAATGTAAATATAAATCAATTTATAAAGATGAAACTAGATTAGTGGTTGTGTAGAGCTTGGGAGGGAATGCTAAGGGGTGTGGAGCCTTTCTTTTTGGAGAAATGAAATTGTTCTAAAGTTTTTGAGATGATGAATGTTCAACATTGTGATCAACTAAAAGCCATTGATTATACTCTTTGGATAGATCATATGATATGTGAATATATCTTAGTAAAACTGCTTAATAAAGAAATAATTGTGCAAGAATAACCAGAAATCACAGCTATGTACAGCAGGGGAAACAGATTGAGAGATGAGGAATTTTCTTGTTGTTTGTCTGTTTTTGTTATTTATTATTATTGAAATAATGAAAATACTTTAATAATGATTGATGTGATGAAAACACAGCTATGTGATTATACCAAATACTATTGATTGTTCACTTTGGATAAATTATATGCTTTATTAATATGTATCAATAAAATTGATTTGTTGAAAAAAAAGGAATAAAGTCCTGATACATGAAACAACATGAACCTTGAAGACTTTATGTTGAGTGGAGTAAGCCAAATTCAAAAGGGCAAATTTATATGATTCACTAATATGAAATAACTAAAATAAGCAAATTCATAGAGTCAAAATGTAGCATACAGGTTACCAGGGGCTCAGGTGAAGGTGGTGAATGGGGAGTTTATGCTTAACTGGTGCTAAATTTCTGTTTGGAATGATGGAAAGTTTAGGTAATGGAAGATGGTGAAGGTAGCACAATATCGTGAGTGTAATGAACACTATGGAAATATATATGTGAGTGTGGTTAAAAGGGGAAATTTTAGGTTGTGTATATGTTACTAGAATAAAAAATTTAAAAAATAACAGTAAGATAGCATTAATACAACACACAGAGTGGATCCTAGTGTAAACTATTGACTATAGTTAATAGCATAATTCTATAATATTTTTTCATCATTTGTAACATGCTTCCATACTAATGCAAAATGTTAAAAATGGGGGCGTACTTATGGGAACTCGTATTTTCGACATGATTATTACATACACCTAGAACTTCTCTAAGAAAGCATAAAATAAGAAAATAAATGAAAATAACTAAAAGGAGGGAGAAGCCTCACACCAAGCCAGCGTCGTAAATGCCTTTGACACACTCTCAGCTGTTGTCAGTTCCTTGCAACCAGCAAAGTGGGGATATGGGTCACTCGCTAGAAAGGGGTTCTTTGTGAGTGCATTTGTTGGCTGCTAGTGAAATTAGAGTCTAACACAGATTTGTAGAATGGTTGCCATCGAGTGGAGAACTGTTATTCACATTTCTTCAGTTGCTCTTAATTAAGCAGATGCTGTTAAAGAGTAGTATTGTTTTTAAAAAATCAGATCCCACTCTTGATAAGGTGAATTCACACTAGTTTTAATATATCAAAATCTAAATGAAGTAACTTGGGAAGAAAGAAGTTACAGCTGTTAAGAAATCAGCCAATTATCCTGGAATAAAAAGAGGAACAAGACCTGGGTTCAAGGCCCTGCCCTGCCGTCGAGGCCGCGCTCTGTCCCGTCTGGAGACTGGGTGGGCCTCAGAGTCCCAGGCCTGGCCTCCTCCCCCAGGGCAGGCGCCGGCTCGGCCTGCTCGGCCCGGGGGTCCCACAGGCACGGGGCAGCGTACGTGATGGGGCACCAGTACAGCAGGAGCTCCGTGGCCTCCCGGACTGACGGACAGCTGACGGCCATGTGGGTCAGCCCAGCAGGGCGACACCTCCGGATGAGCTCCCCCCGGCCTGGCTGGCGTCTGCGGGCAGCGCCCTGCTGCCGGCTCCTTCTCTGCTCTTGAGCTGCTCCAGCAGGAAAGGGAAGGAACAAATGAGTGGATTTTTGTTTGTTTAGGTACCTCTGAAAAGGTCACAGCTTGCAGAGGGACAGATACTGGCTTGATTAAAACGGGGCCTCGGTTTGCGGCCTGGGCCCTTCCTCAGGCCGCCAGAGCCGGTTTCCTGTTAGGTCCGTGCGTGGCGGGAAGGCGGCTGGGAGGCGGGAGAGGAGCGCGGCAGCCCCGGGACCCCGTGCTCGGCAGGTGCCAGGTGCTGATTCGAGGGCTCGGCAGGCGGCGTCGTGTTGATTCTCCATACATTAGAGAAGAAAAAGACAAAAATGCCTGCTCTCGGGTGTTACATTCTGGTGGAAAGAGAAAGAATAAACAGAATTAAAAGCAAATTAAACAGCCTGTTAGATGTCACAACAGCTACTGGGGAGAAAAGCAGGGCAAGGGGACAGGATTGCCAGGCCGGCCGCCGGGGCCGCAGTCTCAGGTGGGGTCCTGGGGTGACTCTCGGTGAGGGAACACCCGAGCAGACCTGCAGGTGGGTGCGGCTGAGCCGCTGTGCTGTCCCGTTGCTGGTCGAGCTGTGGGGTATTTGTGGGTTTAAATGGCCGGTCAGCTGGCTGCGTTTTGGCTGGTCATGGTCGATCAGCAAAGGACGCTGCCCTCACAGCGCAGCCCACCGGGGAGGCGTGGGGGCGCGGCGTCAGGAGGAAGGGGCGGCGGTCCTATCCTCCGTCCTCCTGTCCTCCTGTCCTCCTAGGGGTGGCCGTCAGACCCAGCCCTGCGGCGCACACCCTCCGGGCCCCACGGCACCCTGCGCCGTCCGCCGAGGAGCCTCCTCGTAGGTGCTTGATGCGCTCGTGCACTCGCCCACGCGTGATCCCGGCTCGCTGTACTTAGAGGAGACTTTGATGTCCTGGGTTATCTCAAACGACCTGCGTGGCTCTACCCGTCTGTTTGTTGGTTGATTGAGACCCGGGCTCGGCAGACGATTACAACTAGATTCAATGAGGGTAAGAGAACAGAACTCCACTGGAAACTAGAGAAAGAAACCAAAGGCTCCAAGAGGCAGGGGTGTCGGAGTGGGTTTGTCCCGTGCCATCGTGCATGTCCAGGGCACACCCTTCCCTAACGCGATGGAAACTAGAGAAGAAAGGCCGGCCTGTGTGGACAGTGCCCTGTGGCCGGCCTGTGGAGGCTGAGGTTGACGCAGGAGTTAGTGCCCTGGACGTGGGTTCCCTGGGGACGAGGGACCCCTGGGTGGCAGCGGCCAAGTGGCCACTTCACCGCCAGTGACGGAGAGCATGAGTTCCTCAGCAGGCAGCAGGGACGTGAGCCATCCTGAGACGCTTTCTGGGAGCCGGACACCTGCCTTGACCTTCATAGCGGAAGCCACGGCTCACCCCGTTTCCAGCCCGACACGGGCTCAGGCTCGGAGCCCCTCGACCGAAGACTCCGTCAGGAAGGACACACAACATGACAACAAACAACTGCACACCTTCCCCCAAGCCTTCGCCAAGATCACCGCGCACCGGGAGAAGGAACCCCCCCAGACCTTGGGGAGACCCTGGGCGCAAGTGAGTGGGCGGGTGCCCCTGGACCTCCAGCCCCCACCGCGCACCGGTCAGGGAGGCCACATACAAGCAGGCTTGCCCCCGTCTGCTCCGCAGCCTGCCCCTGGGTCCACTAAGGTTGCTTCCCAGCACCCAGCACCCTCAGGTTGAGCAACTGCAAACTCACAGAATCCCCACGCTGACTCACCAGCTAAAGGAATCAGGGCTATTTTCGTAGGAACGAACAAGTGGAACTTGTCCTCCGCCTCCTCCTACCCTCTATGAGGAGAGAAAACTGCTCCAAGGAGAAATGTGCCACCATCAAACATTTGGAAGGTGCGTGGGTGATGGGTCCTGTCCCATTTTAGGAGGGGATTGAACCCAGGGCCTCGTGCAAGCGCAGCAGGTGCTCAGCCACCGAGCGCCACCTGCTCCTCCTCCTGCTACTTTTTAACTCTGTCGTGTCTGCAGAAACCTGGTGGATCTTCACGAACGACTGAGGAGTATGAGGAACTTACGAGATGGGAACCTCAATACTAACAGCTGCTCCAGATGTGGTGTTTTTACTGAAACAAATCATCACGAATCCTAGCACCTGTTACACAGTGATTAATCTGTCAAATGCCTTTTCTCTAAAGCAATTTGTGTTTCCTACCAGAAGCATTTTACTTTCACCTGTGTTAATAAGACATCTTCACTAGCCCCAGGGCTGTCAATTTTCCTTTTTCTCCATAATTCAGTCCACAAAGATCTTGACAGTTTTGACGCCCATCATGACAACCCACTGGTCCACACATTACAGTGCTGAGGGCCTTCCATTCCTTGCAAGACATAGATTTTAAGTTTTAGTTGCATGAAATTGCTTGGCGTAATTGGTGTAAAATTGAAATAAATGTTTATGGAAGGTAAAAGAATTTGGTCATTTGTATTCTTTGATTCTAGGTTTTGTGACATTTAATAATCTGTATACTTCAACGGGATTTGGAAGGAAGACAGTCACCAGTTCTCTATGTGCAGCCTACAACTATAAAACTTCATAGTCTTTTTAAAAATATATATATATTTTATTAGAGAAGTTGTGAGCTTACAAAACGATCTGCACAATGTGCAGAACTTCCAGATAATACCCTCCGCCAACACCTTACATTGATGTGGAACACTTGTTACAGAGTATGAAAGAACGTCGTCAGACTGTCACCACTAACTGTGGTCCACAGCAGACATTTGGTGTGTTTTTTCCATACGCCCCCTATTGTTACCACTGTGTATTAGGGTCGTACATCTGCTATGGTTCGTGAGAGAACACTCTCCTGTTTCACTGTCAACCACAGTCCACCTTCCACCACATGGCTCACCGTCATACAGTTCCCGGTCTTGTACATTATCCAGCGCAGTCGTTTTAAAACATGGGAGGGCTTGGTAAATGTGGCAACTTCAACTGTTTACACTGCACTGAAATTTTGTGCCAAGAATGCAAGCCCCCAGGTCTTTAACTGAGCATGTTTCAACACAGAACCACGTGCTCATAAATGAAGTGGTTGTGTGGTTAAGCCTGGAAGCATTCCCAAGCATTTTTGTAGCATTTCAGTCAGGAGGTACCTGTGGTGCTCTGAGCGGGGAAAAAAAAAAAAAGGAAACTGTCCACCCTGTATCAAATTAGTAACTGAGTTCCTTTGAATGCATGTTTCTTCTAGAATTAAGTGTTTCAAAGGCAGCTTTTGTAATGGAAAACTATAGAACATAGCAAACTTGATGGGAAAGTAGTTTTCAGATTTAACTGGAGTTGTAAGGGGCTTGTTTCCTTTAAGTATCCTTTGCTACCTGTAATCAATTTATTTATTTATTAAGAGAGAAATTAAATTTGAATCCAGAAGTTTGTGTTACTAATTGTATTAGTCAGCCAAAGGGGTGCTGATGCAAAATAGCAGAAATTGGTTGGTTTTTGTAAAGTATTTTTATTTGGGGTAGGAGCTTACAGATACCAGGCCATAAACATAAGTTACTTCCCTCACCAAAGTCTATTTTCATGTGTTGGAGCAAGATGGCTGCTGACGTCTGCCAGGGTTCAGGTTTCCTGGACTCCTCTCTTCCCAGGTCTTGCTTCTCTCTGGGCTCAGGTCCTCTGGTTTCTCCACAAGGTCAGCTGTAGATTCTCAGGTGAATGGCTCTGTCTCTCTCTCTGGGGTTTCTGCATGTCTAAGGAGCCATTTCTCTTCTTCTGTGTTCTTCTCCTGGCTCAGGTTCTCTCTTCCTGGAGCTTGCTTCTCTTTCCTCTGTGAGCTTACTTCCTGGGGTTCCAGCTCAAAACCTTCCAGCATCAAAAAGCTTCCACTCTGTCTTTTGTCATGCCTTTTATTTGTGAGTCCCCACCCACCAAGGGGTGGGTCTTAACACCTATTGTTGTGGCCCAATCAAAGCCCTAATCATAACTTAATCACACCCAGGTCAGAGCAGATTACAAACATAATCCAATATCTAGTTTTGGAATTCATAACCATATCAAACTGCTACACTAATCTTTTTACTCTGCTTTATCCCCCAAGAAGTTAAAAACCCTTTTTTTATGCAACTGTCATGTAACTTTGAAATTATTTCAAAATAAAAGGTCTAAGAGGAGAGCCTTTTTGTTGTTGTTGTTGTTGTTTTAAAATGCTTAGCTTACATGCAGCACTGGTTTTATTCTTATGCTGAAAAGTTTAGAGATCTGAAATCTGCTCCTATAGGCATCCTTGATTTAAATGAGTTTGCATCACTGGGGGAAATGAAGAGTTTGTGACATCACAAATGTATTACATGGTATTCTCCTCATTCCAAACAGATTGAAGAATCATTCAATGGATTGTGTTGGCTACAACTTTTCATTATTTTAAAAATTTTATTAATATAGGCCTGATGTTCCTTTAAAAGGTTGAATATGACAATAAGTGGGAGCTATGCTATCTATATTAACTAATACATTTATGATCAATAAGAACTGCAGGATTCTAAAATAGTGAGCATTTCAGAGCCCTTTTGTAGACCAAGCTCTGTATACAAGCTTTAATAGAAAAGCCGTTAATTCAGCCAGTTTATTTAAGTCCCTTCTAGAGAAGGTCTTTGTAGTTTAATCAAGTAGGTGTATTCTACTGCTTTACTTTCCTTATACTACAAGTAATTTAGGCTAATTTTGCACTTTAATCTAGGAAGCCTTGTATGACATTTTCCTGATTTGAAAAATACTAGGTGTCTTCAAATACTAGGTAGTACTTGCCTTTAACCACAGTGATGGGGGAAACCAGTAAACAAATAACTACCATATGATGGTATCAAAGGCTCAACAGAGGAAGGGATAAAGTATTAAATGAGCAACAAAGGAGTGACTACTGAAATTAAGTTAAACTTGAGGGTGAATAGAAGTCCCCAGGCAGCGACAGGGCTAGGGTAGAACATGCACCAGCTGGGGGCTGGGAGGAGCGCAGAGCACAGGTGCAGCAGCAGGGACCTCGACCCTGGGAGAAAGACATTGTCCTGGGATACCCAGTGCACATGCAAGGATTTCTCAAAACAAAACTTAGCCCAATTTAAAAACGGGCAAAAGACTTGAACAGGCATCTCTCCAAAGAAGACATGCAAATGACCAGAAAGCAATGAAAAGATGCTCAAGATCAATAGCCATTGGGGAAAAGCAAGTCAAAACCACAATGAGATACATTTCATGCCCATTTGGAGTGGCTGCTATTTTGAAAACAGAAAATAAGTCTTGAAGAGGATGTGGACAAATATGAATGCTAATTCATTGCTGGGAATGTAAAATAGTACAGCCACTGTGCAAGACAGTGAAGGTAGGAACTGGTTCTTTTTAACCAAATTGGCCTGCAGCCCTAGACCAGGCTTCAGCCCCACCTCTGGCAGGGAGGAGGCTGATGGGCCCTGCCCCAGCCTATCCAGGTAACTGCAGGGAACTTTGGCTGGCACAGACTAAATAATCAGAAGTCTATTGTGGCAAATGCAGTCATCTTGGATCCGCAGTGCATAGACTGCTGCCCACACCTGCCGCTCCATCCTGCCCCAGGCAGGGGAGAAAGGGCATGAAGCTCTGGGCAACTACAGTCTAGGCCAGCATGACTTGGATTATTCCACACAACTGTGACTCTGTCCCTACCTCTGGCAAAGGAGAAAGTTGGGAGAAGTTCATCGGTCCCTGGGGAAATGAGGGCATCTTGAGCCTCCAAGGTTTATAGCACTAATTATATCCTTGGCTCCTACTACTACAACCAGCAAGGGAGAAAGGGCAGGAAGCCATAAACTAAAGAGAAAAACTGCACCCTGAATAAATACTCTAGTAAGCCAGATGTGAAGACACCAACAAAAAATTACAACCCACACCAAGAAACAGGAAGCTATGGTCCAATTAAAGGAACAAGATAAACCTCCAGATGACACAACTAATTGTAGATGTTCAAACAAATCTCCTTAATAAATTCAATGAGATGGCTAAAGAGATTAAGGATATTAAGAAAACACTGGATGCAGACAAAGAAGAATTTGAAAGCATACATAGAAAATAGCAGATCATATGGGAATGAAAGGTTATGATAAATGAAATTTTAAAAACATTGGAATCATTTAACAACAGATTTAAGGAGGCAGAAGAAAGGATTGGTGAGCTTGAAGAAATAGCCTCTGAAAATGAACATACAAAAGAACAGATGAAGAAAAGAATGGAAAAAATTGAACAAGGTCTCAGGGAACTAAATGACAGCAAAAGGCATGCAAACATAATAGGTGTTCTAGAAGGAGAAGAGAAGGGAAAAGGGGCAGAAGAAGTATTTGAAGAAATAATGGTAGAAAACTTCCCAACTCTATTGAAGGACATAGATATCCATGTCCAAGAAGCACAACATACTCCCATCTGAAAAAATTTGAATAGACCAACTCCAAGACACATACTCATCAGAATGTTAAATGCCAAAGACAAAGAGCAAATTCTGAGAACAGCAAGAGAAAAGAAATGTATAACATATAAGGGATACCCAGTAAGTTAAGTACTGATTTCTCACAAGAAACCATGGAGGCAAGAAGACAGTGATCTGATATATTTAAGAGACTACAAGAGAAAAACTTCCAGCCAAGAATCTTATAGCCAGCAAGACTGTCTTTCAAAAATGAGGGTGAGATTAGAATATTCACAAATAAACAGAAACTGAGAGAATTTCTAAGCAAGAGACCAGATTTTCAGGAAATACAAAGGGTGTGCTAGAGTCTGAAAAATAAAAGACAGGAGAGAGAGATCTGGAAGAGGGTCTAGAAATGAAGATTATATCAAGAAAAGTAACTGAAAGTGTTGAAAGAGTGGTGAAAATAAAATATGACAGATAAAACTCAAATAGTTAGGAATAAACTTAACCAACAATGTAAAACACTTGTATTCAGAAAACTGCAACTCAATGTTAAAAGAAATCAAAAAAGGCCTAAATAACTGGAAGAACATTCCATGCTCACAGATTGGAAAACTAAATATCATTAAGATGTCATTTCTACTCAAATTGATATACAGATGCAATGCAATTCCAATAAAATTTCCACCAGCATTTAAAAAATAATTGAAAACATGATCATCAGATTTATTTGGAAGGGTAAGGGGTCCTGAATAGCCAGAAACATCATAAAAAGGGAATGGGAACCCTCATCTCCAGACTTTAAATCATACCTAGTTATAGTGGTAAAAACAGCATGGTACTGGCATAAAGAAAGATGCATAGACCAATGGAATCAAATTAATGGTTCAAAAACAGACCCTCACATGTATGGTCAAGTGATTTTTGACAAGCCTGTCAAACACCCAGCTCAGGCAGAACAGTCTATTCAACAAATGGTGCTGAAAGAATTGGATAGACATAGCAGAAAGAAGGAAAGAGGACTTCTATCTCATACCTTATCCAACAATTAACTCAAAATGGATCAAAAACCTAAAAATAAAAGCAAGAACCATAAAATTTCTAGAAGAAATTGTAGGAAAATATCTTCAAGACCTGGTGGTAGGTGGTGGATTCTTAAAGGAAATAAGAGGAGGACTGAGTGGACTACTGATGTTTAATGTAGTAGAAGTTTTCATTAGCTTACTGCAAAGTGTGGAGATGGATAGAGCGGATGCTAACACATAGTGAGTGACAGCTAGTTTATAAATGGGGATGTGACTGAAAACGGTAGTCTAGGGATGTAAATGCCGATTGACAGAATGCTAGAGAATGATGTAGGAACTGAATAGCACAGTAAACCAAAAGGTGGATAAGAACTGTGGTTGATGGCACAGATGCAAGAGTGTCCTTTGTGAGCTAGAACAAATGTTCATCACTACTGCAGGGTGTTGGGAATGTGGAGAAGCATGGGAAAGATACAGCTGGAGTGACCTATGGACTCTGTTAGCAGTAATAATGTAATATTCTTGCATCTATGCCAGAGACTTACTGTGTTGATAATGGGGCAGTATGGAAAATGTGAGCCAAATGTACACTATGGACATGGTAACAATCAGGTGATATCATCTTATCTGTATCAAATATTCCACCACAGTGTTCTGTGTTGATGGAGGGGTGTTGTTTGGGAATTCTGCACATGTACATGACTGTTTTATAAGTTTACAACTTCTTTCATAAAAAATATATTTTAAAAATAATAATAGGGTGGGTTGGGGGGAAAACACACCAAGCGTAAGACTAAGGACTATGATTAGTAGTAAGATTTTGGCAATATTCTTTTACAATTTGTAACAAATATCTCGTGACAACGCAAGGTGTTGGTGGAAGGTTGATGTGTGGGACCCCGGTATGTTAAGCATGTTTTCTTTGTAAGTTCACAACTTTTACTATATACTTAATTGTTTATGTATGTTCTTATATAAATGATATAAAGATAATAATAATAGGGTTGGTTGGGGGAAAATACTTTGGTTAGTAGTAATGTTTTGACAATGCTCTTTAATTATTAATTAAAAAGGTTTAACAACAATGCAAGTTACTGATGGGAGGGTGAGTTACGAGAGTTCTGTATGATCTTATATATGTTTGTTTTGTAAGTTCACAACTATTATTATACACTTATTGCTTATGTATGTTTATGTATGAGTGATACACTTCAATAAATTAATTATAGAAAAAAACCATCCCACACCGATGCAAGGTGTTGGTGGTGGGGTGGTATATGGGAATCCTGTATTTTATGTATGACTGTTGTGTAAACCCACAACTTCTCTAATATAGAAAAATAAAAAATAAAATAAATAAGAAAACAAAACTTACCTTGCCGCATTACTAGCAGTACATTCTTCCCTTTTTATTAAAAAAAAAAACAGTGGTGAAGGCCTGAGGGATCGCCAGCTGAGCCTGACAACAGGGTGATGTCGCACCCATGACTTGCCACACTCTTTCAGACACTTTTGTGTCTGCTACCCTTGCTCTGCACGACAGGGTCATATTTGCATTTCGGGGAGATGGCTGCAGAGCTCTCTGGTGAAGAGTCCTGGGTTTATAGTCATGCATGTCTTCAACAGATAGCCTGCACGTTTTTGGAAGTGCTGGATATGCAGAGGTAAGCACTCAAGGTCCCAGCCTGCCAAGCCTCACAGCGGGCGCAGCTGTGGCTCCAGCTGTGAGGTCCTGGGTCTGCTCCTGGTGCCTCCCAAAAAAAGTAAAACCAACAACAAGCACGTCAAGCTCACAAACTCTTATTAAGAACTCTTGCTTTAAAAGTACTTAAAAAATATTTTAAAAAACGAACTCATTTAATCCTCATACAAAAACCCTACATATCTTTTATGGACTCATGGTAGATACATTTCCATCTTATCTTACCAATCCAGTGCCTATCAGATACCAGAGTCAAACCACAAATCCAAACTAGAACAAATAACATCAGTGTTCCAAAGCAATTTCAAACCACTTCAAAAATTTAATCCAAGTTTTTAAAAAGCAAAACACCTTAGTCAATAACCAACACAATCTATGGATTTTCTAAAATGGCTGAACCAGAAAATAAAAACAAAATACAAAGAGATACAAAAAAAAAAAAAAGATTCATTTTTATGCTGGATTGTTTTGTTCTGATTATAAGACACAAGAGATGTTGGCATTTTGTCTGTGTGTGTGTGGTGGGGGAAATGTTCTATATCTTGTTATCTTGCTTTGGATAGTGGTTACACAGATGTGTACAATTGCCATAACTCACTGAACTGCACATTTAAGATCTGACATATTATTGATTGCTTTTTATAAACCATTACCTGTTATTTATAATCACCTCCAAAGAAAAGGAAATATGTAGGTATACACTTAATAAAACATGTACTGGACATGCATGCAAAAAATTACAAAATGCTGATGAAAGAAATCAAAGAAGACCTAAATAAATGAAAAGATATTTCATGTTCATGGACATAGTAAGGATGCTAATTCTTTCCAATATGATCTATAGTTTTAATACAATTCCTATCAAAATCCAAACAACAAGCAAAGTTGTTTGTAGATGTGGACAAGCTTAATTTCAGATGTATGTGGATAGACAGGAACATGCCCTAGAATAGCTAAAACTTTCTTGAAAAAGAAGACTAAAGTGGGAGAACTCACTCTGCCCACTGTTAAGGCTACCACAGAGCTACAGTGATGAAGACTGCGATGGTGGTGGAGAGACAGACCACAGCCACCGAGACCATGGCACGACCACCAGGACCACGGCCACTGCTGAGACCATGACCACCGGGACCATGACCACAGGGACAGAACAAGAACCTGGAATAGACCCACAGAGGTGGGCACAACTAATTTTCCATAGATGTGCAAAAGGAGTTTAGGGAAGAATGATCAGCCTTTTCCACAATGGGGCTGGAGCAAGTGGACATCCACAGCAAAATAATGAGCCTCAGCCTAAACCTCACACCATATACAAAAATTAACTCAAAATGAACCAGAGTGTTCAGAAATAGATTCTCAGATTTATGGCAAAGTGATTTTTGACAAGAGAGTCAAGCCCACCCAGCTGGGGCAGAACAGTCTATTCAACAAATGGTGCTGGGAGAGCTGGGTAGCCATATCCAAAAGAAAGAAGGACCCTAACTCATACCTTATATGAAAATTAATTCAAAATGGATCAGGGACCTAAATATAAAAGATAGAAACATAGAACTCCTAGGAGAAAATGAAGGGAAACATCTTCAAGACCTTATGGTGGTGGTTTCCTAAACATTACACCCAAAGCACAAGCAACAACAACAAAAATAGGTAAATTGGACCACCTCAAACTTTAACACTTCTGTGCTTCAAAGGACTTCTTCAAGAAAGTGAATAAATATGTGGCCTACTCAGTGGGAGAAAAACATTTGGAAACCACATAACTGGTAAGGGTTTGATATCCACATTATATAAAGAGATTATACAACCCAACAATAAAAAGACAAGCAACTCAATTAAAAAATGGATCAACAACATGAATAGACATTTCTCCAGAGAGGAAATACAAATGGTCAAAAAGCACATGAAAAAAATGCTAAACATCATTAGCTATTAGGGAAATGTAGATCAAAACTACAATGAGATATCATTTCATACCCTATAGAAGGGCCATTATTACAAAAATGCTGGAGAGGATGTGGAGAAACAGGAACACTCCTTCACTGTTGGTGGGAATGTAGAATGGTGCAGCCTCTGTGGAAGACAGTTCGGCGTTCCTTAAGAACGTAAATATAGAACTGCCGTATGATCCAGCAACCCCAGTACTAGAAATACATTCAGAAGAACTGAAAGCAAAGACACAAACTAACATTTACACATCGATGATCATAGCAGCATTATTCACAATTGCTAAAATACAGAAACAACCCAAGTGTTGATCCATCAACAGATGAGTAGATGAAAAATTGTGGCCTATACATACAATTGAATACTATTCAGCTGTAAGAACAAATGAAATCGAGATGTGTATGACACAGAGGAACCTTGCAGACATTATGTTGAGTGAAATAAGTCAGACACAAAGGACAAATATTGTATGGTCTCACTAATATGAACTAAATAAGATGAGTAAACTCACAGAAGTAAAGTCTGGAGTATAGGTTATAGGAAATTGAATGTGGGATGAAAAGGAGAGCTGATGCTTAAATTATGTAGAATGTTTAATAAGGTGTATTAGTCAGGGTTTTCTAGGGAAACAGAATCAATGAAAGATATGTGTCAATAGTATGCGATTTTATAAGAGTTTCTAATGTGACTGTGGGGATGCACAATCCAGGTTCTGTAGGCAGCCTGCTCCGATGAAAGTCCAATGAAGGTTTTTGACAAGGTTCTAGTGATGTGGGCTATGGGTGGAAGGCTCTTTGTCTCTTCAGAGATAACTAAGTTGTTTGACTTGTGGGTGTGGAACGGTGGGGGGCTGCAGTCCTGCCCTTGGGGACTAGCAGCAGCTCCAGTCCCAGGAAATGTTTAACAATGCGGGGGCTATAAACTTTAAGTATTTAGGGGAAATGCAAAAACCAAATACGCTAAAGGCTTATCTAGAATGTCTGGAGTCCATGCTAAAAGCTTACCTAAGATGTGGAAGATATATGCTAATTGAAGCCTATTGAGAACTGAAACAAAGGGACCATTTGGCCTTTCCTCTCTGTATAAAAGACGTTTGAAAATCTTGTTCGGGGCTCGGGATTCAAACTGAAAGCTCCCGAGTCCGGCCGGCCGTCAATAAACCATTTTTCCTTCTCAAAATCATTCCTGAGTCCTGGCCTCTCTATACTCAAATAATTGAACTTCTCTTAAATTCCACAACACTAGGAGATGTTGGCTGTGCAAAGACAAGCTGGAAAATTTTCACTCAATGCTGGAATCACTTCCCCTTTTAAAGCATTCAACTAATTGAATAAAGCGTCATTCGTTGCTGATGGCAATCTCCCTGATTGATGTCATTGTAATCAGCTATCTATGATTTACCACCGCAGTGGAGTCAATGGTGACTAAAGTCCATAAATGCCCTTGTATTAGAGTTAGTCCAGTGCTTGCCTGACCAAACAACTGGGCTCAATTACCTGGCCGAGGTGACAACATTAGCTTAATCATCACGTGTGGTTTATTGTAAATGTGTGGAAATGAATAGAGTTGATGGCAATACATTACAGTGAGTATAGCTAACACTGCTGATTTATAACTGTGATTGTGGCTGAAAGGGGTAGTCTGGATATGATATTTCAATGGAAAGGAAGCTAGAGAATAATGTAGAAACTGTAACATAGTGATTTTGGTGGTGGATGAAGCTTGTGGTTAATAGTATAAGTTTAAGAATGCTCCTCCTTTACAAAAAGTTAAGTGATAAATGGGATAATTACCACTAATGTAACTTATGGATTATAATTAACAGTAATATTATGATATTTTAGAGCAATGGCAAAGAAGATATTCTAAGGGACAACAATAGAGGAGTATAAGGGGCTATGGGATTTTTCCTTTTGGGTAAGGAAACATTCTAAAATTGACTGAAGTGATGACAGCACAACCCTGTGACGAAAATGAGAGCTGTGGAGTGTACACTTTGAATGGATTGTACAGAGCTTGGGACTGTGTAACACAGGGAATCCTGTGGTGGGAGATGGACTGTGGTTACCAGGACACATGCGAGAATGTTCTCTCACGACTATAACAATTATATAACACAAGTGTTAATAGGGTGGGCGGGGGGGGGGGGGGGAAATACGCCAAATGTAGGATACTGGCTAGTTAGGAGTAAATGTTTTTTTTATTTTTTCCCCTCTTCCCCTCCCCCTCCCCCAGCCCTGCTGTTTCTGCTGTCTGTGTCCATTCACTGTGTGATCTTCTGTATCTATTTCTCTTTTTGTTTTCTCTTCTCATTTTTTTATCCTCTAGGATTCACTAGGATTCCATCCTGGGAACCTCTCATGTGGAGAGAAGTTCCCTGTCAGCTGTGCCACCTCAGTTCCTGGTCTCTGCTGCACTTCACCTTGACTCTACACCTTGTTTCTCTCTTGTTGCATCATCATCTTACCGCATGACTCACTTGTATAGGCACTTGGCTTGCCGCATGGGCATGGCTCACTGTGTGGGCACTCAGCTCACCACACGGGCACTCAGCTCGCTGAGTGAGCACTGGCTTGCCATGCAGGCACTCTTTCTCTTCTTCTTTTTCACCAGGAAGTCCCAAGAATCAAGCCCAGATCCTCCCATATGGTAGGCAGAAGCCCTATCACTTGAGCCACATCCACTTCCCAGTAGTAATGTTTTGACAATGCTCTTTCATAGTTTGTAATGATATTTCACAACAATGCAAGGTTTTGGTGGTGGGGTGATGTGTGGGAACCCTGTGAGATGATATGCATGTTTGTATTGTAAGTTCACAACTTATACTATACACTTATCGTTTATGGGTTTTTATGTGTGAATAATAAACTTCAATTAAAAATTTTTTTAAAAAATAATCACATATTTATAGGTGAAACATAAAACCATAGTACTTTCAGGACAAAAACATAGGAGAAACATCTCAGGATCTAAGAATACTACTCAGCAATAAAATGGAATGGACTATGGATACAAGAAATATTTGGACACATCTCCAGGAACTGGGCTAAGTGAAGAAAGCTAATCTCAAAAGATCACATTCTATATGATTCTGCTTATATAAGATTCTTGAAGCAACAAAATGATAGAAATGGAGGTGAGACTGGTGGTTACCAAGAGACAGGGACAGGAAAGAGGAGTGTGGAGGATGTGTTCCTAAAGGGGGGAGGAGGAGCTCTGTGTTGATGGAGACGTTCTCTAGTTGACGGTGTCAACGATGATCAACGAGAGCTGTGAAACTGTACTATGGTTTTGCAAGATGTTACCATTGGGAAAACTGACTGAAAGATACACAGGCACTCTCTGTACTATTTCTTATAACTGCATGCAAACCTACAATTATCTCAAAATAAAAAGTTTAATTATTAATTATTAAGAGTCTCTTTCAAAGGAGAAAAGCAAAATACATAATAAATATTGCAAAAATAAACGCAACCTGCTCCGGCCCCCGCGCTCGCTCCCTGCTGCAGACCCCCGTTGTACAACCGAGGTGACGTCGCTGGAGGACGTCCCACCGTCGCCGAGCACAGCCATGCTCTTGCCTTCCTTGTCTTCTCTGGCCCAGCCCTCCGTTCTTCTTCATGCCCGCTTGCCTGTTCATCACTGAACACAATAACAGAAGGTGAAGACGTGAAGATTAGTAACTGATTGATAAACCCTCAAATACCTTTCCTCCATGACTGCTGATTTGCAACTGGATTCTGACCGAGCACAAGCAGGGGATAAAGGAAGATGAGTTGGCCAAGACCACAGGGCAGAAAGGAAACCACCCCTGGGAGGCAGGGTCATGCGGACTTTCTCTGCGTTTGGAATCCACACATGGAATTGATTTTCTGTTTTGTAAATTTTCATTTTACATTGAATATTTTTTAAACTACCTGGTCGATTTAGGTAGTAATATTAGGATAATTAAAAATGTATTCGTGGTGGAAAAAATCAGACTTACAAGAAATATTGAAATGTTTCTTAGTTCAAAAAGACTTTCAATTATTTTTCCACTTAACATGTGGTTACTTACTCAGTCATATAATCTGGTGAATGAAAAAGAAGACCGTGACACTGACTTATATTAAAATAAGTGTTTAGCACTTGTCAGCTTTGAAGAAACTGAACATCATGTCTAGTACTTTATCAGATTCTTTCAGATCCTCGAATGGTAGCCTCAGTAAAAAATGTCATCAGAAGTCAACTTTGTTGGCTATAAATAGGCTCTCATTGTATGTTTAACTTTGAGAATATATTTACGACTCTTTCAAAGAATCCTTAGGACTTCCTGGAAGATGGCAGCTTAGAAAGACAAAGGAATCTCTCCTTTCCCAGAAAAATAGCTAGAGGACAGGCAGAAATGGCCTGGAAAAAAAATGTTCTAGGGTTTAGGACACCAGGGGAAGACTATGATACAGTAATATCGTTGAATGTGAAGGACACTGCTCAGAAGAGAGGGGGCAAAGGGAAAGAATCACCACAGCAAAACTGTGTTAAACGCTGCAGCTGCCCGTGCTGGCACCCTCCCCGGAACACAGACGATTTTGAACTCTCTTTCTACAGGCAGATGGAGCTGCAGAGATCCACCTCCGCAGAGGGGACTCAGACTAAGGCTGACTTATCTTTTAACCTAAAAGTTTGGTCTGCTGTGTCATTGCTTGCCTTGGGAGCCAGCAAGGGACTAAAGAGATGTGAGCCTCTCAATCTTTCCCCTGCTGATTGGGACTGGTGGTTGATGATGCAGAGGGGAGAGGAATTATGTCCTACCTGGGAAAAGAAGGGTGCTGCCAGAAAAGACTGCAGAATAGCCTCTGAGAAAGTTTGAATTGTGAGGTTCCTGGCCTCCAGACAGGAAGCTCCCTCACACTGATCTGGTTTCTGTGTTGCAGTAAATATACTACAACCAGGCTTTCAACTGAGAGGGCTATCAAAGCAGGCAAGGAAGTGCATATGCGGAAATAAAAAGGAAATAAGTAAGAGAGGCTTTTTCCAGCCTTTCCAGCCTTCCTTCCTAAGGCCTTTGGAAGTGGGTCTGCACTCTTTACTAGGTTTGATGTGGGCTATGGGTGGAAGGCTCTTTGTCTCTTCAGAGATAACCTAAGCTGAAAGCTGTGGGTGTGGAACCGTAAGAGGCTGCAGTCTTGCCCTTAGGGACAATGACAACAGGCTCCAGTCCCAGGGAACAGTTTAACAATGCAAGGGCTATAAACTTTAAGTATTTAGGAGAAATGCAAAAAGTAAATATGCTAAAAGCTTATCTAGAATATCTGGAGTCCATGCTAACAGCTTACCTAAGATGTGGAAGACATATATGCTAATTGAAGCCTATTGAGAACTGAAACAAAGGGACCATTTGGCCTTTCCTCTCTGTATAAAAGACGTTTGAAAATCTTGTTTGGGGCTCGGGATTCAAACAGAAGTTCCCGAGTCCAGCCGGCCGTCAATAAACCATTTTTCCTTCTCAAAATCATTCCTGAGTCCTAGCCTCTCTATACTCAAATAATTAAACTTCTCTCAAATTCTACAACAGGTCCAGAGCCCAAATATGAGCAACTAACAGGGGCAATCCTAAAGACCCAGAACAGGTTGAATCAAAAATCAAAGAAGAGCAGTAATATACAGCCTCCTGCCACTAAAACCCTACAAAAGAGAGAAAAATTGAACATCTCAGTAAACTCACCATCCTAGTCAGATGCCTAGATATCAGCAAAAAGTTACAGGTCATACTAAGAAAATAGAAGATATGGTCCAAGAAAAGGAATATATCAAACCCCCGGAGGAGATGCAGGATTTGAGACAACTAATCAATGAGAATCATATAAATTTCCAAAATCAAATTAATGAGTTGAAAGAATATAGCTAAAGAGATAAAGAACATGAAGAAAGCACAGAGTGAGCACAAAGAAGAATTTGGAAACATGAATAACAAAGTAGCAGAGCTCATGGGAATGAAAGACATGATAGGTGAGATCAAAATCACATTAGAGGCATACAACAGCAGACTTGAAATGATAGAAGAAGGAATAAGTGATACAAAAGACAGAATAGCTGAAATTGAAGAGAGAGAAGAACAGAGAGAAAAGAATGGAAAAAATTGAGCAGGGGGTCAGGGAGTTGAATAATAACATGAAACGAACAACATAGATGTCATGGTAATTCCAGAAGGGAAGAGAAGGGAAAAGGGGAAGAAAGAGTATCTGAGAAATAATAGCTGAAAATTTCCCAGTTCATGAAGGAAATGAACTTACATATCCATGAAGCACAGTGTATCTCAAGCAGAATAAATCCAAATAGAACTACTCCAAGACAAATACTACTCAGAAAACATCAAAGATAAAGAGAAAATTCTGAGAGGAGCAAGGGAGATGCAAACTATCACATACAAGGGATGCCCTGTAAGACTTAGTGCAGATTTCTCATCTGCACCAAGGATGTGAGAAGACAGTGATATGACATAGTTAGCATAATGAAAGAGAAAACTTCCTGGCCAAGAATTCTTTATCCAGCAAAACTGTCCTTTAGTTATGAGGTGAGTTTAAAATATTCACAAACAAACAGAAACTAAGAGAGTTCATAAAAAACAAAACAAAACATAAAACAGCCTTTGCAGGAAATGTTAAAGGGAGCCCTACAGCTTGAAAGAATAAGACAGGAGAGAGAGGCTTGAAGAAGAGTGTAGAAGCCAGGAATATCAGAAAGGAGAACTAAAAGAGTAAAATAACAGAGGAAAATAAGATTTGACACACAAGAGCCAAAGAATAGAATGGTGGAAGTAAATAATGCATTTACAGTAAAATCATTGAATGTGAATGGATTAAACTCCCCAATCAAAAGATACAGGCTGACAGAACGGACAAAAAAACATGAGCCATCTATATGCTGCCTACAAGAGACTACTGTAGACCCAGGCATACAAACCAGTTGAAAGTAAAAGGTTGGAAAAAGATACTCCAAGCAAATAGTAACCAAAAAAGAGCTATACTAATATCAGACAAAACAGACTTTAAATGGAAAAAAATTATAAGAGATACAAAGGCCATTATATATTAATAAAAGGGACAATCCACCAGGAAGAAATAACAGTCATCAATACCTAAGTACCAAAACAGGGTATATGGTTGGTGATATTCTCCCAAAATGAAAGGGGAAAGACATCTCTACAGTAATAGCTGAAGACTTCAACACACAACTTACACCATTAGATAGAACTACTAGGCAAAAAATCAACAAGGAAACAGAGAACTTGAACAATATGATAAATGAGCTAGACCTAACAGACATATACAAAATGTTGCATCCCAGATCAGTGGGTTATACATTCTCAAGTGCTCATGGATCTTTCTCCAAGATAGACCACATATTAAGTCACAAGGCAGGTTTAAATAAATATAAAGACTGAAATTACATAAAGCATCTTCTCAGATCATAATGGAATGAAACTGGAAATCAGTAACAGATGGCAATGGGGAAAATTCACAAATATGTGGTACCTCCTTTGATCACTGGATCAAAGAAGAAATTGTAAGTGAAATTAGTAAATAAATTGAAATGAATGAAAACAAGAACACAACTTATCAAAACTGATGGGATATAGCACAGGCGGTGCTGAGAGGAAAATTTATAGCCCTAAACACCTATAGTAAAAAAAAGAAGAAAGAGCTAAAATCAAAGATCTAACTGAACAATTGGAGAAATTTAAAAAGAACAACAAACCATTCCCAAAGAAGCAGAAAGAAAGAAATAATAGCAATTAGAGTAGGAATAAATGAAATTGAGAACAACAACAACAAAATTAAAAAATCAACAAAACCAAAAGCTGGTTCTTTGAGAAGAATAAAAAAATTGACAAACCCTTAGCTAGATTAATGGGAGAGGAGAGGGGAGGGGAGGCAAATAAATAAAATCAGTAGTGAAAAGGGGGAAGGTTATGACTGACCCCACAGAAATAAAAAGGACCATAAGAGGATATGAGAGACTGTATGCCAACACAGTAGACAACCTAGATGTAATGGACAAATTCCTAGAAACACGCAAACAACCTACATTGACTCTACAAGAAATATAAGAACTTAACAAATCAATCACATTTAAAGCTTGAATCAGTCATCAAAAATCTCCCAACAAAGGTAAGTCCAGGACCAGATGGCTTCACAGGTGAATTTTACCAAGCATTTTGAGAAGAATTAATACCAATCCTCTTTAAACATTCCAAAAAAAAATTGAAGAGGAGGGAAAATTACCCAACATATTTTATGAAGCCAACATCACCTTAATACCAGAGCCAGACAAGGATACTACAAGAAATGAATATTATAGACCAATCTCTCTAATGAACACAGATGCAAAAATTCTCAACAAAATACTTGCAAATAGGGAAGTGGCTGTAGCTCAATCAACTGGCCTCCTGTCAACCATATGGGAGGCCCTGGGTTTGTGTGCCAGGGTCTCCTTGTGAAGGCACGTTTTTCCGTGTCCACAGAGAGCTGATGGCCCGTGCCCATGGAGAATTGGCCAGCAAGATGACACAACAAAGGGAGACAAGCAAACACAGAAGAATGCACCGTGAATGGACACAGAGAACAGACAGCAAGCAAGCTGCAAAGGGGGGGGGGGGGGGAATTAAATAAATAAATAAAAAAACTTTTAAAAATACTTGCAAATAGAATCCAACAGCATATCAAAAGAATTACACACCACAACCAAGTGGGATTTATTGCTGGTATGCAAAGTAGTTCAACATAAGAAAAATCATTTAATATAGTATACCATATTAACAAATTGAAAGGGATAAAACTCATGATAATCTCAATCAATGCCTCAAATGTGGCCAGTCTCAAAGCCAAACTCAGCATGTAAATGCAATGCCTTCCCCCCAGTGTGGGACATAACACCCGGGGATGAGCCTCCCTGGCACCGAGGGATCACTATCAACTACCAACTGATGATGCAACTGGAAAATGACCTTGAATTGAAGGTTTGATGCGGGTCAGCAGAATATCCCTGTCTACATATAATAACATGACTTTAAAATGCTGTTTGACCTAATGTAAGGGGGAAAAGGAAAGGAGAAATGAGTTTATATGGCTACGAGTCTCTAAAAAAGAGTCTGGAGGCTGTCAGAAGGATTGCCCTTATGCACAACTGAGCAGAGTCTAAGAGACAGATAAAGTAGATACAATCCCCAGGTATTGGTTCCTTGGAGGGCTAAAGAGACCCACGGGTTCTATGGTCATGGCAGATGGGGTTCACTGCCATGTCAGATGGCCCTTCTTTGGAGCTGGTGTTTCTGCGTGATGAAACTGGACTCAGATGGGATCTCTTTTCATAAGACTTTCATGCTACTTTACTGGAATTGTAGATGGTGTTGGGGTTTAAGATATATTTAGGGGATTTGAATCTCTGGACTGACGATATGATAGGCAGGCCCTGAGCCTCAACAGACTCCAGCTCCTACAATCTGATTTATTGGACTCACCTCACTCAGCTAAGATGGAGTTGAAGAAGGACAACCACCACACCATGGAGCCTAGAGTGCCTACAACTGAAAGCAGGAGGATTGCATCCACTATCCATGTGGAACCTGAGCCTCCTCTTGACATAAAGGTGCAACGGACACAACCAATCCAAGGTCCACAGAGAAAAGGTGGCATTGGAGTGGGAAAAGTGGACATGGTGGCTGATATGGGTATGGAGAATGGCAGGAAGAGATGAGATGTGGAGGCGCCTTTGGGACTTAGAGTTGCCCTGGATGGTGCTGCAGGGGCAATCACCGGACATTGTAAATCCTCCCAGGGCTCACTGGATGGAATGGGGGAGAGTGTGGGCCATGATGTGGACCATTGACCATGAGGTGCAGAGATGCCCAGAGATGTACTTACCAAATGCAATGGATGTGTCATGATGATGGGAGTGAGGGTTGCTGCGGGGGGAGTGGTTGGGTGGGGGTGGTGGGGTTGAATGGAACCTCATATTGTTTTTTTAATGTAATATTTTTACAAAATCAATTAAAAAAAAAATCTCAATCAATGCAAAAAAGGCATGTGACAAAATCCAGCATCCTTTCTTGATAAAAACACTTTGAAAGATAGGAATAGAAGAAAAGTCTTCAAAATGATAAAGAGCATATATGAGAAACCCACAGCCAACAACATAGTAAATGGAAAAAGGTTGAAAGCTTTCCCTCCAAGATCAGGAACAAGACAAGGATGCCCACCGTCAACACAGTTTTTCAAAATTGTGCCAGAAGTTCTAGCTAGAGCAGTGAAATAAGAAAAAAACTAAAGACATCCAAATAGGAAAAGAAGTAAAACTCCCATTATTTACAGATGACATGATCTTATATTTAGAAAATTATGAAATATCTATGACAAAGTTACTTGAGCTAATAAATGAGTTCAGCAAAGAGGCAAGGTACTTTATCGACATGCAAAAATTAATAATATTTCTTATTAAACTATCGGAAGAGGAAATCAGGATAAAAGCTCCATTTACTGTAGCAACAAAGAGACTCAACTACCTAGGAATCAATTTAACCAAGGAAGTACAGGACCTATATGCAGGAAACTACAAAATAATGCTAAAAGTAATCAATGAAGACCTAAACAAATGGAAAGACATTCCATGTTCATGGATTGGAAGACTAAATATAAAGATGTCAATCCTACCTAACTGATTCACAAATTCAATAAAATATGAATCAAACCTCCAACAGCCTACTATGCAGAAATGGAAAAGGCAATTGCAAAATTTATTTGGAAGGAAAAATGCACCCAAATAGCCAAAAGCATCCTAAAAAAGAAGAGGGATGTGGGAGGAATTTCACTGCCTGACCTTGAAACATATTACAAAGCTACAGTGGTCAAAACAGCAAGGTATTGGCATAAAGATAGACACATTGATCAGTGGGATAGAATTGAGAGTTCAGAAATAAATCCTCCCCTCTATGGTCAAATGGTTTTTGACAAATCTACCAAGACCATGTTACCAGGACAAAACAGTCTCTTACACAAAGAGAACTGGATATCCATAGCCAAAAGAAGGAAAGAGGACTCCGATCTCACTTTCTTTAAAAGAGTCAACTCAAAATGGATCGAAAACCTAAATATAAAAAGCCAGGACCATAAAACTGCTAAAAGAAAATGTAGGGAAACATCTTAAATACCTTGTGGTAGGTGGTGGTTTCTTGGACCTTACATCTAAAGCATGAGCAACAAAAGAAAAATAAATGGGACCTCCTCAAAATTAAACACTTTTGCACCTCAAAGGACTCTGTCAAGTGGGTGAAAAGGCATTTCACCCATGACTCAATGGGAGAAAATATTTGGAAATCATATTATCCGATAAGGGTTCAATATCCATGATATATAAAGAGATGCTACAACTCAACAATAAAAAGACAAACAACCCGATTAAAATACGGGCAAAAGACTTGAACAGGCGTTTGTCCAAAGAAGCAATACAATGGCAAAAAAAAAGATAAAAATGTTCCACATCACTGGTGATGAGGGAAATGCAAATCAGAGCTACAATGAGACATCATTTCACACCTATCAGAATGGCCACTATTAAAAAGACAGAGAACTACAAGTGTTGGAGAGGATGTGGAAAGATAGGAACACTTACCCGCTGTTGGTGGAATGCAGAGTGGTCCAGCCACTGTGGAGGACTGTTTGGCAGTTCCTAAAGAAGTTGAATATAGACTTGCCATGTGACCCTGCAATACTACTCCTGGGCATATACCCAGAAGAACTGAGAGCAGTGACATGAACAGACCTCTGCAATCCAACGTTCATAGTGGCATGATTCACAATTGCCTAAAGATGGAAATAACCCAGGCGTCCAACAACTGAAGAATGGATAAACAATTTGTGGTGTATACAGATGATATAATATTATGCAACTGTAAGAAGAAATGAAGTTGTAAAATATATGACAACATGGATGAACCTAGAAGACACCAAGTGAAGCAAGTCAGACATAAAAGGACAGATACTGTATGATCGTGCTACTATGAACTAAATATAATGGGAAATCTCAAGGAGTTAATGAATGAGGTTAGAGATGGAAAGCTGAAGGCTATCTTGTTAATCTTTGGAAATGAATAGAAAATGTGAATTAGTGGTAATGCAGGGCTGGGAAGGATAGAGGAATTGAGAGGCGACTGTAAAGGTGTATGGAGTTTTTCTTTTTGGAATAAATAAATTGTTCTACAGTCTTTTTTGGTGATAAATGCACAACATTGAGATTACACTAAAAGCTATTGATTTTACACTTTGGACAGATTGTATGGCATGTGAATGTATCTCAGTAAACTGCTTTAAGACACGCAGATGTGGCTCGTGCAGCTGGGCACCCGCCTATCACATGGGAATTCCTGGTGCCTCTTAAAGAAGACAAGCTAGACAGTGAGCTGACGCGATGGGCTGGCGTGGCGAACTGACACAATAAGATAACGCAATGAGGAGTCACAACAAGGAAACACAATGAGAAACACAACAAGTAGGGGATGGAGGTGGGTCAAGCAATTGGGCACCTCCTTCCCACTTGTGAGATCCCAGGTTCAATTCCTGGTGCCTTCTTAAAAAGAAAAAGGAGATGAGCAGACACAGAGCACACAACAAACAGACATAAAGAGTAGACAGCAAGCACAAACAAGATGGGGAGGATATATAAATAAATAAAAATCTTTTAAAAGACTGCTTTAAAAAAAGAATACAGGGAAACGGACTTGGCCCAGTGGTTAGGGCATCCATCTACCACATGGGAGGTCCGCGGTTCAAACCCCGGGCCTCCTTGACCCGTGTGGAGCTGGCCCATGCGCAGTACTGATGTGCGCAAGGAGTGCCCTGCCACGCAGGGGTGTCCCCCGCGTAGGGAAGCCCCACGCGCAAGGAGTGCGCCCCATAAGGAGAGCCAGCCAGCGCAAAAGAAAGTGCAGCCTGCCCAGGAATGGCGCCGCCCACACTTCCTGTGCCGCTGACGACAACAGAAGCGGACAAAGAAACAAGATGCAGCAAATAGACACAGAGAACAGACAACCGGGGGGTGGGGGGGGGTATTAAATAAATAAATAAATCTTTAAAAAAATAAAAATAAAAAAATAAAAAAAAGAATACATAGTTGTATCAATGTATAATATTTTATATGGTTAAAAAAAAGGAAAATTGGGATGTAGGTCAACATTATTACCGCAAGGTTGGGCAGTTATTTGTAGCCATGTCAAACCATACTTAGATCCATTTTGTTGTTTTGTTTTTATTTCTCTCCCCTTCCCCCATCCCCCTGCCCCAGTTGTCTGTTCTCTGTGTCCATTTGCTATGTGTTCTCCTTTGACCGCTTCTATTCTTGTCAGCGGCACCAGGAATCTGTGTCTCTTTTTGTTGCGTCATCTTGCTGCATCAGCTCTCCATGCGTGCAGAGCCACTCCTGGCCAGGCTGAACATTCTTTCGTGCTGGGCAGCTCTCCTTACGGGAGCTCTCCTTACGGGCTCCCCTACATGGGGGACACCCCTGCGCGGCACGACACTCCTTGCGCACATCAGCACTGCGCATGGGCCAGCTCCACACGGGTCAAGGAGGCCCGGGATTTGAACCGTGGACCTCCCATGTGGTAGGCGAACACTCTATCCATTGGGCCAAGTCTGCTTCCCCCATTTTGTTTTTATTACATTTTACTATTGGTATAATTATGATCTCATAATAATGACTACCATTTGTTGAGCCTTTATTATGTGACAGTTGCGGTACAGGCAATATAAACAGTTTAATTTCACCATTATCTTATTACATAGGTATCATTATCTTCATTTTAGAAAGGAGAAATTGGAGGTTCAGGAAGGCAAGGGACATGTCTGCTCAAGACAGAATAATTCTCAGGTCCCCACTCACTCTTAAAGCAAGGTGACCTCTTGCCTGAGTATATGAGCCGTCTTCGAGAACTCTTTCAGCTTGGGCTGCAGCCGCTGGAGAACGGCTCACTTTCTGACAGCTCTTCAGGAGTCGGGGCAAACAGTAACTGTCCAGCTGGCTGGACCCCAGCCCTGCTTGCCGGATCACTTACTTCCCTGAGCCATTGCCTGTGAGTGTGAACACACAGTGTCACAGCAGCAGTGACACAGCTGCCGCGGCCGGGGGCTGGGTTGGGTTTTGTAATTCAAGGGTGAGGCTACTGCAGCTGGTCAGTGAACACCTGCACCTGGGGTGGTAAGTTTTATTCTGTGTCTCATGAGAGTTACATGAATATATTCTAGAGTCACTGTTTGGATTTTGACTTCAGAAATCTGGAATATATTTATACTCAGGGAATTTAATTTATTTTACACCGGTTCACCAAAAATAATGTGTCACAGCAAATTTAGAAAGTTAATAATGCTTGAAATATATCCTTTTTACTTATTTACATCACAATATAGTAAATAGGATTTATGACAGCTTAAAAATATACAATATAGTATTTTTTTAAAGTTAAGGAAATTGGGGCAAATAAGGGAGGAAAACTATGATGAAACTGGGAAAGAGGTTAATACACAGAAATTATAAAGTATGTCATTTGTTGTTTATCGTTTAAAAATAACACAGTGCAGCCTACTGTTTGAAAATGTAGCATCTTGAGGTAGACTTCATCTATTTTTCAGCAATGGCAATTGTTGACCTTTAAAAAATATATATTTATTTATTTCTCCCCACCCCCAGCCCCCAGTTGTTTTTGAACTTTCTGTATGTTCTCTGTGTCCATTCACCATGCTTTCTTCTGTGTCTGCTTGTGTTCTCTTTAGGCAGCTCAGGGAACCAATCCTGGGACCTTCTGGAGTGGAAGAGAGGCGCTCAATCTCCTGCCCACCTCAGCTCCCTGGTTGCTGTGTCTCTTATTGTCTCTCCTCTGTGTCTCTTTTTGTTGCATCACCTTGCTGCGCCAGCTCTCTGCCCAGGCCAGCTCGCCTTCACCAGGAGCCCAGGGAATCACACCCTGGACCTCCCACATGGCAGACGGGAGCCCAATCGCTTGAGCCACATCTGCTTCCCCTCTTGTCCTTTTCTTATGCTTTCTTCTTGCCCTGCCTTAGGAAATGCTCCACTTGGCCTTGCTCTTGGTCTCCCAACAGGCAGCCTTCCCCGGCAGGCTGTGACGATGAAAACTCCCCTCAGCTTTTTTAGTCAGGTAATCTCCAGGAGCATTTGAGCATTCGTTTGTCAGCTTAGTTGGAACTTCTGGCAAGCTCGTGTTTCCAGTTTGGGATGCAGAGTGGGCAGCGTTGGCACAGGGCCCACAGTGCCTTTCGTAGCTCACAAGTCACGGTGACAATGCCGGAGGGACCGTCCTCATGGGAAATGCTGCCCAGCGGGTGTTTATGATGCTACAGTTTGGCAGTGGTTTCAAGGCTTTTCTTCTAGAAAATGACTATTACCACTGCACTTAGAGGACAAATCCGAAAGGGAGAAGGGAATTTTTCAGACTTTTCTTTCCTTATGAAGATTAGGTAGCATACACTACCTGAAGCCATGACTTACAAAGTGAAAACAATGATAGCACTCTTTACACCAACATTTTATAGAGATGAATTGAATATGGAAAAATTAAATGTGAATTCCTTTATAAAGAACTGCAAACTGTTTTAGATAAAATGTGAAGTGTGCATTGTTTTCACTTAGTGCCAAGATAAATATAAGAAGAAATAATGAAATGCAATACACGAAATTGTTGGGCAAATTCCTTACGATGTCAAGAAGGAAAAACAACCTTGTTTCTTGTACCAGGTTGTCACGGTACCGGTGGGCACCTCAGGACAGGTAACCTCATGCAGCCCACCTAAGCCAGCTCACCCACATCTCTTCCTCTCCCATGTCTCCAAACTTGTACTTGCAGCTACCCCTGAGAGAGTGCCTCTTGCCACAACAACGTGGTGCAACAAGCCACCCAGGGCTTCGTGGCCGGAAAGCCACACTTTGCGCTCACAGGTCCGCGCCGTGGCTGGGAAGTTGGCCGAGGTGCGGTCGGCAGGTCGGTGGGGGCTGCTGAGCTTGGCCTCTTTCTGGGCCCCAGGCTGGAGGGTGGCGGCCACCTCCTGAGGTCTAGACTAGGAACTGGCTAGTTCCTCGCAGCCCCAGCCGAGGCCAGACCTCAGCGTCAGCCCCACGCGTGCGTGACGGTGTCCGGTGAGCCACGCCGCGCAGTCCCCAGGCAGAGCAGCACAAGTCTGGTCCTAATTCCTGACCATGAACCTGTGAGGTTAGTAAAATGGTTGTTTCAGCTTCTACATTGGGGATAATTTGTTCTGCAGCAGCAGTAAGTGCTGCAAATTGTAAAGCACATTTGGATTAGAATTACTGGGCCATCTCATCCATATGAACACAAAATACATGAACTTCTATTGTAATCTTCTCCTCCTGCTATTATGTGCTGTGGTCCTCTTTTCCCTTTGTCAAAAATCATTCTAGAAGAGAAGCCCAATCCTGTTCTTGAAAGTCTTACCCTGTTGATGGATTTGTGTGAAGTGCTTCAAGGAAAAAACACTTCAGAACTATGTCACTGGTCTCATTGCTTTAGCAGTACAAGAAAGGCTTTTAGCCAGATGAAAAACTAAGCCGAGGCCATTTTTAATTATATTCCCATCTGAAAAGAAAGGCATAAATAATCCATTGTGCCAGAGCAGTGTCCAGCAATTGCGCCAAGCCTCACAGTTTGGAAGGTCAACTAGAATAATGGAAAGAGGAAAGAATCAGGAGTCACAAAACTTAGGTTCAAAAATAGGTTTGGCCAATATCATCTGTGTGATCACACACCAGTTACTTAGCTCCTCCAAGCTCCCATTTCTTTATCTCTAAAACAGGATTATATAAAAATATTCCTGAGCAAATGAGGCTTTGAAAGATGAGAAAGTACTTTGTAAAGCTGTCAGACAAAATGCAAACAGTTGTATCTTTCTGGAAAAATAGAGACAAAAATTAAACCGATTATTTATCTAGGCAATTGAGCGTAGTATTGAAAAAGGTAAAGCATGAAACAAAACAAGATGCCCGCTCTGGGCGTTTCCTCCGCAGGCCGCGTGTCCCTGAGGCGTCTGAGGAAGAGGCGCTGGGCAGTGGCGCCCGTGGGCGGCTGTGCGCTGAGCAAGGCCACCTCCACTTTCAAACCAGCAGCAGCTGTGGCTGCTTCACCACGACTCGTCCGATTCGGATTCCCGAGACAGGGCGCCAGCCCTCCGGGGTCTTCCGTCTCTGGTTTTATGTCCAAAGTGCAGCCCACTCCTTTGCTCACTCCAATCTCGACACCTGGAGGGGCCCCTAGAGGCCAGCCGGACTGTTTAATGTTAGTGACGAGGACACCAAGGCCCGGGGACGAGTTCTCCCAACCAGGTGGCACAACATGTCGCAGGGCAGAGCCTGGCGCCACAAATAGCTTTTCCCGAGCTATTCCTGCCTCGAGCCGGGAACAGCTGCCTGCTCGCGTCTCCAGCTTGATGACTAACGTGTTTCCTGAACTTAACTTCTTCCCTTGTGCAGGCAGGACGCCTGATCCCCCACCCCAGCCTTGTCCGTCTGCCCGGTCTCAGTTAATTGCCCAGCAGCCCAGGCCAAACCCTGGGTCATGCCTGATTCTTCTTCTTCTCTCCCCACATCCGATTCAACAGCAAGTCTGTGGCTTATTGAGAATTTGCCCACTGCCTCCCACCTTGATGGCCACCACAAGCCACCATCACCTCCCCCCGGGGCTCCTGCAGTAGCCACCGGACCAGGCTCCCTGGCTCCACACTGGCCCCGGTAAGTCTTTTCTCACAGTTGCGGGAGTTTTAAACCAAAAGGACTTCTCAAACCACAGATCAGATCGCATCACTCCCCTACTCAATGTTCTGTCGTGGCTGCCCCTTGCAGAACAAAATCCGACTCCTCACCTATTCCACCGGTTCCTACAAAGGGGCCCTGCCTCCCTCAGTCCCACTGGCTTGCTCGCTGCGTCTGGACTCCCAGCTCATTTCTGCCTCAGGGCATTTGCACTTGCTGTTTCCGCTCCCAAATACTCTTCACCCACACCGCGGCATGGGTTGTGGTTACCTGACCCCTTGTTTACACTGAAGAGTGCACCGCCAGGCACGCGCAGTCCGTCGCCGGCTTTGGCTCTCTGTAGCGCCGGCTGCACGTGAAGTTCCTGCACGTTTCGTTCATTGTGTGTCTTCCCCACTGGTCCTTCAGCTCCAAGAGCTCAGTCCGTCCCTCCTCTACTCAGGCCACTGCCCTGGTGCCTGCCCCACAGCAGCGCTCATACACGTCTACTGAGGGAATAAACTAGTCGGCAAACCTGCACGTCACATGTGAGGTGACCCAAAACTTTTTGAGAAACAGTTTTTGGACTTAATGCACCATGGGCGTATGTGCCATTTCTTAGCCCATGGTTCATTTGGAAGTCTTTTGTCTGTGATGAAGTTACTAAAAGACCATAGTACTTATGATGAGAGAGATCGTTGAATATTAAGAAATTAATTTAATGCCAGGGAATTGCAAACAGGGTGCTAGAACCCCGCCTGGCCTACTTGTGTCCTTGCAAGCTTGGACTTGGGTGCTTTCTGGGGCATGCAGCTCCCAGGAGAAAGGTGGGCCCCTCCCAAGCAGCTGAAGCGTCCCATGTCGGAGATCCGATTTAGTCAAAATGGGAGTCCTTCTATTACTATTTGTTTAGTTATGACAGGATAGCTGGGTCACAGTTAAATTTTAAATATTGCTTCTAATTCCACAGCGATAACCTCACTTCCATTGAGCTGGTCCTTTTGTAGGTTATTGAAGGCTCTGCTCACTCTGACTCCTTCGGGGTAGTCCTGGAAGTGAAATCGGTAGCGTTCCCCCTTGCCTGCCGGGGTCGCCCCGGAAAGGCAGGCAGCCTGCACGACCTGCTCTCTGCAGAGGGGGAGGTTTTCGCTCAAGCGATTGGATTGCACGACTCTCCTAAGGCAAGTCGAGAGTGACTTCAACTGTATCTTTCCTGCTTTCTTATGAACAATAAACTTCATTTCTAGAGCAGTTTTAGGTTTTCAGAAAAATTGCACAGAAAGTCCAGAGCATTCTCATGTACCCCCCCGCATACACACCCCCCCGCCAGTTTCCTCAATGATCTTGTGTTAATGTGTTGCGTTTGCGACAATTTTGAACCAACAGCGATACAAGATGAGTAACTAAAATTCATCATGGACCTCCAGGCTCATTCTCTGCGCATACAGTTGTGCGGATTTGACAAATGCTTAGTTATGGTATCTCACAGAAGGTTCACTGCCGAAAGAGCTTTACGTGCCACCTCATTTCCTAGACTTCCCCCTCAAGGTTTTAAAACCAAAACCATCGTCCAGAGAAAAATGCGCTTGTAAAGACTGTTCATGCTTCATACCCACCATAACCCATACGGAAGTGTGCTGAGATGTCTACAGATCCCACCAACCTGGGGTTGTGGAACAAGGACACATCAAGATACAGTGACTCGAGGCCTTGCCTGCCCAAAGAGCAGGAAATTCAGGCTTCCCCAAGTTCCATATGCACCAGATATTTTCCTCCATAATTAACAGCTCTGAGTACCTCCAAGCTGAAGTGTTGGTGTCATCTAGTTGTCCGATGGCTGTTGTCTGCCCACAAGCAGATTCAGTTTTACACAGAATGTATTCACTTTTTTAAAAAGATTTATTTATCCACCCCCCCATCCCCCACCCCCACTGTCTGCTCTCTTTCTGTTCCATTTGCTGTGTGTTCTTCTGTATCTGCTTGACTGCTCTTTAGGCAGCACCAGGAACTGATCCTGGGGCCTTCTGGAGTGGGAGAGAGGTACTCAATCTCTTGTGCCACCTCAGCTCCTTGTTCTGCTACATCTCTTATTGTCTCTCTATGTCTCTTTTTGTTGTGTCATCTTGCTGCACCAGCTTTCCACTCAGGCCAGCACTCCACATGGGACAGCTCGCCTTCACCAGGAGGCCCTGGGAATCGAACCCTGGACCTCCTGCATGGTAGATGGGAGCCCAATCACTTGAGCCACATCCACTTCCCCATGTTCAGTCTTGCAATTATCACCTTGTTGAGTTACTTGTTTTGGTACCAAGATACATTGCTGCATTTTAACTTCAATTTGGATCCCTAATTGTCCTTTAAAATATCTTTGTAGTGTATTATTTCATAATTTGTAACAAATGTTTCACAGCAGTGCCAGGTGTTGGTGCAGGGGTCGTGTATGGGAGTTCTGTGGGATGTGATGCATGTTTGTTTTGTGAGTTTACAACTTTTACTATACACTTACTGTTTAAGTCCGGGGAGTCGCTGTTTCTGGACTTCCGGCTAGTAGGGCGTGTTGGGGTGACCCCCGGAGAAGGGGCTTTGGGCCTGTGGAGATGAGGACACAAGTCCAGCTCCAGGTGGCTGAAGAGTGCATGAGGTTGGATGAGGAGAAAGACCGGCAGGAGAAGGTCAGAGAGAGAAGGTGCAGTGTACGCCGGTTAAACCATGGCCCTTCCAGAAAAGCTCCACAGAGAACGTTTTGTGAATTGAGAGGAGAGGGGCAAATAAATGAAGCAACGTGTGAGTGCGACATGAACAGACGAATGCAGTGGAAGGTCTCCCCGACTGAAACCATGAGAGGTGTTTACTGGTGCATGTGACTAAAAAATGACGAGTAAGTTGGGTTGTGGGTAGACACTTCCTGGAGGCCCCGGGGACGCGCTAGTTCTGTCTCTGACCTTCCTCGTGGTTACACGACAGCTTCCAGCAGCTCCTGGGCCAGTCGTCGTCTTCCACGTCCAGCACAGGGCAGCGTCGTGGCGCAGCTGCTCACCTGGCCAGCCTCCACGCCAGGGCCAGGTCACGTGACCCACTGCCCTGGAGCGCCTGAGGCCAGGAAGAGGCCTGAGAGAGGGTGCCGAGCGCCGCCTTGGGCGCCGGAAGAGGGCTCCTGGGCTCAGGGACTGAGTCTCACTCCCGTTTTAGTCCCCTAGAGCCTCCCACACGGGCGGTGCTCCGAGGTCTCCTTGAAGTGAACTGACTTTTCATAAGGAAACACACAAGCGTTGTTTCGGGCATACTTCGGATTCCCAAAAGGTCCTATTACGTTGTTTCCCGCACGTTGATTAATCCCTCCTCCGGTAAATCAGGCTAATCGCAGGCAGCAGGGAAGGCTTTCACGTGCTGTAACCCGACACACTAACGTGTTAGACAGTTGAAAACTAAGTCGATGGTCCACTGCATTTTTTGTGTGTGAGTGTGTAGGTGGTTATAAATAGAAATGGAAAAACACAAGGCTGCGTGAACTTGGTTGGCAGCCTGGGGGACCCCCAAATATAGCCTGCTGACCATTTGCCACAGGCATTTTTTCACACAGTTCATCATTTCGAACATTTTGAGCAACAATGATGACTATTTGTTCAAGAGCACATTCTTTCCACGTTGTCTTTCGGCCAAACGTGTGGCTTTAAAAAAGAGAGAGAAAGATGAAAATCCCAGGCACAGATAAACATATACAGTTCTCTATAGGCAATTCCGGCTTGAGTCGTGGGATTGGTTTAAATTTGGAAGCCTCAGAGGGGCCGCCGTCTCACATCCTTCTCCCACGGCTTGAGCCAATGGCAGCGACCTGAGAGGTTTCGGGCAGCGGATGTTGACACTGATTCACTTCAGCAACCATACGAAAAGGGAACTCAGTGAGGAGTTTCTCAGCAGAGAAGGACCTCTGGGAGCCTGCCCCGGCGGAGCGACCAGCGGCTCCGCAGCCCCGAGCCCGGTGGCCTGGAGCAGCCACACGCGGCTCCCATCCCCTCTGTCTCTCCAAACCCGTCGGCTTTCCAAGTCCAGTCCCACTGCAGGTTACAGCCGACACAGGCACCTCCAGCCACAGCTGGCCACACCAAAGGTCAGCTGCGTCTCGGTGTCAAGTCATAAGACTTTCCCAGGGGCCACGCAGACGAGGGCCACGGCCCCGCTGGACCCCGGAAGCCCGCGGGGCAGGTGCGCGGGGCCGCCCGGGCGGGGCTCGTGGTCAGTTTTGGGAGTGGCACCACGACCGACAGCTTCGCTGAGCCTGCAGCCTCTGCCTCTTCTCCAGGGCCAGCGGAGTGGGGGCCGGGGGCTGCGTCTGAGCACCCCGAGGGGCCGCACCACCTCCCTCTGCACCCGTTGAGGAGTGGAAGAGAGAAGCATCTGGACAGGCCACTCCAGGCGCAGAACAGGGTCTCCAGCTGGTCCGTGCTGGTTCGAGCCACTCTCCCTGTAGCTCAGAGGTTTGGGCTGTCACAGCTCCGGGCATGGAGAGCCTGGCAGGGGCCGGGGGGGGGGGGGGGGGGGGGGGAGCCGCGAGGAGGGACGCAGTGGGCCGCTCTCGGGAGGCGTGGAGCCCTCAGCCGGCTCTGAAAGCAGCTCCGAAAAGCAAGGCCTTCCCAGGCTGCTGTCCACGGGCTGCAGCGTTCTTTCCATGGCGCGGGGGCAGCCTGAGCCAGAGCCTGCGCCAGCCCCCGGCCCGGCCCACCTCCCGCTCAGGGCTCGGTGGCTTCTGCAGGCAGGGCCAGGCCTCCCAGGTGGGCAAGGGACTGGGACCCCCGGACCTCACGCCGTGCAGGGCCACAGGTCCCCTCTCTGCAGCAGGGGACAGCAGAGTGCTAGACGGGGATCTGCGGCAGCAACAGCTTATTGCTACTGTTATTTTTAATAGCCATAATAATCAAGGTACTGCCACACTTTTTTTCTGGTATGTTACCATTTTTAGAGCATTTTTCACCTACACTGACTCATTAAATTCTCACACCATCCCTCTGAAGCAGGGACGCTGAGGGCTTATCTCTCTTTTAACAGATGAAGAACCTGAGCCCAAGGAAGGATTGGCGACTCCGCGGGTCACACCAAAGATCGCAAGAGTTTCTTAAACTGGAAGTGCTGCTGGAGTGGCCTGGGGTCTGCGTCCCCGCAGGGAGCAGCGGCCTCTCCAAAGAGGTGACTCCTCCAGGGAGCATAACAAGGGGACCGTGCACAAAAGTGCGTGCTCAGAATGAATTTAAAAAGTGAAAAAAGTCAAGAAAAAACCTGTGAGCGGGGCTGGGGAGCAGCCAGGGCGCCGGAGCAGGGCCTCCCAGCCAGGGCTGGGGGGAGGGGGGACAGGGCGAGGCCCACCGCCCGGGAGCAACGCTGCCTCCTGCCCCACCCTCCCGCTTCCTGCTGGCCTCTGGCTGGACAAACCCAAGGACGAGCACCTTCCACTTCCGAGTCCACAGGGCCGGACTCCCAAGCCGAGGGCGGGTGCAGAGCACAGAGCCGATGAGGAGGGCTGGGGAGACCCCAGCTCAGGTCTCATGTGCAGCAGCCACAGGACAAGCCTGGTGACCTCAGGCAGCCCTGCTGGGATTCGGGGCAGTACCTATGAAAGCGCAGGTTGCCAACAGTGTGCAAGAAATGGAACTACTTTTCTTTAATTTCATTGGGTTTCTGGATGAAGCCTCCGTTCAGATAGGTGGTAGATTCAGTCAAATCAGGATTTCTTCAGCCAATTCTGGGTCTTAGAATAACATAACTCCAAAAAACACCTTTGGCCAGGGGGCGTCATGTAAATCCAAGTCTCCCTGGGACCAAGTCAAAGACAGCCTTCTGTCAGGGATTGAGCTATGCCCCCCTCCAAAGTCCTCTGGCTGTGAACCCATTTGCAGATAGGACCTTTGAAGATGATATTAGTTAAGATGTGTGCACACTGAATGAGGGTGGGCCGTCATTCAGCACGGCAGAAATCTTTACAAAGGGAATCCGGCAGAGAGAGATGCCACAGGGGAGCGCGAGGCCAGAATCACGAACCGGAGGAGAAAGGACAGGGTGTCTCCCTGTGACAGAAAAGCTGATGACACCGGAGCCACGGCACCAGCCCCAGAGGCCACGTTCTCCTGGAGGCCACGGCTGCCAGCCCCAGAGGCCACGTTCTCTTGGAGATAGCACCTCCTGGCCGGCGCCTCGATCTTGGACTTCTCCTAGCCTCCAAACCACAGTCCAGTAGATTCCCACTGTTTTATTTGTTTTAGCAGCTGGGAAGCTAAGACAGTGGGTGTTCCGTTTTTCTCTGACAGCCCTAAGTGAGAGCACAGGGGCATCAAGAGCTTCCTGCAGGCCAGGGCTGATGGACGGAGAGGCTGACGCAGAGCCTGGCTGGCGGGTGGCAGTGGAGGTGATGCCCTGGCACAGCCACCAGCGAGGCCAGGAGGTCGCAGGCCCTGCAACAGCTGGCAGGGTTGGAGTGGTAGCCATGGGGCTTGCCTGCAGAGGGGTGGACTGGCTAACAGCACACGGCACCCTCAGGAGTAAGGAAACTGTGTGTGTGTGTGTGTGTGCATTGTCATATCTCAAAGCTGCAATGGATGAGGAGGCTGAGGGTTGTCATTTCAACGAAGTCATGATTCCTTGCCCAATTTGGGGGGAAGATTCGGTTTTCAGAATGAAGGCCCTTGACTAAAGAGGCAGGAGAAAGAATCCTGCAACGTCACGTGTTACAAGGTGGCAGCAATCAAAGTGACTTTTCGAGGCCCGTTTGGGGAGCTTCCCTGACGTTGCTCTCCAGAGGCCCTGATGGTGCCTGTTAGCAGAACGGCATATGAGGAGCCAGGTGGCAAATGGAACACTGGCCAAAGTCCAGCGTAAGAGGGGCCACTCTTGTCATTCCCCCGTCAGTCCAAAGCATGGGTGGCATTGGAGAAATTCCCACACGGGGTCCTCGCCTGTGGGGCAAAAGCCAGCATAGTGGGGAAAGCCAAGTGGAAGTCTCTGACGTGTCTCCCCACCCCAAAATCACAGCCCAGACGGCACAACTATCCATTGGGCCAATGGATAGAGCATCCGCCTACCACATGGGAGGTCCAGGGTTCAAACCCAGGGCCTCCTGACCCATGTGGAGCTGGTCCCCGCGCAGTGCTGATGCACACAAGGAGTGCCCTGCCACGCAGGGGTGTCCCCCACGTAGGGGAGCCCCACGCGCAAGGAGTGTGCCCCGTAAGGAGAACCGCCCAGCGCGAAAGAAAGTGCAGCCTGCCCAGGAGTGGCATCACACACAGGGAGAGCTGACGCAGCAAAATGACACAGATTCCCAGTGCTGCTTACAAGAATATAAGCGGACACAGAAGAACACACAGCTAATGGACACAGAGAGCAGACGAGGGTGGGAGGGGAGCAAAGGGGAAAATAAATAAATTTTTAAAAATCTTTAAAACAAACAATATTAAGGCAATGTTAAATCCCAGGGGCTGGTGGAGACTTGTGTTGTCCTTGAGTGATTCAGGAGGTGAGAGCAGAGACCCTCCCATAAACCAGAAGGAACCCAGCATGACTGTGGACGACGCCAGCTGGACCAGGCAGTGGCCCCATCACAGCTGCCACGGCCGGGGTGCCACTTTGCTCGCACAGATTACTACGGGCCGTTGATTTGGGGACTGCATTCTTTTTTTCCAAACCAGAGGAGAGCGTCAGAAAGTGTCTGCGTTCACATGGAATGGACAGCAGGGCGCGTGGACAGCTTTTCCCAGTGTTCGCCTCACCTGCTCACCTGTTTCCTGTCCTAAAGTGGTCTGAAGATATCTGATTGTCAGGACACCACACTGAACATCATATTGATCCAGTAAATCAGTGACGTCTTTGGATACAGCACATGTGCTCTGAGGGTGGAGGGTAAACCCTATGAAACCCAAACCTCTGCCCGATCAGTCAAGCTCTCAGGAATCCAGGGTCGGAGCAGGCCCAGCCATCTCCAACGCACAAGATGAGTCGAACCATTTTCTATTCCCTGTGGCCGTAAAGGAAGCACAACGCCCAAAAGACCTAGCAGCAACACACTCCACACCTGGGAACGCTACTCCAGCTCTCACAGCAGGGGACAAGGAAGGCTCGTGGCTCTGGCCACGTTCTCGGTCTGCATTCAGGTGGGCGTGGGCCCATTGTCACTTAGGTGCTCCTTCAGCTAAGGCGTGGCCCCGCTGCATCAGGTGGTCTTTAATCCAGGTTCTGCAGACCTTTGTAAGGAGAGTAAAGTCAGACACAGGGGGACACCACGGAGCAGCCAGAAGAGAAAGGGAGTGCGGCCACCATGTGCATCGTCGTGTGATGGGACAGCCGAGGAGCCCAGAGCCCCCAGAAGACCCTTCTGGCCTCCGCACCTGTCGATGAGCCATTCACTGTGTGGTGTCCGAGCAGCCGGGAGCCTGCAGCGGGAGCCTGGAGCAGGCTGGGCTCTGCAGCGGCTCCAGGGGTGGGGCGGGCAGCTCTGCACTTGGGCCTCATGATCCAGCAGGCGTCCCAGCGCAGGCCTGGCAGGCCTGGAGCAAGACCAGGTCCTGATGTTCTCCTGGGGCCTAATAGGAACGGAAGAGTCACCCCTGGGGTACCGAATGAACATGTATCTAAAACTGCCTGTCATGAGCAGGTTCTCGCCAAGTTATAAACTCAGGGGGGCCCAACAGCCTCCACTCTAAGGGAAAGGAGACGTCGGGGATGACGGTCAAGAAGACAAGGGGCCTCAGCAAGTGCACGAGCAGGCACCCCAGCCCCTCCTGCCGTCCACCACAGTCGCACCATCACCCCTGCCTCGGCTAACACCCACGGCCGTGTGGGGGTGAGTGGGGGGCTCTCTCATGCAACCAGCTGAAGGAGTAGGAAAAAGCCCGAACTCAACTTACAGATGGATTGGCTCAGCATGTGGATGCAAGCTGAAACTGGAGAGCCACTCAAATTAAGGAAGCATTTAGAGACAGTGGCAAGAGAAAACCTTCCCAATGAGTGGAGCCTCAAACTGCACACCTGGTTATGTGCTCTGCGTGGAAGGAAAATTTTTAAAAGTTGAGAAAAAGATGAACATTTGGCAGTGGCAAATGGCAATGCAGTGGGTCAGGGGCCAGCCTGGAAGACTGAAATATTAGAGACAAGGGGTCTGGGGTAAGGCATGTTCCGGACGTATGGAAATGGGCATAAGTGAAGATATTTGTGTAATGTATGGATGCCTACCAGAAAGCACTGAACAAAAAGACAAAACAGTTCAGTGATTGGAGGCCAGCCAGCCTGCGCCATGAGTCATTCCAGAACCAGCCAGGGAGCACGGAAACCGGAAGGCCACCCTGGCAGAGGGGGCTGCACGGCTCAGCAGCAAGACGACTACCCAGGGCTGACCCGCCTGCCCGAGGCTCTCCAGGAACCGAGCCGGCCACTCGGGCCTCCCTCCGGCCAGGGCCGTCCGCTCCTTCTTCCTGGAAGGACGTTCATTCAGCAGAGGCGGTCGCTCTCCTGCCTGCAGACGCTCAGCTACCTTGAGCGACCTTGAGGCTTCCGGGGGCCTGAGGCCCAGGTGTGGAATCCCACCGTGAGCAGGCAACCCCAGCGAAGGGGATGTGGGGGGAGGCTGTGAGTGTGGGGTTCGCGATGGCGCGGCGGCTGTGGGAACACAGGGGGGCTGTGACCGCGCAGCTCTGGGGCCAGCTCAGGGCAGCGTGGCGCCCTCCCCCACGGTGGGCACACGTGGCCGGTCCAGGAGCCCAGTGGTGGGAGCAGGCCCACCCACCACAGTTCCCCATGGCCCACTCAGGGACTTTGTGCTCCCCCTCCCCACAATTCGGGTCTTCGAAAGGGTCAGAGCTCCTGGTCCCCAAAGAGGGCACAGCCCCACCAGGGAACACGGAGGCTCCTGAACCACGAGGTTCGGCCTGTGTCCAGAGACACGTTCACACTTTACACAATCACGTCCATTTAGCCAGAGCTGGATGTCCTGGTGTGGGAACAGCTTCTAGGAACAGTCCTGAGGGAACTGCCGGCTCAGAGGCGCCACGACAGAAGATGCAGGGACAGGACGAACCCTGAGCAGTGGATGTTTCTGGCCCAGACTTGCAGGTCCTGCAGAGAAGCAGCCAGAAGGCCTTGGAAAACCCTCCCAATCAAGAAAATGAGAACCTGTTTCTCTTTAACACCTATGGAAATGATCAATAATAAAACACATCTTGACTGATTGCATTAACTTTATTATCTGTCTATAGAAGCTGTTATTACAAAATCGTGGCATATGAAAAGGCTATCGAAGTATATGTAACACAAAAAAAGAGGGAAAAAGTATTACAGAAACACAAAGACAGATAATTAATAAAATATATTATTTTTCTGGACTTTGTGATGTTTGTTGTTGTCTTCAGAGTAGGGTTTTTTTGGGGGGGGGCTACCAGGGCCAGGTATTGAACTGGGGACCTGTATGTGGGGAGGCGGCACTCTACCACTGGGCCACATCGGCTCGCCTTAGTTGGTTTTTTCTCGTTTGCTTATTGTTGTTTTTTTAGGAGTCACCAGGGACCTCCCCTGTGGAAAGCAGGCACTCAACCACTAGAGCCGTATCGTTTCCTGTTCGGAGTTTTAAAAACTAATTTGTGTGACTTCTTTTCTCCTAAGTAAATATTCATTTTCATAATTTTTTCCTTTGTAAGTTTGTGCTCTTCTTTCTTGAAAAGGACCCTTCAAATTGAGTCGGCTTCAGACCCTACGAAACCTGGCTACCCCCTCCTGAGTTGTTCGAGAACTACTTCACCACATCTGCAAGGTGGGTAAAATCGCTCCTACTTTACGGAAAAGAAAAATGAAGGCCCAGAGTGACAAAACTGCTTGCTCATTCCAGCTCTGAAAGTGTTTTCCTCTAGATTCTGGTATCTCCCGTCTTCCTGGCCCCATCTGTTCATCCTTCTGCCGCTTCCAACACCATGTCCCAACAGGGACACCCAGAGAGACTGAAGAGGAAGAGGCCGCTCCAGTTCCAGCTCCGCAGCAGCCCACGCCCGGAGACGGGGCGGAGCCCGGGAAATGGCCACGGGGCCCAGACTGCCAGCTTGAGGAGGGACCAGGGCCACGACCCAGGCCCCCATCGCCTGCTGGTGTGGCTGAAACCTCACGGCACCCACGACGGGGAGGAAGGGGACACTGCCAGCCTGCCCTCCTCGCTCTGCGAGGCGCAGACGGGCCCGGCCCATCAGGAAGCCTCGGGGACCCCTGGCCACAGGGGCCCGGGCTGGTCACTTACCTTTGGCCACAGGCCCAAGGACCCTCCTGCTAATCAAACAAAAGTCCCGACTATTAGAGCAGAAAGAACCCAGACCTCACTGAACGGAGCTCCTCGGTTCAGTCCTGGTCAAGTAGACAGTGAGGACAACATGTGACTTTCCAAAAGCAGCACAGATCCAATTTAAAGACTGTCCTTTCTGCTGAGACTGGGCGCTGTTTGGTCTGTGTGTGTTGTTTGTTGTTAAAATGCCCTTTCCCTTTTGAAATTTGCAGTCATTTTTGAGTGTTGCTGTGTGCTGGGCACTGTGCTAAAAGCTTTGCACAATTGATCTCATTTCATCACAGGAACCTTTAGAGATAGGTACTATTATTATTATTTTTTTTTTAATTTCTCTCCCCTTCCCCCACACCCCAGTTGTCTGCTATTTGTGTCCATTTGCTGTGTGTTCTTCTGTGACCGCTTCTATACTTATCAGCGGCACCGGGAATCTGTGTTTCCTTTTGTTGCGTCATCTTGTTGTGTCAGCTCTCCGTGTGTGCGGCACCATTCCTGGGCAGGCTGCACTTTCTTTTGCACTGGGCTGCTCTCCTTACGGGGCACACTCCTTGCACATGGTGCTCCCCTATGCAGGGGACACCCCTGTGTGGCACAGCACTCCTTGTGTGCATCAGCTCTGCATATGGGCCAGCTCCACACGGGTCAGGAGGTCCAGAGTTTGAACTGCAGACTTCCCATGTGGTAGGTGGATGCCCTACCCATTGGGCCAAGTCTGCTTCCCAATAGGTACTATTATTAACCAATTTTACTTATGAAGAAATTAAGAGAAAGATGAAGTTGCGGATGTCACACAAGTAGCACGGTGTGGAGTCAGGCCAGACTTGCACAGTTGGGAGCTATTCGGCTTTTTTGTCCTGTAAAATCTGGCAACCCTGTGCTGGGACTTTTTTCTTTTTTTTAAGAATTTGTGCTGGTCAAAATATCTATAAGTTTGAGAGCCATTGATGGAGCCCATGCAATTCATTTGACAGTTGCCCAGAGAGAGGCATCGACACACCCAATGTCACACAGCAAACTGGAAGTAAAATTAGGTGGTGAGAAGACCTGGCCTGGCAGAGCTTCAGCGTCTGTGAGACAGGAAAATTTGAGAATTTCCTTTTCCCTGGACAATAACTGGCAAAGGAAAGGCAGTCTCTAGAAAGAAATACAGAAGCAACTCTTCCACCGTCCATTCCCCAGGGACGTCTGGCGCCCCGGGAAGGCCTCTGCATCCCATAAGGCAGTGGGACGCCGCAGCGCAGGCCGCGAAGCGCGTGGGCCGTGCGTGTCGCTGCTGCGCCCACTCAAAGACCTTCTCCCAGAGCTGTCTCCATGGCGAAGGTGGGAGAAAGCTCAGGTGGCTTCCATGGCAACAGCAGCGCGAGGCCCTTTCCCGCACAGCTCGCTGGGCCGGGGCAGCAGAGCCGCTCTGGGCTCTGGTCTGGCCAGGCTTGGTTTGGGACACGTTACTTCACCCCCGCGCCCCGCCTCAGCTGTAAAATGGGGCTAATAATAGCAGATCAGTTCTCAGGGTTGAGAGGAAAGCAAACGTCACGGCTCAGCTGGCGGCAGCGTGGCACCTTTTAACCTTTTCGGGACCTGACCCCGTCTCTTCTCAGTGCAGGAGGCCAGGTCGCCTCAGCAGCGAGGGGCTGATGCCATGAGGGAAAGGGGAGCCGCCGGGAGCCACTCCTGGGCCTGCGGCACGGCCGCGCCTCCCCTGCACGGGGGACGCCCTGACCCTGCGGGCCCGGCATGGTTTCTGGGTGAGTCACACTCTGGAAGATTCTGGAAGCAGGGCGTCCAGAACTACCTCTTCCTTGTGCAGTTTGCAAGGTCATCCTGGACCAAGTGCACACCAGCATCTACATGGCTCCACAGCAGGGACCACGCACAAGGAGAGAGAAGCTGCTGATTTGTCAAAGGCTCCCCACACCGTAAACGACCAGGAGTCAAGACTAACTGGGGGGAAACGGACTTGGCCCAGTGGTTAGGGCGTCCGTCTACCACATGGGAGATCCACGGTTCAAACCCTGGGCCTCCTTGACCCGTGTGTAGCTGGCCCATGCGCAGTGCTGATGCGTGCAAGGAGTGCCCTGCCACGCAGGGGTGTCCCCCGCGTAGGGGAGCCCCACGCGCAAGGAGTGCACCCCGCAAGGAGAGCCACCCAGCGCGAAAGAAAGTGCAGCCTGCCCAGGAATGGTGCCGCCCACACTTCCCGTGCTGCTGACGACAACAGAAGCGGACAAAGAAACAAGACGCAGCAAATAGACACCAAGAACAGACAACCAGGGGAGGGGGGGAAATTAAATAAATAAATAAATCTTTTTAAAAAAAAAGACTAACCGGGGCCCCCGTTGGCATCATGTGGCCCCCAATGGCATTCCTGAATCACGACTTGTGAACTGCTACTTGTGTGGTCTATTCGTTGTGAAGAAGTGCTGCAGCTTTCTGGAAAGACCACAGGCTCTAGAGCCAAACCAGATTGGAATCAAATCCCCAGATTCCACTATAGACGAGCAATGTGACTTTGGATGCACAAATTGATCTCTTTGAGCGTCAGTTTTCGGATCTGTAAAATGGGCATATAATAATATCTATTGATTTTATACTAGAAGCAATACAGGTCAGCACAGTTATGCAGCAGCTGTTCAACAGCTGGCACCTTCCTTATTATATGCAGGACTTCTGTGGACACCGCCGTGGTCACGTGGACTTGTGGTGCTCAGGCCCCAAGTCCCCTGAAGGCAGATGTGCCCTCGAGCCTCTGCCTCCAGGGCTCAGGAAAGTTCCCTCGGCCAGTGCAGCCTCCTAATAGCCTTGCATGCAGTACAGCGAGGTGGGGGCATAGGGATTTTAGCCGCTGCTGGTCCGGCACCTCCGGTCAGCCAGAAAGGTGGACTGCTGGCCAGACTCTGTTTCACGGTGATCCCAGAATGGGAGCAGGAGTCGGGGATAGGGTCTACCCTGAGTGCTGAGGGCCCCTCTGACCTGACCTGAGGTAGATGCCCTTCTGGGTGGTGTGGCTAGAGCAGGGCACGCTCATTTCCCTGACCCTCACTTCCTTTCTGCAGGGCATGGAGGGGAGGGCAAACGCGTGAACTCCTGGATGGCTCCTGGACGGCGCCTGGAGGAGGCGAGTGAACCAGGCGGCCTTTAAATAAGGACAGGAGAGGAGCGCTGAGTGAGGGACCACATGGAATGTCCTTCCTCCAGCCTTCCTCGGCAGGACCCCTCGGGACGCGGAGGCTGGGCCGCACTACTCCTGACTTAGCTGTTGTCTTTCACAGGCGCCTCCTGGGTACAGAGAAGCCTGGGATCAAAGACGCCCTGCCTGACTTGGTCACACTTCACCAATCAGTTCCTTTCGAAGTGACAAGGTGCTTCCCTCTGCCCAGAAGCCACCTGGTGACTTGGCCCCTGGTCCGTGGGGGGCCCTTGGCCACCACAGGGCGACTCCAGAAGTCCTGGGAGGTGCCTGAGTCAACGGGGAGCCAGTGCCTTCCCGCGGAGGCACCGCTGGGGAGGGGGCGAAGCGGGTGCCCCCGCCTTGGGAGGCCTGTCCAGGGCAGGAGCAGGGCCGGCCAGACGGCTCCCTGGGAGTGGCCTCCAGGGAGGCCTGTGGCAGGGTTTTTACAGACTGCGCGGGGCCACGTGCTGGGGAGGGGTGAGGAGGCAGGACCTCGCCGAGGGAGAAGCCGAGCCGCAGGGCGGTGGCTGCAGGAGCTGGGTGCCCTCAGCGGTGCCTCCCTGGTCACCTCCCGCGGGGCCACCCCGGAAAGGCGTGCCCTTGCCCAGACAGCTCTCTGCACCTGCAGACCCCGGAGCCGCCGCCGAGCCTCAGAAATAAGTCCTGCAGTAAGGGGGCCCCAGGGGCACCCAGTCTCTAGTTCGAAGAGGCCGGAACGGGACCTTCAGGGCAAGTTTCAGGGAGCCAGAGCCGGAAGGGCGGAGCGTGGAGCCAGGCTCAGAGCCTCTGCCGGGCCAGCCCCTCGCGGGTTCCCGTCCAGCAGTGCGACTGCGGAAACAGTGCCCACCACTGCGTGCCAGGCGTCTAGCCCGCAGCGTGGAGCTCAGGGCTTAATTTAACTAAAAAATGAAATTTTCTTTTTTTGCATTTCACCAGTTGTTAAGATGTTTAAGGTCTCTCACTAGGTTTTTACAAACTGGTGAATACTGACAAATTATTTCTCCCACAGAACTGTAACTCCACATTCCCAGACAGTGTAAATATGTGGTTGAATAAACATTAATGCACATCACCATTTTATCAATTACATAATAAAACAATTTTCAAGTATCCAATTATTAAGTCACACAGCTCAAAAGGCCTATAAAATATTAGATGTCTGCTGAATTCATTATCAGAAACCTACTTTTCTTTTTTGCAAGAGGTTGGGAAGAGAAGGAGGGAAAAAAATCACACTTTAAACAAAAATAATAGTAAACAACTTCCAATAGAAATGGAAACAATTACAAGAATTTCAGAAATTTGATGATTAAGAATTATTGTAGCTACCATAACAAAGCATCTCTACCTTTTAAAAATATTTACTAAATTAAGAGCATGCCCTGCACAAGAAAAAAAGCAACATTTTACTAAAAATAAATAGTCCTTTCCATTCCTTTGTCAGGACCTCCCTGTTCAGTTGCTTTGCAAAGTGCAAACATCAAATAACTGGAAGGCTTTCCTGTCCAGAGACATTAAAGAGACACATGCTTCTATACAACATGGACTTTAAAATCTGAAGTTTACTGTAATGTCACTAAATGAGACGCTAAATAATCACCATAAGACAGTAAAAATCTAAACAAATTCAACAGTTGCACAAAACTGATGTACACTGATGTGAATGTGGGAAATGTAAACAAAGTGAACAGGCAAATAACCACATAAGCCCTACTTTCAATGTTTGAAATGCCTGAAGGAATAAGTCACGTGAGGTCTAGAGTGCTCATAGAACCTGGGATTTTAAGTTCTGTAAGACACAAAAAATAGCCAAGTGTCATGATACGTATTCTGGCACCTAATTTTTCTAAATTTCTTATATGTTGAAATTTAGACATGGCATAGATTTAAGGGATGAGCCTCCCTGGCGCCGAGGGATTACTATCAATCACTAACTGGTGATGCAACTAGAAAGAGACCTTGAATAAAAGGGTCAACTCAGACCAGCAGAATATCTCAGACTACATGTAGAATCATGTGTTAAAAACTGCTTTTTGACCTTGAATAAAAGGGGGAAATGGCAAAGGCAAATGAGTTTATATGGCTAAGAGTCTTCAAAAAAGAGTTGGGAGGCCATCAGAGGGGTCATGCTAACACACGCCTCAGCAGGACCCCAGACACAGCCAAAGTAAATACAACTCCAGCTCCTGAAGGCTATGGAGACACACAGGGTCTATGGTCATGGCAGATGGCTCTGGAGTTCAGTGCCTTACCAGTGGGCCTTACTTTGGAATTTGTGTTCCTGAGTGTGATGGAGTTGGACTCAGATGTGACCTTTTTACACGTCTCTTCTGTCACTTTTACTGAACCTGTGGTTGGTGCTAGGGTTGGTGTATACTCAGGAGACTTGAATCTCTGGACTGCCCATGTACCAGCTGGGCCCTGAGCTTCAGGAGTTGCAACTCCTACCCTCTGGTTTGTTGGACTTACCCAGGTCAGCTAACAGAGAGGTGAAGATGGTCAAGCACCACACCAGGGAACTGAGAGTGCCTACAACTGCAAGCAGGAGAATTGCATCCATCATTCACGTAGAATCTAAGCCCCTTTTTGATAAAGAGATGGAGTGGTCATCACCATCCCAGGGTCCACAGGATGGAGGTATAAAATATGGATTAGAGTGAACTGACTGGTATTCTACCATAGAACTATTGTAACTAGTAATGGAAGAAACTGTAGAGTTGATGTGGAGAAAGTGGCCATGATAGTTGTTGAGGGCAGGGAAAGGGAAGTGGAGATGAAACATGGGGCATTTTCGGGACTTGGAGTTGTCCTAACTGATATTGCAGGGTCAGATGCTGGACATTATATATCCTGCCATAACCCCCTGAATGTACTGGGGAAGAGTGTAAACTACAATGTAAACTATTATACATGTGGTGCAGCAGTGCTCCAAAATGTATTCACCAAATGCAATGAATGTGCCACAATGATGAAAGAAGTTGTTGATGTGGGAAGAGAGGGGTGAGGAGGGGTGGGGGGTATATGAGAACCTCTTATATTTTTTTAATGTAACATTTTTTGTGATCTATGTCTCTTCAAAAAAATACAATTTAAAAAATTGATGGGGATGGGGGGTGGGGAGTGGGGTATATGGGAGCCTCATGTTTTTTTAATGTAACATTTTGTGTCATCTATTAACTTTTTAAAAAGATAATTTAAAAAGAAAAGAAAAAATAAATAAAATTTTTTTAAAAACTGCATGAATTCAGGAAAGGTCAAATGTTCCCAATGGTGGACCCATTTTAAATGCTGACCAGCAAGAATCTTTCACTAAGGGTCCACAGAGGTTGACTGTGACCCATAGAGGTTGCAATTCCGCCAGACTTGCAGCATGGTAAAACTGCACATCCATGCTCCTATGGAAGCTTCATTTGACTTATTTGCCAATAGTTGGAAAATATGTATAACGAATTAGGTCCTCAGGCTCCACTTCCAGGCAACAACCTCAGTCCCCCGCGTTTCACTGGGTGCAACAGTTGTTTCTGGGAACCTTGGTGTCTCTGAAGCACAGGCACCTTTTCGGACGATACTTTTCCAAATAGCAAAGGTGCTTCCTGTTAAAGGCTCCAGGCCGCTCTTCTCTTAGGAGCTGCTCTGCCTCCTCACACTAGAGCAACAAGCCCTGCGGCTCTCCCAAGACCTGCAGCTCAACGGACAGCAAGGCGGCCACTCGGTTCTTCACGAAACTCAGCTTTCACAAGACGTGAAGCATCCACCATCTGGATGGTGGTGCACCATCAGCAGAAGTCCAGTCAATACCTGGATGCCTTCTTTCTCCACGAGAGCTGTGTCGAAAGTTGCTTCACACACTCTTACTATCGTGGTCACGCCATACTTCTTCGGTTCCTCTAGAAATTCGCTCAAGGTTGTACTGGTTGGACTGTGTGGGATAAGAAATCTCATGTTCTTGTAGGTGAGTCCACAGGAGCTGGGCAGTTCATTCAAGCCGTGATAATTTAGTTAAAAAGCACTCAAAAGATTATGAAAGGATTAAAAAAATTAAATGCAGAAATGATGTAAAGAAAACGAAGTCTGCTTCAGTATCCTCCACATGAAATTCTTGGTGCGTGGCATGTGACGCTGAGTACAGAGAAAAGAACTGAGCCTCCTGACCCGAGCAGCTCCCTTCGCCCGGTTACGCTGAGGTCTTATGAAGACGTCCAGGCCAGGACTCGCGAAAAGTGCTGTGGATTTCAGCTCCGCGCCTCCTGCCCAGGCTCACCCTGCAGGGACCTCTTGGTGGAGAGGCCGCGCTCCTGCAGGCGACCTGTCTGCTGGCAGCTGTGCTGTGCCTGGTGCCCGCTCCACTGCCCCCACCGAGGGACAGGTTGACTCGTGGGGGTGTGGCCTAACCTCACAGGCGGCAGGCACAGTGGCTCCCCTGAGCATGCGGAGCAGAGCATAAATGACATTTTAACAAATGGAATTGTCACCAAAGCTGACTAGGCAACACTGGAATGAAAAAAAAAAAAGAATGCTGGTCTAGGAATCAGGACCCCTGGATTTGAACTGGGCCCTGCCGGCTGTGTGACCCTGCTGGAGCTTCTGAGCCTCTCTGAGGACTTCACAGGGTTGATGTGTGAGTAAAACACTCACACAATGGCCAGCACTGTCCAACAGACAGCAAGGGATTTTCTTGACCAGCTCTGGTCCTCTGATAGACTCCTGGCCATGTGGCTACTGTAAAAATTACTGTTCCAACCAGAAGGGCCACGAACCCCAGTGTTTACGGCTGACTGAAGGCGATGCCATCAGGAAGCCGTGGACCCAGTGGCTCGTCCTGCGGGTCTAGGGGTCAGGGTCCAGGGATCGGGGAGATTTAAGTATATTGTTTGGGATTCTGGTTCAAACCTGGCTAAGGTCCATGTCTAAATAGAAGAGGTGGAAGATGCTGAGCTTAACAGCTCTACTAAGGCTAAAAGCTAAAGCCCAGAGAGGGTCAGAAACTTGTCAAAGACACACAGGTTGTGGCAGGTGGGGGGCGCACCCAATCCTGGGAGTCGTTCGGAACTCCCTCCTAATCGTGGGGCCAGAAAATTAGGGCGAGGTCGGCAGTGTCCGCCTTGAGCGCAGGCACGAGTTCTAACTCACCGTCCTGAAATGTCAGGTTTCACAAGCTGTGAGGAGAGGTGGGGAAGGAGGACACAACGTGGAGGAGCTCAGGCCCTCTCGCCGGGTGGGCCCAGGCACGGGCTCCACGTGTGTGCTCAAGAAATAAGCCAGCGAGTCCATGCGAGTGTACACCCTCAACTCTTGTTAAATCTGACAGAGTCTCGTGTGAGGATATTTGTTACAGCGTTGCTCATAACAGCAAAAATCTATCCCCGAGAGAGCAAGTGTCCAGATGGTGTAAAGACATGCATGAGAATGACAGTCACCACATCCGGGACATTGGGCGCAACCAGGGGTACTTGAGAAAGCTTGGGCTACATTTGCAATATTTTAATTTTTTTGGTGGGTACCTGGATGTTTGTAGTTATTCTCTATTTTTTATTGTAATCCCACAAGAAGAGGTGAGTGTGACTCTTCAAAGGCTCTTAATAATGAGTAGCCAAGAGCCTTCTTTTCAAGGAGTAGCTATCAGCTGCTTTTCCTGCTTTACTCAAATAAGAGCTAAAGTCCTCAATGATTTTGAAGGAACATCAGTAATTTTCTCCATGGTCTATACTTAGAGTAAATGACATAAAAGTCCAACAGCTGCCTTGTATGCAGCAGACCCCAATGAGTGTGAAATAGGACTTCCTACGGTGAAGAAAAAAAAAGACAGGCTTTTTATAATTAATACAAAATCAATTATTTCATTTTTAAAATGTTAAGGTAAAAATAAATTAAGCAGGGGAGAGGGTGTAGCACAGGGTTTGAGTGCCTGCTTCCCATGTGAGAGGTCCTGGATTCAATCCCCATTATCTCCTAAAAGAAAATAAAATATAAAATAAAATAACAAAATAAAATAACAAAACCTAAACTCTCCTGAGTTAACTGGGAGTTTAGACAATCAGTACATTTAAACAAATCCACTGTGTCTTTTTTAACTTTTTACTGTGACATTTAATGTATATACAGTAAAGAGCACAAAATAAATGTAGAGCTTAGTCCATATCCACGCTTGCTGCTCCTATGTAAAGGAACAGAACCTTAGATGCCCCCCAAGGCCTCCCCCCAGCCGCTATTTCCTTCCTCTTCCCCAAAGGGAACCACTCTTCCTGATTCTAAAATAAACTACTTTTGCCTGGGTTTTTTTACCTTTTATAAATGGAATCTAAAGTATGTGTTGTTTTGTCTCTGATTTCTTTCACTCCACAATACCTTTGTGAGACTAAATACATTGCTGCAGTAGCTGCAGTTCCTTCCTCTACGTTGTTACAAAGCATTCCATTATACAAGTATACCATAATTACTGTTCTGAATTCTACTGTTGATGGGATTCAGGGGTATTTCCAGTTTGGGGGTCTTATGACTAATGCTGCTATAAGCATTCTGCATATGTCTCTTTGTGAGCATATATTTCTGGTGGATTCATACTTCACCTGGTTGCTGGTTGTAAGGCATGCATATCTTCAACTTTAGCTGAGAAAATCAAACTGGGTTTTCTGTAGTGATTATACCTGTTCATAGGCCACCAAGAGTGGATGAAATTTCCTATTGCTCCACGTCCTTGTCAACACTTGGTATTTTCAGATTTTAAAATTTTAATCATTCTGGTGAGTGTAGTTTTAATTTGCATTTCCCTAATGACTAATGAGGTTGAGCATCTCTCATAGGCTTAATGGCCAGTTGTGTATACTCTTGCCTTGTTTCTAATGGTTTGTCTATCTCCCCCCCCATTCCCCCTTCTTGTTGTTTGTGCTGTCTGCCCTCTGTTGCGTCCATTCACTGTGTGTTTTTTCCGTGTCTGCTTGGCTTCTCTTCTCATCTTTCTCCTTAGGAGGCACCAGGAACCAATCCCGGGAACTTCTGGTGTGGGAGAGGCACTCAATTGCTTGAACCACCTCAGCTCTCTGGTCTGCTATGTCTCTCAGTGCCTCTCCTCTACATCTCCCTTTGTTGCATCATCTTGCCATGCCAGCTCTCCACCTCGCCGGCCGCCAGCTCGCCACAGCGTGGGCCACCAGCTCTCCACAGCGCGGACTAGCTTTTGCCTTCACCAGGAGGCCCTGAGACTCAAACCCAGGGCCTCCCATATGGAAAACGATGGCCTATAGTTAATAATACAGTTATAATAATATTCATTCATCATTTGTAACAAATATACCACTCTAATCCAGGTGTTAATAATGGGTGGGATTGTGGGAATTCTGTAATTTCTGCATGATTTTTCTGTAACTCTACAACTTCTCTAGTTAAGAAAAAAACTCACAAAACTAGTTCTCTACATAGCATACTTAAAGAAAATCTTGTTAAATGCTTGAGAAACAAGACACAACACAGAATGATCGCAGGCCAACATTCAAATATAGATGTATAAATAGATCACCTACAGATAAGTGACTAAAGGGAAAACACGTTCTAATTGAGGGTATCTTTCTGATTTGCTGTTACTGGCATTTTCTTTTTTCATGCTTTTCTACATTCAAAAATTTTCTATAATGAGCACTAGTACCCTTTTTATAATCATAAAAATATATCCTCATATATATGTACATGTCTGTGTGTGTGTTTTCTTAAAATAAAGTAGCTATCTGTGCATAAGGACGTTGCTGGGGAATTGGATTCTTGCACAAATGCTTTGGCTCTGAGCTGTGCTGAGAGCGCAGGGGCCTGAGGGCCCCGGCTACTGGTGGCCTCTGGCCTGCAAACACCATCCATCTGCAGCGTTTGTGGGCGCTTTGCAACACTGTGGTGGAAGCCACGACCCGTTCCATTACCCCGCGTGTCTTTTGCAGGGACACTCGGAAGAAGCTTTGGCAGGAGTTCATTCCAGGAAAATGTTGGACTCTTGCAAATCAATTTTATGCATTCTTTTGTCCGAAAATGAAAACTATGTAACCCCGTATGTTCTTCCTTTGTTTGGCTGCCAGGAAATTTAAATCCAAACTCAGGGCCTCTTTGCAGTAATCAGCAATTAGGATCGCTGGGCGAAAGAGTGTCAGCAAATGTTCCATAAAGAACATGTCGTCCCCTAACACACGCGGGCCTCAGCCCCGGAGGTCGGAGGTCGGAGGTCAGAGGTCGCTGGCTTCTTCCCAGGAGGCCTGCTCCAAAAAGCCGTCTTGTTGCCTCCTATCCACTCTGCCTCACCGGCTTGGTAGAGCACTTTCACGACCCGCCGGAAGTTCAGGGTTAGCATCTGTCAGGCGCCCCGGACAGGCCTGGAGTGGGCGCCCCGCCTCAGCAGGCAGCGGTGGGGGCCCGAGCCAGCCATGAAGGCCGATGGCCAGTGACGCAAGCGTCCGCTCTGTGTCGTCCCTGAAACCTGTGAACCATCTGACCTCTAAGCCAGTGGTTCCCAAATGTTTGGCCAGAAGCTGGGGCCAAAGTGTAAAAACGTCTCTTTAGTTTGAAGCAAAACTGAAAAAATAACGATGATGTAGTAAGTTTTTTAAAAAACTCACTTTCTTGACTGTAAAAATGCCCTTTCCTCTATGAAATAATTAACTCTGAGAGTTTACAGCCCTTTCATGGCAAAATTACGAGTTGCCAAGCCTGTCAGCCGTTCCCCCCTTCTTTTCGTGATGTGTGAGTTCTGGAAATCTGAGAGTCCTGCTCTAAAGGTGCCTGACTGTAAGGCCTGGAGGGGAAGCAGGACGCTGGCCTTCGTAGAAGTGCAGCTGCAGGGGCTCGGCTGCAGGCCTTTCAGTCCGCCCTTTCCCACCGTCCACTGCCCACCTGACCCTCCTGCAGGCTGGACTCCGGCCATCCCTGAGCACTCTCTGCTGTGCGGTGCTTTAGAGGAGAGACTGCCCTCCCCGCCCCCGCCCCCGTCTCTCCCCTCCCTTCTCCCCTTCCCTCCTCACTCCCCCCCTCCCCCTGCCTCCCTCTGCTGTCCCTCCCTCCCCTTCCCTGTGGGTGAGGCCGCCCCTCCGCCTGAGGAGCTGGATTTCAGGCTTTCCTCACAGGCAGGCTCGAGTGGTGTCAGGACCCTCCCTCTCCACCGTTCCCAGACACCTCCGGTCCCTCGCGTCCTGCAGAGATCCCTGGGCTTGGGGCGGGCGTCTCTGTCTCCATGACCCGCAGCTTCCTCACGGCCTGGACGCCGCTGCGCCGTGGTGTTTGCTGGCCCAGGGGTGGGTGTGTGGGTGCCCGCTGGGGTGAGGGTGCCCGCTGGGGTGAGGGTGCCCGCTGGGGTGTGGGTGCCCGCTGGGGTGAGGGTGCCCGCTGGGGTGAGGGTGCCCGCTGGGGTGTGGGTGCCCGCTGGGGTGAGGGTGCCCGCTGGGGTGTGGGTGCCCGCTGGGGTGAGGGTGCCCGCTGGGGTGAGGGTGCCCGCTGGGGTGTGGGTGCCCGCTGGGGTGTGGGTGCCCGCTGGGGTGAGGGTGCCCGCTGGGGTGTGGGTGCCCGCTGGGGTGAGGGTGCCCGCTGGGGTGAGGGTGCCCGCTGGGGTGTGGGTGCCCGCTGGGGTGAGGGTGCCCGCTGGGGTGTGGGTGCCCGCTGGGGTGTGGGTGCCCGCTGAGGTGTGGGTGCCCGCTGGGGTGAGGGGCGGCACTGGCCCCCGGACAGGGCAGGCCGGGCCGCCGGCAGGCCAGGGGCTCCTGGACGAGTGGCCCTTGCCGAGCTCCGGCCCAGCCTCCCAGCCAGCAGGACTGCAGAGCCGAGGCCAGCTGTGGCCGCCACGAAGGGCTGTGAAATCCGTATTTATTACACTTTCCAGAAGGAGCTGCTGGGGCCAGGCAGACCCTACCCCTCACCGCAGCCCCCCTCCTGCAGAGAGGAGGGTGCGCGGCACCACAGAAGGGGCAGCAGCACAGCCGGCAGTGAAAACCCACCCTTTTGAAGCCTACAAATCAGTGGTTTTCAGGATAATCAGATTGTGCAATTATCATCACTAACTCCAGAATGTTTTCTTCACCCTGGAAAGAAACCCTGTCCCCATTAGCAGTCACTTCCACGCCCCCATACCATCGTTTTGAAAGAAAAAGCGGGTTCCACGTGGGTCAGAAATAAGAAGGTCCTCAGACGAGTCCACCCCTTTGCGAAAGGAAGAAGGGGGCAATGGGGGCTGGCAGCTTCCTCCACAGGGCCGTGGGGGTGTGCAGCCCCCAGGTGGACCGGGGCCTGTGCAAAGGCAGGGCTGGGGTGGCCGCGAGACGGTGGCACTGGGGTGGCCGTGAGATGGTGGTGCTGGGCCACACTGGAGGCTGCTCCCTGAGGCAACAGGACAGGAGGAGGCCAGCGGGGCCAGCGCAGCCTCGGCCCATCCAGGGCTGAGGTCCCGGCGCAGCCTTACCCAAGCCAGCACCAGCGGGCGAGGGGAGCCCCGGCACGCTGCGCTGCGGGGTGCTCAGAAGCCAGGGGGCCCCTTCTGCCTCCAGAGGCCCCGTGTGCCCGCGAGTTCGGGGCTCGTTGCCTCACTGGCCGCAGACCCCCGCCCAGACACTCCAGATGCTCCAGAAGCCCTTCCCGCTGGCACACAGCCGCCTGCCCTCCTAGACCCGTTTTCCTCGTCTCTCCCCCTCTTCAGTAGGGAAGGCCTGCCCCCTCCACGGCCCCTGACCCTGCCCCCTCCGTGACCCCTGCTGCTTCCATGGCCCCTGCCCCCTCCACAGCCCCTGCCCTCTCCGTGACTCCTGCCCCCTTCACGGTCCCTGACCCTGCTCCCTCTGCAGCCCCTGCCCCCTCCACGACCCCTGCCCCCTCCACGACCCTGCCCCCTCCATGACCCCTGCCCCCTCCTCTGCTCCTGCCCCCTCCACGACCCCCGAAACCTCCTTGACCCCTGCCCCCTCCTCTGCCCCTGCCCCCTCCACGACCCCTACCCCCTCCATGACCCCCAAACCTCCGTGACCCCTGCCCCCTCCACGGCCCCTGCCCCCTCCCTGCCCCCTGCCCCCTCCGCGGCTCCCAGCCCCTCCGCGGTCCCCAGCCTGCCGCGCAGCCCCCACGCCTGTCCTGAGCCGCTCAGTCGTCCTCTGCTCAGGTGGCAGCGCCGAGGTTTCTCTCTACCTTTGAAAGGTTCCGCTGAGCACCGTGTTACATAAATGTGAGCCGAGGAGAACAAAGACACAGGATGCAGGGGCACCGGAAGCTGGACACGCCCAGGCGTCCTCTGGTGGCAGAGCCGCCTTGGAGAGCCGGCCAGGGCAGGACGCACCCCCGATGCGAATCCGAGCAACGGGAGACCCAGGTCCAGCTCGGGCACTGGGACTCTGGAAGTGTGTGCTGGGGAGGCAGACACCCCAAAAGCCAGCCGAGCAGCGCGACCTCTGCACAGCAGACGCACTGAGGCCGCTGCCCTCGCGTGGACAGGGGTGCGGCACTCGGCTGTGGGTGGGGAAAGCGAGCTCCTGCCCGGGGTCCTTCGACGGCTGTGGGGGGCTGCCAGGGGTTGTGGGGGGCGGGCCCCAGGGCGACTGGGGCCGCTGGACGGAGGCAGCGCACAGGGACGCCCTCTGCCTGCCCCCGTCCTGCCCCCCCGCCTGTCCCCTGCCTGGCCCCGGCCTGCCCCCCACCTTTCCCCCGCCTGCCCCCTGGCCTGCCCCCCGGCCTGTGCCCCGGCCTGCCCCCCACCTGCCCCCGGCCTGACCCCGCCCCTCTGAGGTGGGTCCTCCCGCCTTCTCGCTGAGGGGCCATGCAGCAAAGCTGGGAGGGGACCTCCCGGGGTGCCCAGAGACCTCGAGGGTGCCTGGGACCCCCGGCCCCACCTCGCTTATCTCCTCTTAAAACGGTGGAATGTTGCTGAGTCGTTCTGGGTAAACTCCAAAAATCTGTGGAGAGCATGACTGTTATTAGTTTTAACATTTTTTTAAATTTTTCTTTTAAATTTCTCTCCTTCTCCCTGCACACCCCCCCCCCAGTTGTCTGCTCTCTGTGTCCATTCACTGTGTGTTCTTCTGTGACAGCTTCTATCCTTATCAGTGGCACCCGTAATCTGTGTTTCTTTTTGTTGCATCATCTCGTGTGTCAGCGCTCTGCGTGTGTGGCACCATTCTTGGGCAGGCTGCATTTTCTTTTCATGCTGGGTGGCTCTCCTTACGGGGCACATTCTTTGGGCATGGGGCTCCCCTAAGCGGGGTACACCCTGCATGGCAGGACACTCCTTGCACACATCAGCACTGCGCATGGGCCAGCTCCACACGGGTCAAGGAGGCCCGAGGTTTTAACTGCTGACCTCCCATGTGGTAGGCGGACACTGTATCCTTTGCGCCAAGTCCGCTTCCCATGGTATTAGTTTTAAATGGAACCATTTTCAGAGTTTCCACCCAAGTGTGTCAAGAATAAAGTCTTTGTAACTAGAAAAAGACCTTGAATAAAAGGGTCAACTCAGACCAGCAGAATATCTCAGACTATATGTAATATCAGGTGTTAAAAACTGCTTTTTGACTTTGGATAAAAGGGGGAAATGGAAAGGACAAATGAGTTTATATGGCTATGAGTCTCCAAAAAAGAATTGGGTGGTCATCAGAGGGTCGCGCTTATGCATGCCTCTGCAGGGTACCAGAGACAGCCAAAGTAGACGCAACCCTAGGTACTGGTTCACTGAGCGCTACGAAGACCCACAGGTTCTACGGTCATGGCAGATGGCTCTGGAGTTCAATGCCTTGTCAGTGGGCCCTACTTTGGAATTTGTGTTCCTGAGTGTGATGGGGTTGGACTCAGATGTGACCTTTCTATACGTGCCGCTTCTGTCACTTTTACTGAACCTGTGGTTGGTGTTTGGTTTCGTGTATACTCAGGAGACCTGAATCTCTGGACTGTCCATGTGACAGCCAGCCCCTGAGCCTCGGCAGACTTGCAACTCCTACCGTCTGGTTTATTGGACTTACCCTGTCCAGCTAACAGGGAGGTGAAGAAGATCAACCACCATACCAGGGAGCCAACAGTGCCTACAAATGCAAGTGGGAGAATTTGCACCCATCATCCATGTGGAATTTAAGCTCCCTCTCAATATAGAGGTAGAGTGGACATCACCATCCCAGGGTCCACAGGATGGAGGAATAGAGTATGGATTAGAGTGACTTACTGGTGTTCTGCTGGGGAACTATTGTGATTAGTAATGGAAGAAATTGCAGCACTGATGTGGAGAAAATGGCCATGGTAGCTGCTGAGGGCAGGGAGAGGGAAGAAGAGATGTGATGTGGGGGCATTTTCAGGATTTGGAGTTGTTCTGGGTGGTACTGCAGGGACATTTGCTGGACGTTGTGTGTCCTGCTATGGCCCACTGGGTGGACTGGGGGAGAGTGTAGACTACAATGTAGACCACTGTCCATGTGGTGCAGCGGTGCTCCAAGATGTATTCACCAGGTGCGATGAATGTGCCGCGATGATGGAAGAGGTTGTTGATGTGGGAGGAGTGGGGTGAGGGGGGTGGGGGGTATACGAGGACTTCTTATATTTCCTGTAATGTAACATTTAAAAGAAAACAAAGAAGAAAAATAAAAATAAAAATAAATAAATTTTAAAAAGAATAAAGTCTTGTCTCTGACTGCAGACTTCCACCCTCCACGGGAAGTGAGCCTCTTCTGGTCCTTGGCTCCTGAGGCCGGTCTCCAGGCCCCTCCAGCCTGCCCAGGCGCTGGGTGCCTTCGGTTTGAAAAGTAAGGGTGCAATCTCCCCACTGGGGCAAACTGAACATGAACACACACATGAAACCCTCCACTTACTGGATCTATACGCTGTGCTTTCCTGTTCTCTCCCCCTGAATTGCCTGCCTGTCCATGCCCGCATAGGCCCGGGGCGGCCGTGCCCACGTGGCCCTGGGGCAGCCGTGCCTGCGTAGCCCTGCAGTGACTGTGCCCATGTAGCCCTGGGGCGGCCGTGCCCCCGTAGGCCCAGGGCAGCCGTGCCCAGGTAGCCCTGGAGCGGCCGTGCCCGTGTAGGCCCAGGATGGCTGTGCCCATGTAGGCCTGGGGCAATGTGCCCGCATAGCCCCGGAGCGGCCGTGCCCGCGTAGCCCTAGAGGAGCCATGCCAGGGCGGTCGTGCCCGCATAGGCCCGGGGCGGCTGTGCCTGAGTAGCCCTGGAGCAGCCGTGCCCACGTAGCCCTGGGGTGGTCGTGCCCGCGTAGGCCTGGGTCGGCCGTGCCTGCGTAGGCTCGGGGTGGCCGTGCCTGTGCACTGCTCTTCTTTCCAGTCTCAGAAGTGGGGATCGCAGGGCTAGTTTCCAGTTAGGAGGTGGGAGAGGCGAGGCCACGAGTGGGATCCCCAGTGACGCTCAGTGGAGACAGGCCGCAGCAGCCCTCAAGCTCGGCATGGCCGCGGGCCCCTCTGCGGGCTGGCGGTCTGAGGGCCTCAGAGAGAAACCCCCGAGGCCAGGGCTGGGGAGCACACCGCACTCCCACGAACACCCGTCAAGGCCGGAATGCGGGGTTTTCCTCTGTGGGGTCTGGTTTCGAATCCTGGTTCTCGCGTATCCAGAGGAAGTCGCTCCTCGCAATCCCCGGGCCCTATGAAGGCCTGCTCGCTGCCTGCAGGCGCCCCACCCCCGCGGCACGCACCCAGGCCGCCCCCACGCCTCCCCAGCCGGCTCCGGAGGGCGAGGCCTGACTCACTTACCATGAACCTTGCTGAGGATGGAGCTCCGGTGGCTGCCGCAGCCCTGGAGCCTGCCGCTAGCCATCTTGCTGCACCGCTTCCAGACTTCGCCTCTTCGTGCCACCAGAGGACAGCCAGGCAGAGAGGGAGAGAAGGCAGGACGTGCGCGCCTGGAAACCCCTGCTGGGGGGACGGTGGGAGGCAGCCGTGCGGCCAGTGGCCCCAGAAGGGCGGAACGGGGAGGCGGGGGTCGAGACTGCGGGCGCAGTGGGCGCCGGCCAAGACCACCAGCCCCCGAGCTCTGCCGCGGGGGTCGTGTGGGGGCCCAGGGACGCGTGGCGAGCGGGGGCGGTGTCCACACCGCCGGCCATGGCTGCATCGGAGCCTGCTGGCCACAAGAGGACGCGCGCTCCTGGAAGGCCGGAGACCCTGGCGTGAGGCCTGGGGATCCCGCAGCCGTGCTCCCGGGGGTCTCCGAGGGTCTCCCGGGGAGGCGCTGGGCCCTGAGCGGGGTGTGCGGAGGAACGGCTGTAACCCGGACAGGTTCCCGGCAGACGAGGGGGCCCCTGGTCCTGGAACGCCGGCCCGAACGGCAGAGGGCCCCCTGGCTCAGTGGCCCCCGCGCGGTGGGACTGCCACAGGCTGGCACCCTACAGACCAGGGTGGGTTGAGCCTGTCCTGGAAGTACCCTCATTCCTCTCTGCGTCCGAGGCCTGGCACGATCAACGTCGTAGAGGCGGCCGGCTTCCGGACGCAGCGCTGCGGTGCTCAGCTGGGAAGGGCAGGGAGCAGGGCACAGCGCTCGCCTCTGCCGTCTTCTTCCAGGGCCTGCTCTAGGTCCTGCGGCCGTGGCCTGTCACTCACGGAGACCCAGTCAGGCAGTAGGCTGACAGCCATGTCTGCATCGCCGCAAGGGCAGCGTTCAGTGCCCTCCCTCTCGTTCCACCCAGGCGCGAGGACGGGCATTGAGCGTTTACGCGATGCGTGCTCGGCGTGCTTGGCCCCACAGAGGGCACCCAGACCAGGACTGGTCTGTTGCTCTTCCTGCTGATGGGTGGTCAAGGGCGGGCAATTTTCTTCCCAAAGAGAAGAGGGAAGGCACTGCCTGTGCTGCCCGGGCCCCGCTGGATCCCCGGGGGACCACCCAGCCCTGCTGTTGGGAGACAGCCCAGAGGCCAGGAGCCACTGGTTCTCGGACAACCGACAGCAAGGGCGTGGCTCCCTGGGGGTGTTCTGGACCCTGGGACTGGGAGGGACGGCAGAGCAAGTTCAGTAAACGTGTCAGTGTCCCCCCGTGCACCAGGCACCAGGCCAGGGGACTTAGACACATGACCTTTCACTGCCTGCCAGTCGCGTCCCTGGCTGCAGCACGTCCAGAGCTGGCCTTGCCTGTGGTCGGTGCTCCGTGCAGACCAGGCCTTCCGGCTTCAGAGGACAGAGCGCCAGGCGGCTAGAGCAGCTGGGAGAGGGCATCCTCGCGCGGGTGGCTGCCCTGTGCAGACCAAGCCCGGCAGGAGGGACCCGAGTGGGAAGAGCCACTTGGAAAAGCCAAGCTGGGGGCGATGCGGGTCAAACCAGAAAAGCAGAACGCTGTCCGAGGGATTTAACCAGGCCAGGGTGGGTGTAAGAGCCCGTGGGCCACAGGCACACATGGGGATGATACCAGAGGAGAGCAGGCGGCGGCACAGCTGCAGAGCGCAGCGAGAACTGTGCGCCTGCAGCGCGTCAGTTTTGGGAGAACTGCGTGCCTGGAGGCTGAGCCCAAGGTGGGGTCTCAGGGTGGGTCTTGCTGGAGACCAGACTAAAAGGGAGCAAACAGACTACGGAGCCCTGTGTCCCTCTCATTAGAACTGTGGCACTTTTTCACTCCCTGAACCTCGCGTTCAGGGCCCAAGGCTGCAAGCAGGGCCAGCACCTGGCTCTCTGCCAACTTGCAAGAGTGCCTTTCAGTCTGGGTTTTGAAGTTCATCATGCTCGGCCTTTTTGCCAAGTGGCTTAGTGGCCCCCATGTCCAGGATCCAAGGCTGCGTTTTGCAAAGCTGCCCTCTCTTCACAAGGTGCAGCCTCAAGTCATGTTGAGAGCAGCCAAATATGAGAGAGAACCCTCAAACTAAAAGAGACCTGGCTTCTCCCCACGAGCCTCCGCCCTCTTTGAAGGTGGTGCAGGCGCAGGCATCTGCTACTCTGTTGGAAGGCGGCAGATCGGTGCCTGGTTACTTTTCCACAAAGGGGAGTCCTCTCATGGGCACCCTGTTTGTTTTTCAAATAAGATATACAAACAAATTAACAATAAAAAAAGAATCTCCAGTTCTGGGTGCAAAGCCTTTGGCTACCGAGTTCCTGCCTCACTGAGGAGTTGGATTTTGAATGCAAGGAGGAAATGAGGAAACAGACTTCAATGTTTATTTTTGTTTTCCAGTGAAGTCCTATTTCCTTTTGACCTTGTAAAAACAAGGAAAAGACAGTTCAGGTACTAGAGACAGCCCGTGTCTTTAAAGAAGATGTAACATATATAAATGGAATCTAATAAGTGACTAAAATTTTCCAAAATGTAAATCTCCAACTAATAATGATAGCAGATGTCACCTTATTAAACAGTGACAGTGTAACAGGCACTTACTAAGCACTTTGCATACATTGGGAATATCGTTGACTCACTATATCTATTTCATCTAGAAATACCATTCCTGCAAATATGTTGCAAAAAAATAAATTCATCATTGCAACAAGGGTGTGTGTGCGTGTATGTGGGCACACACGTATGTGCTGCAGCAATGCTTGTAACAACAAAAACGAGAAACAAAATGAATATTGATTGACGAGAATAGATGGATAAATTGTGTTATTTCCAAATCATGGAATAGTGTGCAGTCATTAAATTCAGTGCTTTATCAAAAACTGGGATGGATTTCCAAAAAGTATTGTTCAATGAGGAAAAGAGGCTGCATAAAATCATGTTTTAAAAACGGCCCAAACCCCTTTATAGGATTATGCATATTCATGTAAGTGTATAAAGCTTGTGGTTTTATTCTGTATTATCATGGAGGAAAATGTGGAAGGTTGTTGTGCTGAGGGCGTGGGTGTGGTGAGCAAGCAGCCACAGAGTGAGAGCAGAGGACCGCACTCTAAGGAAATCCACCAGCATGCTATGCAATTGCATTATGTATTTATGTAAAACTATTCATGTCAGTTTTAAGTGGCACAAGTATTAGAAAAATAAAACTTACAATGGTATTGAAATCTTCCCCCAAACCTTGCAAAATACTATTCTCCCCATTTCATAGATGAGGAAACTAATCATTTGACTTGCCAAAGGATAGCTGATGGGCCAAGCCTATCTTATTGCAAAGCCCAAACTCTTTTTCTGAAAATATGACAAATGATCACTGTAGGGAGCAGAAGTGGCTTGAGCAGTCGAGTGCCCACCTGCTACACAGGAGGCCCGGGTCTGGTTCCCTGTGCCTCCTGAAAAAACAAAAACAAACAACAAGCAAAAGAAATGATAAAACCAACTTGGGGAAGCCAATGTGGCTCAGGGGTTGAGCACCGACTTCCCACATACAAGGTCCTGGGTTCAGTCTCCGGCCCCAATACTTCAAAAAAAATCATTGTCAGAAATTTCAAACATTATGCTAGAATGCTGTGAAACCTGGAGATAGTGCTGTTAACTTCTGGGGTACCAGCTTCCAGACCAGTCTCTGCGCTTAGAAACCCAGTTGGCACAACCCGCTGAAAAGACTGCTGTGCAGGCTGTGGGGAAGCACCACAGCTCGAGAGGAAATGGATGCTTCCACTGCACGCATCTGAAGAGCGGGTAGCCAGGCAGGAAGCAGGGCCGGCTGAGGGAGGAGGGACGGGCCCCAGAGCGGCCCTGGGGCTCCTGTGGTGGAAGTGAGCTGCCCGGCCCCAGGCAGCCAGGCCACCCGAGGAGGCACTAGAGGGGCCTCCGACATCCAGAAGCCCGGCCGCTGCATGGCACAGAGAGGAATCAGGACTGACCCTTTGCACGGGGCAGAGCCGCGTGCCGCCCTGAAGTCAGAGGGGAAGCTAGCGATGACATCAGAGCGTCCCCGGGGAGCACCGGTGCCTTGCCCGTGCTTTGGACAGACGGATGGACGCCACCTGCAAGCACACGGGAGTGGCCACAGCCGTGGCCTCAGGAGGCCCTGTGGGAGGCTCGCCTCCCGTTTCTCTAAGGTGGGACGCGGGCCTGTCCCCCCACCACGGCAGCAGCGAGCAGGTCCGGGAACCGTGGCCACAGACGAGACTGGACACTTCCTCGAGCTGCCAGAGGGTCGCTGTCCTGGGGACACCCTGAGCCCCTGCTTTGGTGGCTGCAGAGAGGCCCCCTGGGGGCGGCCGGCAGAGCAGGTGGAGGCTGAGGGTCAGCCTCGGAGCACTTTGTGAGGAGGCAGTGAGCACAAGCCTGGGAGGACGGCTCAGACCACTCAGGGACAGACTCCAGGGTGTCATGCTTAAGTGATGAGGACGGGGACTCAGGCTGCGTCAGTTACATGGTTATAGGCACAAGTATCTAAAGTGCACATTTCACCGGACAGCAGTGGCGTTCCTAGGGACCCTGTGCTCCGGCCACAAACTTCCAGTGCACGACAGCACAGCCAACACTTCCAGCGCCTTCCCGGCCTGCTGGAGAGTGCCTGTCCACTCTGAGAGTCCACTGAAAAGCCAGTCCCCTTGCCCACAGCCTCTGCCCAGCCTGGGCAGGTGCTCAGGCTGGCACTCCTGTAAGCTGCAACATGACAGGTCATGACACTTCTGGTGGGGCAGGGACTCTGTCCTCCTCGCTGCGTCCCCTGGTTTGTAGCTGGCTCTCGTAAACACCTGTGGAGTATCTGACTAGTGAAATGCCTAGTTTTACGCAAAGGCGTCACGGTTTGTGATCGCCCTTTTCCATTTGTTGATGCCCTGAACTCCGACAGGCTCTGACAAACCGGTGCAGCACCCAAGTGCTTCAGTCTAACTTCGCTAGCTCCATGCTCTCGTGCCTTCCGTTCCCTGAGTAATATTCCTTTTCATCTTCAGTGCCTAGCAAACAAGAGGTGCACAGTAAATGCTTACGGATGTGCCAGGTAAAGCCTCTCCACAATCCCTGACTCCGCCTGTGCCTTCCTCCGCCTCTGCCTCGCTCGCGGCCCCCGCCCTCGGGGCCCCACAGCCGGTCTTGGCCAGGTCCCCCTCTGGCCCCACACTCCCCGCTGGCTCCTTCCTGGCTCCGCGTCTGCACAGCAGTTTTGTGTTTCCAAGTGTGGTTCATGGACTCAGCTGCAGTCACTGGTGGCTCTGGGCCTGTGTGTTATTCTGTGTCCTCCCAGCAGGCAGTACCACCTCCACCATGCGAGCAATGTCACTGTTTGTTGACTGAGCGAAGAGTGGATGAGTGAGAAAGTTTAAATTCCTGAGACTTTCTTGGCGTTCTCTTGGAGAACTGCCAGCCTGGGCTTTCAGATCAATTGCAACACTTTCCAAGTCGCTGCAGAGACCATGGCTCTCATCAGCAGCCGTCAGGGTGAGAATTCCTGCCACCACGGTGGAGCTGGGTGGAACCCCTTTCTGCACATGCGAAACGGAAGCCCTAAGTGTGAAGGTCACGCAGCAAATTACATAATAGTGAATTTGGCCAAGAGAGCAAGATTAATATCCCTGCATTTCAAGGGCCATTTGCCATCAAGTTCCCACCTCTATATCTGGGGATATATATACTTTTTGTGTTTAGTGGCTGCAAAATAACCACGGCTCCCTAAAATTGTATCATGCTTTACAGTTACAGGGTCCCATAAACACCTGTGAACCTGCTATTCGTGGTTAGGAACTTGCCAAGATCCTTCAGCTCTTAACGGAGGCGTCCAGTCACTCCAGTTTCCTGGTGGTCAGTCCAGTGTGTACTTTCTAGGATATAGCTTCCTCCAACCTCACAATAAACAGTGGTTAAATATTGATTCTAGCCTCACTCATGGGAAAACACTATCGTTTCTAATCAATATCGCCACTTCCTCCTTCTAAGAACTTCTAGAAGGAGGCACAGACAAGACTTGTCAAACCTCTGCATAAGAGAGCTGATAAGATCTAAGTAGACTTCAAGGAGGAACCAGAATGTGTGTGTGCTCGAGTGTGAGTCAAGCCTGTCTGTGACTACTTGTGGAAGAGTTGGTGCTTTAGGAACTCAATGTGAGTACAGACAAAATAAACAAACCCCCAATGTATAGTGCCCTGCATAGAGTACCAACTTAATATTTGCCAACCAATTAACGTACCTTATGCTAAAAATTCTCATATAGTTTTTTCTCATTTAAACAGTATTTCCATAGAACGATTTTTTAAAATTTGAAAGCATCTTCCAAAGAACTAAATCTATACATGCATGCTTTATTCAGTAAAGAAAGTTCACCTAGTGTGCACATGATACAGCAGTGGCCAAAACCAAAGCACCCCTACCTCATGGAGTTTTATGCTCTTTCAGGTTGGGAGAGATGGACAATAATGAAAATTTTAGTCGTATATCCTATTAGGTAACAAATAGTATGAAGAAAAATTAGGAAAGAAAGGGGGCAAGGGAGTGCCATGGTGGGTTGCAGTTTAAAGCAAGGTGTTGGGAAGGTGGCATTTCAGCCAAGAGCTGAGGAGGAGAGCAGGGGGCTGTAGGATACCTTGGGGGATGTTGAACACACACGGATCATTTTTTAAAGAAAACTTTCCCAAATAGCTAATACGCACTTCTCTGACTTCTAAGAGGAAATGACAAAGAGTTGAACACGTGGTTGATAAATTAGGCATTTCTGGGAATTGCAGTGCGGGGATGGGCCAGTAAGGCCTGTGGCTGCCTCTGTGGGGCTGATTCGGTCACCATGCCAGCTTTCACATCCTGCCGTCTCTCGTCATCTCCCTTACCACTAACCCCACTTTTCATTTGATCTTTCTAATGTGTCCAGAGTAAAAAGACTGGCGCAAAAGCCTAAAATTTAATGCATGGGTTTTATGACATCTATTCCGCCCACTCAGTGACCTTTTGTGTTGATTTCCTTATCCTTGACTTTCTTTCTGTGTGAATGTCAAATCATTGAACCTCTAATTTGGGAAATATTGCTAATTAATCCCCTGTTTTTTTCCTTTTAGGGCTCAGAATAATTTTCTTAATGATCTCAGCAGATTTTTTTTTAACATGGTATTTGATATTTATCAAGAGAAATTATTCCATAGCCCATATATTCAAATTACTTAATTCAAGAGCATAGATAGGTCAGTGACAAACATCCAGGGAACTCAATCCAAAGAAATTCTTTATGTCCCCAAATCGCTTTGCACTCTGAAAGATACCAGCCTTTCTCATCTCCTCAAAATCTTTCATGGAATCATAGTTTCTGTAGAAATCTGCATATGCTTTTTTCCTTGGTTCAGCCACACCGAACTTAGAGAGAACTGCAAACCCCAGCGACACAACAAATGCTCCAACAATATGAATTCTCAGTCACTTGGCCAAAAGGCTTCCTATCTGAGGTGTCGCCAAAGCCCTGGAAGGCATGGTAGTTATGCTCCTTGATAAGTAAAAGAATAACAATTTTAAAAAACCGTCAAAAGAGGAAAGTAAGATATCTAAGGAAATATGCTAAGATATTTAAGAACAAGCGCAAAAGTGGGCTGGCTCCTCCCACAAAGCCCAAGGTGTTTAACTGCTTAGCTTGCTTCATCTTTTTTCTCTCATAGGCTGAGCAATTACTCTATCCAAGGTAACACGGGTACAGCACTAATAAGCAAGGAAACAAAAATTACAAACCAAAAATTTTACCCACTATAGGAAAGACAAACGGTGGCTCTAGGTGGGCAATTTTAAGTGCCCAGGTTTTCTTGAACGAGGCACGTTCGTGATGGGTTCCTCCGGGCCGCCTGAGTCAGCTCAGAGTGGGCAGGATGAGGAGGAAGGTCCCCAAGATTCCAGCCAAGAGGCCCCGAGGCGCGCGTGAGGGGTGGAAAGGCACAGCACACGAGGACGTACTTTATTTTAAACCAGTATGCTGCGCGCAATCAATCCTTTACTGACACAGAGAGATGCCAAAAAATGAGCTATTATACATAATTATCAGAGAAAACAGCACAGGAGGAGCTTTTTAAAAACAAGTCAGTTATATTGACACGTATTAATAAAGCATACAAGTCATCCAAAGTGTGCAATCATTGGTATTTTATATAATCATATAGTTGTGTGTGATCTATGTATCTTTTAAAAAAAGAGAAAAAAATATAATCACATAGTACATTCATCACTTCAATCATCATCAGAGCATTTTTATTATTTCAATAATAATAAAAAACAAAAACAAACAAGAAAATTCTTCACCTCTCCATCTCTCTATGCTTCTCCTGCTGTACATAGCTGCTATTTCTGGCTATTCTTGTACAATTATTTATTTATTTATTAAGCAGTTTTATTGAGATATAGTCACATAACATACATTCTAGCCAAAGTATATAATCAATGGCTTTTAGTATAATCACAATGTTGTGCATTTCACCACAAAAATTTTAGAACAATTTCATTAATCTAAAAAGAAAAACTCTAAAGCCCTTGGCAGTCCTGCCCCAGCCCTACAAACCACTAATCTAACTTCATCCTTATAGATGGATATATATTTACATTTTATATAATTGGAATCATACAATATGTAGTACTTTGTGTCCAGTTTCTTTCACTTAGCATAATGGTTTTTTTGTCTGATATTAACATTTTGTAACATTAGCATACATTTGTTCAGTTTCAAAGAAAGATGGTCTTAAAATGCAATTTTACCCTTATTCATATTTCACATGCAGTTTACTATGCTATACATTCCCATGTAACATTTTTTAGCTTTCCATTCAGTGATATACATGACCTTAGACTTTCCCTTTAAACTCCTTTCATACCCATAATATCGTACTGCTAGTTACAAACATGTCGTGTTTTCACCTTCTATTCGTTTCCAAAGATGAACACACATCCTTTTCACCAATTTTGCACAAGTTAACCCTCAGTCTTCCATTCTCTAACCGCATTCTATTTTCTGGTGACCCATATTCAAGTTATTCACTCCATGAGATTACACAATATATTTAGTTCTTAATAGTGCACTCACACAGCTTTCGTCCTTCTGCATCTGGCTTGCTTCACTTAGGGGAGGAAGTTTAATAGCATTCATAAAAAGTGCGAAGAGAACACGGGGCAGTGAGGAGCCATTCTTAGCACGGAATTTGGGGAGGGCCACAGAAGGGGTGACAGTTGAGCTGCGGACAGCCTGGGCCAAATCCTGGAGGTGGGAAGGAAATGTGCATTGACGAAAAAGTGGGGACAATTAGCACAAGCCCTAGCCGTGCTTCTGCCTCTAAATCCAGGATCCTCAGGGCCATATTCTTGCTCAAGGCCCATTTTTTCCCTTTCTCCAGGTTTATATTTTTGCAATGACAATTTTAAAACCCATCAATGATCAGTGTTAATAATTCATTGAGACTAGAATTTGAGACTTCTAGAGGGGCAGTGGGAAATAAAGTCAGAGAGTTGTCAGAGCACAGCCTGAGGCGAGCATTTCCTGAATACCAGCAAGCTTGGGTTTTGTTGTTTTGTTTGTTTTTAGGAGGCACCGGGCATCGAACCCAGGAGCTCGTACATGGGAAGCCCACGCTTAACCCCTGGGCTACACCCCTCCACAAGCTTGGATTTTAACTTGCAGAACGTTTCCCTAAGTGCGCAACTCTGAGGTTACTTGGGTCCCGAGGGCGAGCCGGGTGCTCCCTGGAGATCTGCCGTAGTGTGGGTTCCCTGCAGGGCAGGCTGGAGCCCTGGGGCCCTGCAGGGAGGGAGGCAGAGCGGGCAGCGTTGCCAAGCCCACACGCGGCTGCGCCTCACAGCGGTGCCGCCACCACTTCTCAAGCGACGAATGCCATGAACAACGGATGAACGTCACGCGGGTGTCAGGGGCCACCTTGGCAGCACCTGCGAGGGCTCTGGGCTCCGTCACCGGCACTGGCTGCCCTCGTCACAGACGCCCATGCTCCTGTAGGCCAGCGCCGAGTCCTTCCCCACCCAAAGCCCACCAAGGCGCCGAGGCGGAGCAGCTGCCTCCGGCCCAGTGCTGGGGACAGAGACCGGGCAGGACGAGCAGGGCGAGGTGAGGACAGCGGCACGGGCGGGACGGGCTCCACAGGCTCCTTGATTTGGCTGCCGAGACCTCCCAGAGCCGGGCACACTTGCCAGGTAACGCCGTGCGCCTTGTAGTAGTTTCTTGTTATTGTTCTTACTGCTAACTTGCATAATATCGTCAACTTTTGACTTGGTACCTAGGATCTTTTATGGTAATATTCATCCTCGAGTCTCGTTTTTTAAAATTTTCTGGGTTTATATTTTTGGAATAAGTTAAAAAATCAATTTCCAGGGAGCGGGTGCAGCTCAGTGGTTTGAGTGCCTGCTTGCCGTGTATGAAGTCCTGGGTTCAGTTTCTGGTACCTCCTAAAAAAATCCATTTCCTTTTGAATATCTTGCCTGTGACTTTGCTGCAAACTCATAGATTTTAAAATGCAAGTAGGAAAGTAGCAGGAACAAATCCATCGCCAAGATTTCAAGATTAGCACTGTGCCGAAAATATCCCCATAAATGTTCCCCAATCCCTCGCTTAATAAGTATTTCAGTGCGCTAACGGCTGCCAATGCAAATGCCAGAAATGCGTTGGCTTTCACAGTAAGAATTTGTTAGGGTAGACGCTTACAGTTCCAAGGCTGTGAAAATGTCCAAATGAAGGCATCATCAAGACATGCTCTGTCACCAAGTTGTAGCTGTGGGCAACCAGGCATGTGGCAGTGCTGTCTAAAGATGCTTTCTCTTTGAGCTCAGCTGTGGGCAACCAGGCATGTGGCTCATCTCTCCCCTCTCGTCACTTCAGCTTCAACTGCTCCAGCCTCCTGTCTCTCTCTCAGCCTCTTGAGGTTTCTCCGTCTTTCTGTGCCTGCAGGTGATCCTGTAGTCCTCTCTCACATGGCAGGTAAAACGGTGGCTCTTCCTCTCCACTCTCCTCCCTTTATATAATGTAAGAGACAGGAATCACATGAGGATTACCTTAGTGTTCACATAAAGGTAATATAAAGCAGGGAGAAAGAAATATTAATTAATGAAATCCGGCAGCCTACTGCCTCAGTCTCCCACTCCCAGGTTAAGCAGGAACAAAGGAAATCAGCTTAAGCCAGTCCTATAGCCAAAAAAAAAAAAAGGATGCACAAGAAAGAGCTAAGTCAATACCAATTCAGCACTAAATTCCATTCCTTATTTGGCAAAAGGAGCAGGTAAAAGCCAAAACGGTTGGAATGTGATGGAGGAAACAGTTAATCAAAAACTGGGGATTTGTGTGGGAAAGTGAGACTTCTTGGACAGCTGTAACCTCTGAAGGATCCGATCTATGGAGAAACAGAGGAAGGGCTTGCGTGGTAGGCTTAGGGGTTTAATTGTGTCATTTTCCTTTGTTCAGGGCGTCAGCCATATTTTCTGGTTGTATACCCCTTCTTGCAAGATCGAGACTAAATTCTTTTCTTCTCTGCAATTGGGTGAGCCTTATTTTCTTCCAGAAGATTTCTTTCTTACATATAAGACTCTAGAAAAGGAGTAAGACCCACCCTGGGTCCTGCAATCTAATGAAAGACCCTTAACTGAAGCGATCTAATAGAAAGTGGTCTAATCAAAGGTCCCTTAACTGACTCTAAACAAAAAGTCCCACATACTTTAGGTTTATATGCACAGGAATGGGTTAACTTAAGTTCATAACTTTCTGAGGTCCAAAAAAGAATCAAATGGGACCACAAGTGATCTTTCAAAGAAAGGAATCACAAGAGGAGAAGGTGGCTGCTGTCAGAAGATGAAGGAAGAGACCCTGGGGGCAATTGAGTGGGTTGAGCGGAGGGAACTAGAAGCCTGCTTCTCCTCTGGCTTCCAGAAACTTGAGGAAGCCGGACTGCCTCCCTGAACAGTGTTAGTCCCACAGCCTGTGTCCGCAGAGTGTCCCCTTACGTCTGCAGGGCAGCCGCGGTCCCGCCAGGGTCTGTTCTCAGGCAGCGGCACTGGCAGGTCTCCTGCAGCCTTTGCTCACTCTGAACCTCTTTCCGCTGTTCTTTATATTCTTAAAGTCTCGGCTTCTTCTCTAAGGCCCCCCTCACATCTCCAGTTCAAATTGTTCTCATATTTCCCTAGAATGTTTAGTATTTGATGGGCCCTTAGAGGTGATTAACTGCTGTTCTTTTGTTTTATTGAGGAGGATCATTACAGAATTAACAAATAGAAAAACTGGGCCTCCGTTGTCCTCATTCAGTGATCTCAGGATTGGTAAAGCTACCTACTCCATTGATTTGCGACTTAGTGAGAATCATAATAACAAATGTCTTCACACCTTCTCATCCGTCCTCATACTCATTCATTCCTTTCTTCAAGCAGCCAATCTGCATGGAGGGCCAGTGCTCCAGGCGCTGTGCTGGACCTAGGGTTAGCTGAGGACCCCGACAAGTCCTGGGACTTGCTGTGGTTTACGGAAGGAGTTGGGCCTCAGGAGGAAACAACCGATGGGTGAATTCCATGAAGGAGCCCTTTCCTTAGGTCCTGCCGAGGAAGGACAAGAACTTAAGGGAGGAGCTCTGACCCTAGGGCCAGGCGGGTCGAGGGAGCAGGTGAGTAGACCTGCAGCCGTCGGGAGCTGGAGCTGGGCGGGCACAGAGGCCGGCCAGGGACTGAGTCCAGCAAGAGCGCGGATAGCGCGGGAGCCCCAGGGAGCAGCCCACAGCAGTCAGCTAGAAGGGGGCTCCAGGCCTGTGCTCTTTCGGCCCTCCTATGCAGCCTCCTTGTGTTTCTGTCTTCATGTCTGCTTAGTCTCTGTGCAGGCCCCAGGAGTACGTCCCATGCCCCTCCCCCAAATCATGAGGCCAGTGCCCGTCTCAGTGCCAGTCACAATCCTTGTGGCACAGTGGACACTTGGATTTACTAAGAGCTCCACTAGACAGCACCGTGAATTGTACTGCAGGGTGCTGCCGCCAGCTGTGGCGGTCCTGCACTACCCAAGTCACTGTGTTGCTGTTGGAATGACTCTGGGAATGCCAGCAGGTGCCTTGCTTCCAAGGGCTCTCAGCTCTGATCTCACTCTTCCTTGAAAGGTTGTGATGGACCTGATGAAAGCAGAGTTCACCCCTTTCCCTTGAATTTGTGGCTCAGCCTTCTCTGATTAGGGTGAGAAAGGGGCAGTTTGAACAATCCTATCTTGCAGGCCCCACGGCTACAGTGAATAATGAGACATTTAAAGATCTGAGGACTGTGCCCATGGGCTGGTCTTCTCAGTAGCTGCCAGGATATATTTCACTTTTTGTTTGGAAAAGAGAGAAAGGATCACAAAGTTCTATCCTACCCCTTGCATCTGTTTTAAAACTCATCCATTTTTTATCCAGCATGAAGTAAATTGTCCTGCCTTTAGATGCAATAATCTTCATTGATGAAACCCATCGAGACCTGGGGGCCCCTGGACACCTTCCTTTCTCTGCGCTCTCCTGCCCGGAGCAAGCCAGATGTGTAGAGCCCTTTCACACATGCTGCCTTATTTTAATACTGGGATCAACGCGGAGGCACAGCTTTTCCAGGTCAGAGCCCAAGGTCACGGAGCGACAGACGGGGGGAGCGGAGTCAGAGCACTGTTCTGCCCGCCGTGCCCTGCTCCAGGCGGTGGAGGAGACCAGAGCAAGGGCCTGCTTCCCAGAGCCCCTACCAGAAAATGTTTAGGAAAATGCCTGCAAGAACACTGCGAGGTAGACAGGCGGCCTGTAGCAGGCGAGGCGAAGCCGCGTGCCCTGGGAGGAGCCACGCTCCCTCTCACGGTGCCAGGGTCCCTGTCGTGGCAGTCCTGGCCAGCTCAGTGCCCTGACTATGGGCCCGCCCGTTACGAAATGCCATATTCGTGAGAATGAGTAGAAATGCAAAGGCTTTTCTCACGGGCCTTGGCCTGGCTTCCTCCTTCTCCTCGGTGCGCAGTTTTGCCCGGTTGTCAAGTCTTTTCAGGTCTCATCAGAATTGTCGCCCTGATTTCCAGCCTAGACTAAGCCCCCATTTTAATTCTTTTAGCACCTTATTTTCCTTAATAGCTCTGACCACAATTTTATTATTTATTTGTAGGGTTATTTGTTTAAAATCTTTTTCCTCCATTAGATCACAGACTTAGTAAGGGCTCACAGGAATTACTTCTCCTTTGCTCACTGGCATCTTACCAGTCCACAAACATCTCTGTTGAACGAATGAATGAAAGAACCGGTGACTGGAGTCCTGTCGGCTCTGACAAGGTGAGGGGGAAATTAGACACTGGAGCACCCTTCAATATGCAGAGTGCCATCGGAGCCTCCTGGGACTCGTTCCCCACTAAAACCCTAAAAGAGAAACCGCAGCTCAGAGAGCTGTGTGAATTTGCCTGAGGCCACCTCGCTAGACAGGGTCATTGCGGGACAGCAGTGAGGGTTCTCTGATTCTGAAGCAGGTGCTCCTATCAGTCCTTCTTAGCCGAGCGCCACCCAGGCAGTGCAACTTGCACTTCCAGGGGGCTGGGCCCCTGCACCCATGCATCCAATGCATCATCACAGGGCAGCTTTAGCAGGCAAAGTGGCTCCTCATCTCACAGTCAGGCTTTTATGGAGACTAAATGTTATTCCTGTATTCCCAAAGGCCAACTACTTTACCCAGTATTTTCTTCTTTGTATGAGTTTTAAGTGTATAAATAATTATTAATATGATTTTAAAAACTGCTAATTACAAATGTTGTGCTGTAGATGATCAAAATAGCCCCCAAACTAGCCTCCCTCTGCTTTGCCTAACAGGACTCTTTCCCAAGTCCCACCCCCACGATGCCCAAAATTGTCTAGAGGCGCCCCACTGCCCACCTACTAGGGTTTCAGAGTCAGAGGCAGGTGCCTGGAAGGACGTGCCCGCGCTGACCTTATCCAGGGCAGCACGTCCCGATGGCGGCTGTGGCTCACTGGGCATCGGACAGCATGGCAGCAAGTTGGTAGGCTGTAGCTCACGTCTCCACTCTTTCTATCACTCATGCCCCTCAGTATTTTTCCTTTGATTTCCTCATCCTTTCCTGCCCCTGAGCATGTGCTGCCTGGAGGGCTGTGCCCTCTTTCCATTTCCGAACCCTGCTGAATCCTGAGGACCCAGCTCAAAAGCCTCCTTATTTCCTGATCTCTTTGCTTGACAACATCTCTTGTTTCAGGGTATTCTGAGCTCTCATAGCTTGTGTGAATCTCAAGCACATTCTTGGGTGACAACTATTCATGTTTTTTTTCAATTACACATCCAGTTATTCAGCCACTAAACAGTCACCAAATGCTTATTCAATCAACAATTCTTGATTGTAAACTCTATGTAGGGCATCCCCTTTGCACCCAAAAAATGAAGACCCTGCTCGCCTGAGCCCAGTAGGAAAACCGGGCTGTCAAGGTGGCAGGGAGGGGACGCAGGAGGTAGAGTGACGTCAGCAGAAGCAGAGAGAGCTGGGGGTGGCAAGTTCTTGTCTGTAAACAATGCATTCTGTCCTGTTTACAGTTTTGCTGGACCAAAATGTTTGGAAGGGGGAATAGTGGGAAAGTGCTTGTCACATAGTAGATGATAAATAGTGGGAAATCAAGTTTCCTCTGGACATGACACAGACATTTTGATGTCAAAACCTTGAGAGAAAAATTAAAATATTCCTCTTCTCTTGTACGCGATGTAAGCACATTACTAACTGCCCCACTACAACCCACAGAACTCAGTAAGAGTCAAGGGGCAGAAGGCCTTAGCGGATGAAGGGAGGAACTTGGTGGTGAGGAAGAGGATGGCACTGGCTTAACCAGAAGGGAAGAAGGGAAGAGCCACGTACGTAGTTTGAGAAAAAGTGAAGAGGAGTGTGGAGGGACAAGCTGTGGACACGTGGTGTAGAGCCCTGGGTCCTGGGGTGAGGCTTTCATGCTCAGAGCACACAGCCAAGTTTTTGAGTGGGGAAATCCCATAATGCGATCTGGGGCTATTTATGTCTCACTAATGGAGAAAACAAGATTGCCAGGTCTTAAGGTCCTCCTGCCAACCTGGCAGAACTGGAAGCAGAGGTCAGCTTTCCAGGATCTTACACATTTCTTGCGAATACTACACATACACTAACATCTGTTGTTGTTTTTTAGTGACTTTTAATTTACTTCTAAGTACTCATCTGATCTGTGGCCAGAGCTTTCTCATAGTACACTGGTGAATGATTTGCCTTGTATACAGTATCTTCCATCCTTAAAGAGCCATAATGACACCCGAGCTTCATTATGTCTGTTTTGTGTATGAGGAAAATGACTCACAGTGGGGTTCAGCAACTTCATTACTCATGTTGAGAATAATATGAGTGAAACATAGAATGAAACTCTATTTCATAAACCATTAAACCCTGTATCCTTTATAGTAGTGAAATTTACAAAAATAATGACACCTTTGTATTGGCAGTTCATTCCTTTATTCTGTTATTAAATCCTGGTTTACGCAGAAGCAGAAACATCTCACTGAAAGCCCAGCCTGAGTTACTCTGCCGTGTGAAGCAAGATGGGGAGAGCTGGTGATTCCCCAACCATTCAGAGTTCACTGCTTCCATGCACCTGTCCATCTCCATTCACATATTTCTGAGTCCCTATTACATCATCTGTAAAATGGGCATAGTAACATTACCACTAGCGAAAAAGCTGTTTTTAAAAAATTATTTTTCTTAAATCAATTTTTTTTTAAAAGATTTATTTATTTATTTAATTCCCCCCCCTCCCCTGGTTGTCTGTTCTTGGTGTCTATTTGCTGCGTCTTGTTTCTTTGTCCGCTTCTGTTGTCGTCAGCGGCACGGGAAGTGTGGGCGGCACCATTCCCGGGCAGGCTGCTCTTTCTTTTCACACTGGGCGGCTTTCCTCATGGGCGCACTCCTTGCGCGTGGGGCTCCCCCACGCGGGGGACACCCTTGCGTGGCACGGCACTCCTTGCGCGCATCAGCACTGCGCATGGCCAGCTCCACACGGGTCAAGGAGGCCCGGGGTTTGAACCGCGGACCTCCCATGTGGTAGACGGACGCCCTAACCACTGGGCCAAAGTCCGTTTCCCCTTAAACCAATTTTGATACGTATTATTAAAGCATACAGTTCATACTTATCTCTTTTCTTGTTCTTAATAAACTCTTAGAAAAGAAAAAAATAAAGCATACAATTCCTCCAAGGTGTACAATTGAAAAAGCTGTTTTGAGAAGATACTTTCTATAAAAGCACATTGCCTGGCACATAGTAAGCCCTTAGTCCTTAAAAATAAAGAAGCTCACTAAATAAGTACTTAAAAACACCACATTGAAATACCAAATTTACGGCCCTGTCAATGGGTGGAAAGGGCAAGACTACACTTGAAGGGGAATTAATTTATGGGAAAGAGGCAGATCCCTTAAATTAAAAATTGAGTTTGTTTCTTATTATTATTACTATGGAAATAAATGAAACTGCTCTAATAACAATTGAAGTCATGAATGCAAGACTGTGATTATATCAAATACCATTGATTATTCACTTTGGATGAATTATATGCTTTATTAAAATTTATCAATAAAATTGATTTGTTAAAAAATACAAAAAAAAATTGATGTCACTTAATAATGGGCTGAGAATGAAGAGACAGAGAAAAGAAACATGCAAAGTCAATACGGAATGGGACAGAGCTTCAAGTCCCTTGGAGCAAGCTCATTACGACAGAATCAAAACCTCCAACCTTGATAACCAGCCCCCGTGCTCTCTGCTTATGTCCCCATGGCTCCACCAGGGTATCCAATGTTTTCTGCCCAAGTTCTTGCCTGTCTCACCTGTGCCTAGGGCATGTCAGCAACAGTGTTAAAAAGGACGCAGCCAACCTGGGACTGAGCCTTGGAGCAGCAGGAATGAGAGCAGGAGACTCCTTGGGAAATAAGAAGCTCACGGAGATTTTCTATAGCCAACTGAGGAAGAACCAAGTTTGATGTTATTAGGAAACTGCCATTTCCTTACAGCCAGTTGCAATTTCTGTCCTTTGTGACCTAAAAATTGGGTTTAAAACCTTTCTCAGACAGATACAAAACCCAGACACCACAAGGGAGACTATCACTAGATTTGACTTCCGGAAAGGTAAAAACTTTTGTGTAACCAAAGACATCAAAAACAAAACTAAGTGACATTGGAAGAAAATATTTGCAAACGATAACATATCTTTTAACGTTATAACAAGGAGGACTATCCATAATATATCTCCCATAAATCAGTAAGAAAAAGACAAATCCAATGGACAAAATATAGAAACATGTAACTTCAGAAAGAACGCACACACAAAAATGCTCATCTTCAGTGATAATTAACGTAATACAAAATAAAGCAAGATGCCATTTTATTAGCTCACCAAATTGGCAACATTTAGAAAGATTTATAATACTTAATATTGGCAAAGGTGATGGGAAATGGTGAGAATATAAACTGGTGCAGTCTTTTTATTTTTATTTATTTATTTACTTTTTAGGAGGTGCCAGGGATTGAACCTGGGACCTCATACATGTAAGCAGGTACCCACCACTGAGTTACATTCACTTCCCTTGGTGCAGTCTCCTTTTTATTTATTTATTTTTATTTACCGCCCCCCCCACCATGGTTTTCTCATCTGTCTGCTCATTGTATGCCTCTCCAACGGGCATCAGAAGCCAAAACCAGGACCTCCCACATGGGAGATGAGTGCCCAACAGCCTAAGCCATATCTGCTTCCTGTGGGCTTCGGCATCTGCTGGCTTGTGGAGTGGCTCATTGCTGTGGGGGGCGGCGTCTGCTCATCTTATTTTTTTTTTAGGAGGCACTGGGACAAAACCCTGGACCTCCCATGTGATAGGTGGGCACCCAACTGGTTGAGCCACATCTGCTTCCTTAGTGCAGTCTTTTTAAAGGATAGTTTGGCAATATCTGTAACTATTTAAAGTATACCTACCCTTTGAATAAACAATTCCACTTTTAGGAATCTATACCATTCAAATCTGTTCACATGAAGACAAAAAGAAATAAGGATATCAAGTGCAACATTGCTTGTGATAGTGAGAAAATAGAAAATAATATCTAACATTGAATGTCAGCATTGTTCTAAGCTCTTTATAACAAACATAGGGAAATTGAGACACAGAGAAGTTGAGTAACTTGCTCAAGGTGGCACAAGTTAGTGTGTGGTAGTCAGGCAACTTGTCCCCAGCGTCTCTTCTTAATTACTAAACTCTTTAAGATTAAATAAAGTATGGTACATCCACACAATGGATTATAGTATAGCAGTTATAAAGAATGAGGTAGAACTCTGTGTATGGACATAGGCACATCTCCAGATATCACAATCAAGGGGGAAATATCAAGCTGCAAAACACTATGATATGGTATAATTCCATACACACGGAAAAAAGATACATGTGTATATATACAAAAACATGTATGATAAAAGAATGTGTGAGTAGTTAAAATTGGACAAGCAATTTTTCAGGTTATGTTCTATATATTTCTGGCTCACTTGAACTTTTACAAGAATGCATTTTTGCATTATCTTTGTAAAATAAGAACTGCCCTACTGACAAAAATTTAAAAAAAAAAGGTTTAACTCATACCAATTGATTAGTCTTGTCTTCTTCTAGGTAAACAATGGTGTAGGTCTTGGATAAAAATCTTCCATATGGTGGCTTTTTCTAGTCTGTATAAATCATCACATGTAGAAGGAGGTCAGTGCATGTATAATTTTTTTCTTTTTTGATGAGGATCCATGCCCAGGATTTGGGATCATGGCTTCTTGTTATCCCATCAAGCACCATAAAAATATACAGCAAAAAATATGTATTTTATGTATATACATATATATACAGCCAGTCATTGCAAAATTACTTTGAAACTTGAGAACCACATGATGCTCCTTTTCTTTTGTGTTTTATACTGTCATAAGGAAAAATAACCAGCAATCAGGGATTCTCTCATTTATTTTGCTCCAGTCAAATGTCTAGCTTATTCCGTCCTCTTGGTGAAGTCTGTGAAGGTATGAATGAGTCACTTAAGACACACAATAAGACTTAAAAGGACTTACCTTTTGGCCACAAGTCAGTGTTACTATCTGACATAAAAGTTGTTTTGGATTACCTAGGGCTTCTTCCTGCCTGAGTCCAAATGACAGTGGTTTTAACAAAGAACCTGGAACACTTATTATTTAAAATGCAACGTTTACAAGATTAAGGCTTTAGAACTAAATTGCAGATCTGTGGGCTTATCTCTGACAAGTCAGTAAGGAAGGTTCTTAAGAATCTTACCATTTAATGAATTATCAGATTGCAGGCTTTTGGAGGCCCCTCTATATTAGTACAACTTTTTAACTTTTGAAATTTTTACTCTTAGCCAAGAAAACCACATTAACTTAAAAGCAATGGGATTCTGTATTCTCTCATTCTTAGGGTTCCTCATTTTAAAAAGTATACAAACTATTTTATACTTTTTATTTCTTTTCAATGTACTTTTTCACATACTTGCTAAAATTTCATTTCTTGACACAGTCTGCAGATCTGTCAGGATTCTTTTCTGTTAACGTGACAGAGCTGCTTTGGACAGTTCTCCAATTTTGGACCACTAGGCCCATTCCCGGTTTTTGGTCAATGGGAACATTCTGCACAGCCCTGCTGTTGCATCCTCTTGCCAGTCCTCCCGCCCCCATCATTTCCTTAGAAATGCACTTCCTTAAATGGGCTTACTGGGTCAAAGGGGCTATAACAACAGTTTTACAGCTCCTGGTACATATTTTTCAGATTGCGTCCTGGGCCGATCTACTGGGCCACGACGGGGTTGGAATGTGCAGGAGCCCACTTCCGTCTCCCGAAAGGCACGGACCCGGTGAAGGGCTGCAGAGGGAAAGCAGTTTTCCGCGGCTTTCAGTTTCTCTTCGTGGCTAGTGTTTACGCTCACGCTGGGGGACCGCGGGCAAAGACGGTCCCTACGCAGAGCTTCTGCTCAGGGTGCGCAAGCACTCTCCCCGGCCCAGGCCCGGGCTCCTGGATCCCGACACTCCCGCGCACGTCGCGTACTCGCTCTGCCTTCTCCTCCCCTCGCGTCGGCGGGGCAGGCCCCCGGCCAGCCCGTCCCTGATCCCCTCGCCCCGGCCTCGGGATCCTCAGGGGCGGCCGGGCGGGAGAAGGCGGCGCGCTGGCGGCCTGGGCGCACCTACCCCTGCCCCAGCATCGGCTCCGCGAGGGATTTAGCCCGTTTGGAGACCAAAAAGCGAGGAGGAAGAAGGAAAGGAGGCGCTAAAATGAGAAAAATGGAGCGTTGAAAAAAGAGGAAAAGAGAAATAGGAGAGAAAGCGCGACTACTAGAGACCCAAACGGCGGAGCCCACCGACGAGGGGCGCTCAGACTGCCGGGAGGCGGGGAGGGGGCGGGGCAAAGCGAGCGTAGGGGGCGGGGCGAGCGTGGTGGGCGGAGGCAGAGGCCGCGGAGCCCAGCGGGGCGGGGCGGGGCGAGCGTGGTGGGCGGAGCTGAGGCCGCGGAGCCCTGCGGGGCGGGCTGGGCGCGCGCGGAGGGCTGGGAGACGGGCGCGCGTCGGCGGCCTCGGGCGGAGGGGCTTGTGGGTAGCGTCTGCGCGCGGGAGACGGCCCGGCGCGGGCGGGCGTGAGCGGAGCTGGCCCGTGGAACGCGGAGCCAGCCTGTGGAACGCGGAGGCGGCCGACGGCTCTCATGGGGCCGGGGCGGCGGCGCCCGTAGCCGCGCTAGCCGGGTCTATCCTCTGGGGGCCCGAGGCGGCGGCCCGCTGCCGCCCTGCGCCCTGAGGCAGCGGCCGCGAGCGAGCCTGACGAGGGCGGGACGCCGCCGCCTCGCGCTCGCAGGCGGGCCCTTGGAACAGCCCCAGGCCCGGGGCGGCCGGACCGCGCGCTGAGGCGGCCGCGGGGGACGGCATGAGCCGGCCGCCCGCGCCGGGGAGAGCGCCCGGCGCCCCCGAGGCCGTGCCGGGGGACGGGGCCGGCGCGGGCCGCCAGAGGAAGCTGGAGGCGCTCATCCGAGACCCCCGCTCGCCCATCAACGTGGAGAGCCTGCTGGTAGGTGCCCGCTTCCGGCGCCGCGCGACCACCTGCGGCCCTCGCCGACCCCGAGCTGCCGCCCGTCCGCTGCCCTGGGTCCTCTCCGCTCGCCGCGGGGTGCGGGGAGGTGGGGACCCCCACACCTGCGGGCTTGAGGCGCGTCCTCCGCGGTGTTCCCCTGGCGAGGACCCACCTGGGGCTGAGGACAAAGAGCTGCGCTAGCCCCTTCCCTTTAGCTTCACCTCCTTAAACACGTAGCTCTAGTGTTCCTGTTTCTGTAAATTTTGTTTCTCTAGGCTGTTGCACCAGAGGTGAGGTTAAGAATCAGTCTGAATTGTAGAGTGGAATGAATCTTTCCCCTTCATCGTATCCCTTTCACCGACGGCCTTTGAAATCCAAATTAATAACCATTAAAGGGTGCTAGATGGCTCTTGATTAAGAAAGAAACATGCTTTACAAATTAGACATGCACCGCAGAATGCTTATTACTTATTTTTGTCAGGGTAGACGTTGAATTTCACAGACAATTTGATTAGTGTGCAGTAGAGATGCATTTATGGGGAAAAGGGTGTGGGGTTTTAACCCTGGCGTGAAGAAAGCAAAAAAAGGTACTTTCTAGAGGGCTGGAATTTGGGTGGGTAACCCTTGGATGCTTCAGCTGCTTTCCACTAGGACCCGACTGTTAGTTCTCCCTGCCCGGCGAAGCCTAGGGACTGTGACGAGAAAAGCTGCCGCCTCCCTTCCAGAGTCTGACTTGACTTTGCTTCAGAGGCTCTTGGTTATCCTTTGAGGTTTCTGGAATCATTTGCAGAATGACTCAGTCCTCTTTAGCCGAAATGCAGGAACTGAAGTGTTAGTCTTCCTGTGCAGTGTAGCAGGCAGTGATGTGCTGCATTGTATCGGAGGTGCTGGCTGCCCGCTCGCACAGCGGTTCTCGTTGGTGTGGTCCTGGTGTGTTCTCCTGGGAGCGCGACCCCCTGGGCACCGCAGGTCTTCAGGTGGGGGTTGGGATTGGTTGCATGGAGGGCATAGCTTTCCCTAGGCCAAAGCAGAGACTGGGCTTCTCTCCCAGCATTTCCACTTTGGTATTTTGCTAGCATAACTTTGACCTAAGGCCAGAAAGTTCAGTTAAAAATAGTACAGCAAAATTTCAAGTATTTATCAGGTTCATTCTCAATCCCAGATAGAAATTTTTTTACACTTTGGTTTCATCTCTTGGGTCTTTAGAGATGTTAATCATAATTGTTAGAGTTATTCAGAATTTGAACCCAATAATATACATATTATGTGATCATGTACCTCTTTTGTTAAAGAATTTTATAAATTGCTAGATGAAGTTAAGGTGACATGTTACTCTAGTATGACAGCTGACATCAGATGCTGCTGACTTGATAGACTCTGTTATTGCTGTTTTTAGTTGATGAAATAATTGTGGTTCTGAGGTGCATGCAGTAAATTTTACCAAGTCGGGAATTGCCCGTTTTCCCTTGGAGTGAGGTTCCTGGTGTTTCTTTTGCAAATTGATGAACTGACAGTTTATTGTTTAAACCATGTCATAAGTTTTAAATTATTTATATTTTACTGTATGAAGTATTAGAATGAATTAGTCTTTAAAAGAGCATTATAAAAACTTGTATTTCCTGAAATCCTGATGAATAATTGCTGGTATCATTTCTAAGATTTGAAACCTTACTGTGTAGAGTCTATTTCACAGTTGATCATTGGTTTACTGCATAGGGCTGTTTTTTTTTTTTTTCTGTTTTACTGTAGAAAATAAGTATTTTATCTTTAACAGAGAAAACACAAGGCAGTATAGTAAAAAAAAAAAAAGCTATGGAACTAATTATTTAACTGGGAGCTCAAAAGGTACCGTTGAAAATTGTGTACTGCCTAAGATGACAAAAGTAAGATGATGACACTCTGCAGGAGTTATTATATAACTGATGATATAGCAGGCTAGGCCTAGAAGGTAAAACTCTATTTGTAGGGGAAAAAATGTCGCATGTAAAGTGTGCCTGATACCCAGTAGTGCCTGTTAAGCTTAGTTCACTGCTCCTGCGTGCACTTAGCATATTTTTAGTTTATGTAAAGGTACATTTCCTTTTAAAAGGAAATTTGTTTTATTGGCAACTATTTTTTGCTGCATAATTTTGAGTGAATAGCATTATCACTTGAATTTGCCTCAGAAAAGTGCTAGTAATCATTTATCTATAAGTAGATTAAGAAGGGTTTTAGATCTACATCAGTGTAGATACTAAATCTTTTTTCTCTGGGAAGGCTAATTGTTTTATGTGGGTCATAAATTAATATGAAGAGACTATATCCCTTTTATTGTTGCAGATTGTGAGATGCTTGGTAATATTTAAAGAGTTTTGAGACAGGTTTGCTTCTGTAATACTTTCTTGGCAGGAGTGTCTTCAGTGGTATGCTATTGCATGTTTGAAACTTTTGGGTAAATATCCGTGTTTTGTTGTTGACAGCTCTTCATATTGCTTACCCATATGTTATGGTAAAAAAAGTTGTGTTTTTGTGTTATGCTGGAAAGATGTATTTCTAAAGATCTGTGCTTTTGGGTTTTGAGTTGTCTTACTGTTTCAAAGGCTGAATAATCTCCCCCCCGCCAAATGGTTATAATAACTTATGATATTCAGGCTTGGATAAACTGTTCCTTAAGACTGGTGTTGATGGAAAAGGTGATTAAAAATTTATTTACAGTTTTCACTGGCTAAGAATACAAAACACTTTATTTGATTGATTTCATTACACCTGTAAACTATATGAAAATATTTATTGTAGTGCTTGGACACTTTCAGTTTGCTGCTGTTTATTTCCTAATTAAAATAATTGTATGTATATTTTTTTCCTGCTATATAGTAAGTATGAATCCTATGAAGGTATAATGAAAATGAAATGGAGTAAAAATTGGAAGCAAGTATATAATTTGATGTTTTATACATGGTTTTCTTTTGTGATATAAGACACTGGGTTGGGCATTTATAGCATAATTGGGATTAGTTTACTTTAAAAATTGCATTTTGATGGTCAGGAATCTCACAAATGTTTGGAACTTGCTCTCTCGATGAAATTGAACTGCCTTGCAAGTACAGCTCCACCATTCTGATAAATGAAATGCTCAGAAAATCAAGTGTTTTTTTTTTGGTAAAATTTACTTATGGTAACATCTGACCTGATTTGGTGTTAGAATATTTGTAGTCTGTTTATCCTTCCTGGTATCAATAGTAATAGCTATTAACTACCATTATCGTGTTTGAGTTCAGGATGCTGCCTCAGATCCCCAGTAGGGTTTTAGGGAATGTTACAGTACAAGTACCTTATATGCACCTGAATAGTTTTAAAGAAATAATATATAATTTTTTTTTCCTGCTGAGACATGATCAGATAGTCCTCTTTCCCCATTTTGAATTATGAAATATTTTAAACATCAGAAGAATATGGCATACAAATATGTTGTGAAGCATAAAAGAATTCATGAAATCACTACTCAATAAATAGAACACTAGCCTTTTGACATTCCCTGTGTGCTGCTATTGCATCCTCCATTTGCTACCCTGAAACTTTTTTTTTTTTAAATTTTAAAAACAATTTCTCTCCCCTTCCCTCCCCTCCCCCCATGCCAGTTGTCTGCTCTCTTTGTCCATTTGCTGGGTGTTCTTCTGTGTCCCCTTATATTCTTGTCAGTGGCACCGGGAATCTGCGTCTCTTTTTGTTGCGTTATCTTGCTGCCTTAGCTCTCTGTGTGTGTGGCGCCACTCCTGGGCGGGCTGCACTTTTTTCGCATGAGGTGGCTCTCCTTGTGGGGCGCACTCCTTGCACGTGAGGCTCCCGTATGTGAGGGATACCCCTGCGTGACACGGCACTCCTTGCATGCATCAGCACTGCGCATTGGCCAGCTCACAGGCCAACTCACCACACGAGTCAGGAGGCCCTGGGTTTGAACCCTGGACCTCCCATGTGGTAGGCGGATGCTTGATCCATTGAGCCAGATCTGCTTCCCACCCTGAAGCTTTTTATTATTCTCACTTTATTTCATAGATTACCACATTTGCATGTATTCCTAAACATTCAGTTTTATTTGTTTTTTAAACTTTATGAAATGTTAACATATGGATATGTTCTTTTTTGACTTCTTTCACTTGAAATTGTGTTTCTAAGATTTACCCATATTATTCATTTCCACTTCTACCATAAATTACAATATACTGCTCCAATCTGCTTGATGGATATTTGGGTATTTTTTTTTTTTTTTCCCTATTACAGAAAGTGTGTGCATTCTTGTATGTATTATCTGGAGTACATGTGTAGGAATTTCTCTAGGCAAGAGTATGTTTCTGGGAGTGGACTTGCTAGGTTCTAAGGTATGCTGTGCCCAAATTAACAAGGCAGTCGGTACATTTTGAAGTATTCCCCAACATTTTATTATGGAGAATTTCAAACCATATTAGTGTTGAAAATTGACAATGAGCACCCACATGACCATGACCTATTTAACATTTTGCTCTGTTACATCTCTTCATCCTTCTATCCACCCATCCATCAATACATCTTTTACTTTTCTTTCAAAACAAGTTGCAGATATTAGCACACTTCACCTTTAAACACTTCACCATGCTTTCCATAGGCTTGCAGTGAAAATTTCATAACAATGAAATGCAGAAATCTTAAGCGTTACGTTGATGAATTCTGACATATGCACACATTTGTGTAATGCAAATCCTTACCAAGGTTTAGGCCATTAGGAACCTAGAAACCTTTCCAGCCAATTTGACACCCCATTCCCTCAGAGGCAACCTCTCCTGATTTTCTGCTCTAAAAATTACTTTCACCTCTTTTAGAACTTCCTATAAATGGAATCATTTAGTATGTACCTTTTTAGTATGTCTGCTTTCTTTAGCTTAGCATAGTATTTGAGATTCATCCATGTTATTTTATAAATCAGCAGTTTGTTCCTTTTTTATTACTGAGTAGTATAACTTTATATGACTGTTACATAAAACCATGTTTATTTAGCTTTCTGTTGATGAACATCTGGGCTTTTTCCAGGTTTGGCTGTTTCGTATTATATACTTTGGCTCTTATGAACAATCTTGTATGAATGATATTGGAATTGCTAGTCATAGGCTAGATGTATGGTTAGTTTTTAAGAAACTGTCAGATGTCTTTATACTCCTACCAACAGTGTATGATATATATATATTTTTTGTAGTTCATTTTTTAAAATAGATCAATGTTATTAATACATATTAATAAACATACAATTCATCCAGAGTGTACAATCAGTGGTATTTGCTTTAATCACATAGTTGTGCATTCATCACTTCAATCATTATTAGAGCATTTTCATTATTTCAATAATAGTAAACATAAACTAGACAAACAATCAAGAAAATCCCTCACCTCTCAATCCCTTTATGCTTCCCCACTGTATATAACTGCCGTTTCTGTCAGTTAATCCAAAATGTATAATTAATGGTTTTTAGTATAATCACAGTGTCCCCGGTATTTTAAATATTAGCTATTCTGTGAATGGGTGGTGGTATCTCATGATTTTAATTTGCATTTTCCTGATGATTAATGATGTTGAGTACTTTTTCACGCACTTACTGTGTTGCCTGTCCTTGCTCACAGGTGGCATGCATTGGGTATTGATTTGTGGGATTACATTATGTACACATTTTTGGATCTTATCCAAGACATAGTGGAATGTTGATATGTAAAAGTAGATGCCTTATTTTTGCACTCTGTATCATGGTGTGGCCCTACCTGTTTTGTCTTGTATTTAAGTATTATTCCTGTAGATATTTTTCTCAAAATAGGGTTTTGAAATTGAAGTTTCCTTTAGCTTTAGTTTAGCTGATTGTATTTTTTATTAAAGAAAACCATATGTGGGACTTTTTCTTCTTGAGTAGTGAAGGCAAAATTTAGAAATGCATTTTATTTTAGTATTAAGATGCTTCTGTAATGTTTTAAAGATGAACTCAAAACAAATTTTTGGTTGTAATTATTTCTCTAACATTAGCATGGTTGTCTTGCCTTTTGATGCCTGATTTAGTGAAAATATATTTTTGTTTGTTGAAACCCTGCAAAAGTATTAAATGTGCAAATATTAGTATGATTTTGAAAAATGTTTCACCCTCTTGGGATGACTTTATTGTTTTTATAGGATTATAGTTTGTGGCACTTTGGGTTCTTAAACGTTTAAACATGTATGACCATATTTTATTGTGTTCCATAGTGAATAAAATTCACGTTGATACCGAAAGGTTGTAAACATTGTGTTATGGTTAACTAGTTTGCCTTTGAAAAAAATAAATATTTTAACATTTTTTCCTTGTGAATCATTAGATTTTAGCAAGTGCTGAGGCCATACCATCAGCATCTATGGGAATTAGTAAATATTAGAACAAATTTATTAAAATATTGATTTTTGTTCAGAGAAATGAGATACAAAGTCAGAAATTGGGGGAAGAAGTAATGTAAAGTATAGTTTATTGATGGCAATATTGCAGCTATTTTAACATTAGAATAAAGTAATTTGGAGTTAACAGACTATTTGGAGTTGCTTTTAAATATATAAAAATATATTTTGAATTTTTATATTGGCGTCTTGATTGTATTTCTCAAAACGCTGCAGTGACTATGTAAATGAAATGTGCATTTTTCTCAGTACTTTAGATACATGGTATGTTCATATTCATTGCGTTCAGTGTGAAATAGTTTTTTAAAAATATTCTGACATTAAAGAAAGGTAATCTTTAAGAAGCTCTAGTTTAATAAATGCACTGAAAGAATTTTCTGTAAATAGATTTTGTAAAAAGGAAATACATGTCTGGAAATTTCAATACTTAATTTAGTGTCAATATAAATTATATTTCCAGGCTCTTACAGATCAAGTTAGATTTTTCTAATGTGTATCTGCTAAAGACAGTTGTTTCTACACTTTGTTATACATAGTGATCACTTGGGGGTCTTTAAAAATATTGATGCCTGGCTTCCACTCCTAGACATTCTAATGTAATCGATAAGTCTGGTATGATTTTTAAAAGCCCCAGGTGATTCTAATATGCAGGAAATTGTGGGAACTGCTGAGCTAAGGAGTACAGTATTGTAATTCAAAAGATTCATACCTCATTTGAAGGCAGAAGTAGCTTTTGGGTCCAAAAGGTACCTGAGGAAAGGAGAAGACCTTTTTCCCCTTCCTTTAATTTTGTGACTTACTGATAACATGAATTTAACTAGAAAGTAAGAATTAGCTTATGGAAGCCAGAATCATTAGCTAGAGTACTTGATGGAAATGGTCCCTGGTTCCATTCACAGACCTTTTGATTTAGATGGTCAGTGGTGGGGCCAAGAATTTGCATTTAGACAAGCATCTTACATGACTCTGCAGGTAATCTTCAGGTCAAAATTTGTTACTTTTGAGTAACCCAAAACATACGCTTCTGATTTCTTTGGCATGTGTAGAAATGTTTATTTGGAAAATGCTGGCATAGGGGGATATGCCAGACTTTCTGAAATATCAATATGTCTTTTTAAAGAGATCTACAGGAATATCAGACTGAGGTTTTTCTTTTTCATATTTTAGAAGAAAACTTAATTTGCTAAGCTTGTCTGGAGGAAGACTAAAACAAGATACCTCAAAATAGAAAGTTTTCATTATATCTTAACTCTACTGTGAGAAATACAGTAGCTATGGATATAAAATATATAATTTTCATGTTTCACATTTAATAAATGATGACAGGAAAAATGGTGACTGTTGAGTCACTGAAGAGTTTTAGTTCAGGAAGAAAAATTTTACTAGTAATAAAATTAGAATGTATGGTCCTTCAGAGCATAGAGTCTAAAATAGGATGGCATATGTATTACCCTGTGAATGTGCCTGTGTTTGAAAAGTAGAATCATTCAAAAATTAATTTATTGTCCCTATAAAATGTAGTATAAAAAATAAAGTTATAAAATATGCAAAGCTCTTTTTTTAAAACCTATTTTGAAATTTTGTATTCCAAGTAGCCTTCTATTTATTGATTTGTGAGGTGCACTAATTAGTCATCTTATGAATGTTTACAACATTTAAAATTAGAGTATGAAATGTGTTGCTGATGTTCTGTTTTCAAGTGAAATAAGAATTTCGTCACAAAAGCAAACATATTACATTATAAAAGGATGAGATAACTGACCAAAAGGATTTTGCTGTTTTGAAAACAATTTCTGCTGCATTCATATTTTTGTGAAAAAAGAAATAGGAGAGGAGAGCGGCTGTAAAGTTGTAAATTTTAAAGGCATACTGAAAACATTTCTTTTCCAAATTTAAGACATTTCCATAATAGGAAAACAGTGGATGATACAAATAAAACTAAATTTAGAACTAATAAAAGGAAACTCTAGTACAAAACTGGCCTAAGAAATTTTTCCTGATGAAAGTCATGAAATAAAACATTGAATAAATTTTTAAGGAATTACTGCTTTTTCTGTGAGATGAGAAAAGAGGTTATTACAAATTTTAGCATAGAGTAGTTTTTCAAGATGATGCAGAGACTCTTGTACACCCCTTTCTCCGCAGGTGTTTTAATGTGCTTTTTTCCCTCTTTGAAATAGAATTTTTTAGTTTGATTCCAGTTTCAATAAATCTGTGAAATAAGAGTTTAAAAATCTGGATAGTGGCCTGTTTTCCATTTGTAAAATTCCACTAATATAAGCCCATTACCTGGGCAGTCCTTTGGAATTTATCGTAGAGGGGTATATGCTTGTCGCGGGATCCTTATTTAACCTGGCTAAATAGGTATAAAAATAAAAATGGATTTCTTTCTCTTTGAAAAAATATTTGTCTAATGTAAATGAAGATGGGGAAAAATGAGGAGAAATAACTTGTTTTAAATTTTTGAATGTATTTTTTAGAGAGAATAAGAGTAGTTTAGTGGAAAGAACACTGTCAGAAGAGCTAGGATTGGTATTAGATATTTTACTAATTATCTTCCTGTGAGTAACTTATAACACTATATGCATACTTCAAGGAGCCGTGAAGATTAAATTCAGCAATAAACAAATTATGTAGTATTCTGTAAACTGTTCAGAACTTTAAGCTTTTTTTTTAATAGATAAGTAGAATAACCTGGTATAAAAACATCTTGTATTGTTGTATTTATCTGTTTGTAAGTGTCTTCCAAAAGGTATGTGCATACAAAACCATTCTTCTGATAGCAACCTGTTTTTTCCAAAACGGAACCTTATTACTTGGTATAGATTATGTTTTCTAAAGTATTAAATCAACAAATGAAAATTGTTGCCATTTTTCTTTTTAAATTCACTGAGCATAATTAGTTACACTGGGTAAATGTTGGTTTATGTAGATTGTTTTGTTAGACTTCATATTATTTTTCCCACCTAAGAGAATAAGCTGTTTTATTTTTTGAGTAGATATATTTTACTATTGAAACAGAGTCGTCTATTCTTATTTAATGTGACATTTCAGACATACTGAATAAAGAAATATAAGGGAAAGTCATGACTGAGAATTTTTAAACCTTTGCAAAAATATTAATTATGCTTTGTATAAAGCTCAAGAGAACAGTTGGGTTACACCGAAATTTCTTATCTGTGACTCAAATTCAGCAACTTTGTTCTACTTTTAGTAAAAAAGTAAGTTTAGAAAAACTATTAAGAATAGTTTGGAACATTCAAACTGCAGATATTACACATTGTCACCTTCTGCTACAAATTCTGGTCATTAGGCACCTAAAGAAAATTTAACTTTATTGTGTAAAATATAAATGTATGTATAGAAACACACACACAAGTAGGATGATAGAATATGGTATATTCATTCTGTGTTTATGGCCACTGTAATCAGTTACTATTTAATATTCTTATATCATTTCAAAATGTGTATTTATGGTATTCCTACACTCCCACCATTATACTAAAAAATCATTTAGAATTTTAAAAAAAGACTTATTTATTTATCCTCCCTCCCCCTTGTGTGTATTTATGGTATTCCTTTAATCCTACTATCATATTATAAAATCATTTAGGATTTTTAAAAAAGATTTATTTATTTATTCCCCCCCCCACCCCCGTTGTTTGCGTTTGTTGTGTCTGCTTGTTGTGTGCTGGTCTTCTTTTCAGGAGGAACGGGGAACTGAACCTAGGACCTCCAATGTGGGAGGGAGGCACCTAATCACCTGAGCCACCTCCACTCCCTGCTTTGTTGTGTCTCTCATTATGTTTTCCTTGTGTCTCCTGTTGCATCATCTTGTTCCATCAGCTTGACATGCTTGCCTGTCCTGTGTCAGCAGGTTGTCTTGGACCTCTTCTTTAAGAGGTACCAGGAACCAAACGGGGGACCTCCCATGTGGTAGGTGGGAGCTCAGTCACGAGCCACATCGTTTCCCCGTTTAGGACTTAAGTAAAGTTTTATTTGTTTATTTATTTTTTAGTACAATCTTATAATTCGAGTTTCAAGTTTTAGAGGTTGCTTGAAAGTTAATATTGATATGTTAAGTTGTGTTCTCTTAGCCTCAATTTTATTTTGGCCTGGCTAAAAATCTAAGAGGATATGCTAAATTGTTATTCTAAAGAATTTGTTCATTTAAAGGATTTTAAAAAAATGCAATGTACAGTTTTCTGCATTATATATAATTTTTTCCCTAAAAGGCATGACTGCATACTTTGTAATATTTTGTTGGGTGCTTCAGATACATTTGATTTCTACAAAAATCCTTTGTTGTTCTGATGGTAGCTAAATTTTTACTGATGAGGAGTTTGAAGCTTAGAGAAGTAAAATGACTTTCCAATGGTCACATAGCTAATAAGTAGATGCTGTTCATTCTAGGTCTTCCTGATGCTATCTTATGCTCTTCCCTATTCCAGTTTTGAATTTACCTACCTTAAACCTGCAAGAAGTTAATCCAGTTTCTGCTAGAAATTTGCACATGATTTAATGAAACTGTTTCATAAAATTCTCTCTTTGCTTGTATCTTTACTGACTCTAGCAATATTGTTTTTAAGCAACTAGTTTCCTCGTTAAATAGTAAGGACAGACTGATAGCAGAATTGGTGTTTCAAAGCTGATTTGGGGGCTTAGAGTCTAGTAATAGATATGGTCTTGTTATTTAAGTCTATTGTCAACTGTTTAACAACCTCATAGAGTTTTTAGAATTCGTGTTTAAGTTACTAGTATCCAGGTGTAATTGAAATGAATATGGGAGAAGTCTATTGGTAACCAATACTATGGTGACTTTATACAGTATTTTGCCATTGTGGTGTTTATTAACTGGGAATTTAATTTTATCTACCTGCTTTAAATTTTATTTCAGTGGGTTTTCTTAGAACTGGGAGACTTCAACATAGACGGTTTTCTACCTTGTGGTTGGTCTCTTGGGTATTTGCCTATCACCTTCATTTTAAGTTAAAGGTAAGGGATTTTGAGTGGGCCTTTATGATGAGGAGAGAATAGTAGGGCAAAGTCTTGGTGGGGCATATGGCTCAGAGATTATGGGCTTTGGGGATATAGGAGCTTCTTATCCTCCCTAGAAAAAGAAGGGAGTGAGGCGGGACCAGAGATAGAATTCTTCCTTTCACCAATGCTTGAATATACCATGTCATTTTATCCTTTTGCCTGTCTCTACATGGAATGCCCTGCTCTGCTTTCTCAACTTAGAAAGGAAGGAAGGAAGGAGAAAGAGAGAGCCAGAAAGAAACGTAGGTTTCCTTTTTTTTTTTTTTTTATAAAACTATAGATCTGCTTTAGTCAGCAGTTACGTTCCCCCCTTACTTTTTTTCATTCCTGAGTGTTGAGGGATTTGAGACAGTGTCCACTCTGACTACATCAGACTGAGAAGGGGTGTAAATATTATGGGGCAGAGGAATGGAATTGTTTTGCTTGCAGTTGAACAAACTCCCTCCTCTTGGTTTGGGCATAGTTCATCATCATTGCTCCAGAGTGCAGAACTGGAGAGTAGGAGTTAGCCACATAGCTGCTAAGTTTCAGGGCTCACCTGGCATAGGAACTATCTGAAGGCTTTATGTTTCTGAGAAATATTCTTAATAAATAAATTGAAAAGTATAGATAGGTTCAAATAAAAGAAGTAGAAGCCTTGTGATTAGGGGATTTATACCTAGGTATACTCTGTTATATTGGGGAAATAGCTTTCATATATTTCTAGATAGAGCCCACTGAGGGGGTGTTGATTTCATGTGACCATGTGGCTTGTCTTTGGTGTCTGGACAGCCCTAATACCCTCAGGAGTACTTTTGTTTGTGGCTTTGTTTACTGTGGTGTTTTTTGGAGTCTGGCTGAGACCTGTATAAGCATAACTTTTGGAATGACCTTTTGACTGAAATCTCTTTGCCATAAACACTCTATTTTATTTACTCTTTCCCCCTTTTGATCAAGATCTTTTTCCAAAGGCATTGCTGATCAACGCTTGGTTATAATTCCTCGGTGCCAGGGAGGCTTATCCCTGGGAGTCATGTCCTATGTCAGGGCATGGGTGGAATGGGGAGCTATGGAGTTTATTTGCAGTTAGACTTAGAGGCCATCTTTGAGTAACAAGGAGATTTTCAGGAGGCCACTCTTAGGCATTAAATGTAATTAGGCTTAGTTTGATTATTATAGAAATAAGGTTCATAAGTACAATTATTAAGATCAAGGTCTTGGCTTATTAGCCTATTTTCCTTTATTAAGCAAGGCTTATATGTTCCAGAGTTTCTGGATATCTTATTTAGAAAGTAGTAGGACTTTTCTAGGAAGGAAGTTTAGTATTTTGTTAATGCTGTTCAGACCTCTATCTATCCAGAAAACATACATGTGGTAACAAGGTTATGTTTAATCCCATAGAAGTATGTAGCTGTATAACATTCAAGCTGTTTAAAAGGCCCTTGCTGTGTAGAACCTGACCATGTAAAACAGTATAACTTACAGGGAAATTTGGTTGTTTCTGTGACATATAATATTTTTCTAAAAATAAAAATGCAACATTTCCCTTTTTCCCCCAATTTTTGACACTGAACATTGGTGTGGTACCTCTCTTACATTGATATTAGATGTTAAAATGTTACTGTTAACTTTGGTCCATATTTTGCTTTAGGTGTATTTTTCTCCCTTTCTACCACCCTATTATTAACAGCCTGTACTAATGACATACTTCTGTTTTAGATCCTGAAAGAACATTCTTATATTATTAACCCCAATCTTCATGCTCACAGGGTTCACTGTGTTATACAATCCCATGTTTTTTTCCTTCTAGTAACATATACAACTCAAAACCTCACCCTCAACCATACTCACACACATACATCAGTGCTTCCATCTACACTCAGAATATCAAATTACCTTTGCCTCTGTCTATCTCCAAACTACTACAATCAACTTAATTATAAATTCTTCCCAGATTAAGCCTCAACTCCCCATTCTTTATCATTCTTCTGTCTTCTGGTAACCTATCTTCTATATTCTACCTCTATGAATTTTCTTATTATAAATAGTTCAGATTAGTGAGATCATACAATATTTGTCCTTCTGCACCTGGCTTAGCTCACTCAACACAAGGTCTTCAGGGCCCATCCATATTGTCACATGCATTAATATATCATTCCTTTTTATAACTGAATAATATTACATTGTATGTATATACCACATTTAGTTTATCCATTTATCTGTTGCTGGGCATTTGGATTCCTTCAGTCTTTGAGCAATTTTGAATAGTGTTGCTGTGAACATTGGTGTATATTTATCTCTGTGTCCCTGCTTTCAGTTCTTCTAGGTATATATACTAGGTATACATATATACCTAGTAGTGGGATTGTTTGCTCAAATGACAGTTCTTTATTGAGTTTCCTGAGGATCCACCACATTTCTTCTACAGAGTCTGCACCGTTCTATATTCCCACCAGCAGTGAGTGAATATGCTTAACAGTGGGATTGTTGGCTTAAGTGACAATTCTTTAGCTTCCTGAGGAATCACCACACTGTCTTCTATAGTGGCTGCACTGTTCTGTATTCCCACAAGCAGTGGATAAATATGCTGTTTCTCTACATTTTCTCCAACACTTGTATTTTTCTGTTTTCTAAAGGTAGCTAGTCTAGTAGGTATGAAAGTATCTCATTGTGGTTTTGATTTGCATTTCCCTAATAGCCTGTGATATTGAGCATCTTTTCATGGGCTTTTTAGCCATTTGTATTTCCTCTTTGGAAAAATGTCTATTGGAATCTCTTTATATATGCTGGATATTAGATTCTTATCAGATATAAGGTTTCCAAATATTTTCTCCCATTGAGTAGGCTGCTTTCACTCTCTTGAGAAACTCCTTTGAAGATCAAAAGTTTAAAATTTTGAGGAGATCCCACTTACTTAACTTTTCTTTTGTTGCTCTTGCTTTGGGTGTAAAGATTATGAAATTGCTGCTTACCAAAAGATCTCAAAGATATTTCCCTACATTTTGTAGTAGGAGTTTTATGATCCTGTTTCTTATATTTATGTCTTTGATCCACCTTGAGTTCATTTTTGAATAGGGTGTAAGGTAAGGGTCTTCTTTCATTCATTTGGATATGGATATGTTTTCCCAGCACCTTGTGTTGAAGAGACTGTTCTTTCCCAGTTGAGTGGACTGGACAGCCTTGTCAGGTATCAGTTGACTGTAGATAGGTGAGTCTGTTTCTGAACTCTTAATTCAATTTCATTGGTTAGTATGGCTATCCTTGTGCCAGTACCATACTGTTTTGACTGCTGTAGCTTTCTTTGTAATGTGCTTTATTTTTTAAAAATAATTTTTATTAAAAAAAATTTTTTTTATTTCTCTACCCTTTCCCCCCCCCCCCCCAGTTGTCTGTTCTCTGTGTCTGTGTGCTGTGTGTTCTTCTTTTTCTGCTTCTATCCTTATCAGCGGCACCGGAAATCTGTTTCTTCTTGTTGCGTCATCTTGTGTCAGCTCTCCGTGTGTGTGGCGCCATTCCTGGGCAGGTTGAACTTTCTTTTGTGCTGGGTGGCACTCCTTGCGCGTGGGGCTCCCTACGTGGGGATATCCCTGTGTGGCATGGCACTCCTTGCGTGCATCAGCACTGTGCGTGGGCCAGCTCCACACGGGTCAAGGAGGCCCGGGGTTTGAACAGTGGACCTCGCATGTGGTAGACAGACGCCCTATCCACTGGGCCAAGTCCGCTTCCCTGTAATGTGCTTAAAGTCAGATAGTGTGGGTCCTCCACCTTCATTTTTCTTTTTCAAGATGTTTTTGGCTATTTGGGGCCCCTTACCTTCCAAATAAATTTGATTATTGACTTTTCCATTTCTGCAAAAAAGTTTGATGGAATTTTATTGAAATTATGTTAAATTTGTAAATCAATTTGGGTGGAATTGACATCTTACAATGTTTAGTCTTCCAGTCTATGAGCACAGAATGTTGTTCCATTTATTTAGGTCCGCCTTGATTTCTTTTAGTAATGTTGTGTAGTTTTCTATGTAGAAAGTCTTTTACATCCTTAGCTAAATTTATTCTTAGGTATTTAATTATTTTAGTTGCTATCGTAAATGGAATTTTTTTTTCTTAATTTCCTGCTCAGCTTGCTCATAACTAGTAAATAGAAACTCTACTGATTTTTGCATATTGATGTTATATTCTACCTCTTTACTTAACTTGGTTATTAGCTCTAGTAGCTTTGTTGTAGATTTTTATTTAGGACTTTGTATAGATAGAGGCACGTCGTCTGGAAAATCTTTCAATTTGGATGCCTTTTATTTCATTTTCTTGCCTAACTGCTCTAGCAAGCCCTTCTAACAAAATGTTGATTAAGAGTGTGACAGTGGGCAGTCTTATCTTGTTTTAGATCTTAGAGTGAAAGCATTCCATCTTTCACCCTTGAGTATGATGTTAATGTAGGTTTTTCATATATGCCCTTTATCATATTGAAGAAATTTCCTTCTATTCCTGTCTTTTGAAGTCTTTATCAAAAAAGCACTCTGGATTTTGTCAAATGCCTTTTCTGCATTGATAGAGATGATCATGTGATTTTTCCTCTTTGTTTTTTTAATGTGGTATATTATATTAATTGAATTTCTTCAATTGTTGAACCATCCTTGCATAACTGGGATAAAACCCTCTTGATCATGTTGTACAACTTGTTTAATAGGTTTTTGGATTCTATTTGCCAGTATTTTGTTGAGGAGTTTTGCATCTAAATTCATTAGAGATACTGGTCTGTAATTTCCTTTTCTTGTAGCATCTTTGTCTGACTTTGGTATTAGGGTGATGTTGGCTTCATAGAATGAATTAGGTAATGTTCCCTTCTCTTCCATTTTTTTTTGGAAGCGTTTGAGCAGGATTGGTATTCTTTTTGGAATGCTTGGTAGAATACACCTGTCAAGCCATCTGGTTTTGGGCTTTTCTTTGTTGGGAGGTTTTTGATGACTGATTCAATCTCTTTACTTGTGACTGGTTTGTTGAGATTTTCTGTTTCTTCGATAAGTTGTCGAATTTGTTGGCTTGTAGTTCATAGTATCCTCTTACGATTTTTTTTATTTCTGAGGGGTCAGTGGTGATGTTCCCATTCTCATTTCTGATTTTATTTATTTGCATTTTCTTTCTCTTCCTCTCTCTCTCCTTTGTTAGTCTAGGTAAGGGTATGTTAATCTTCTCAAAGAATCAACTTTTGGTTTTGTTAAATTTTTTTTTTTTTTAAATTTCCAGTTTCGTTTCTTTCTTCTCTTCTTCATTTCTTTCCTTCTGTTTGCTTTGGGATTAGTTTGGTGTCCTTTTTCTAGTTCCTCCAAGTATGCAGTTATTCCTTTGATTTTAGCTTCTTTTTAAATGTGGGCATTTAGGGTTATATACCAATAATGTGTAGGTCTATGTGGTTTGTGCTGTCATTCAGTTCCCTGAGACCCTGCTCAAATTTTTCAATTTTTAAAATGTATTTGTGTGATTTCGAATGTCTTATCTTCTAATTTGCTAATTCTTTCATCTGCCTGTTCTGTTCTGCTGTTGTATAATTCTAGTGTATTTTATTTTATTAAAAATTTTTTTCTCGTGTGTTTTAATCTTTTATTTTGCCCATAATATCAATTATTTTTCTTTGTATGTTTTCAGTTTCTTCTGTATGCTCACCCAGTGTTGTCCTTTTTTTTTTTTTTTTTTTAAGATTTTACTTTATTTATTCTCTCCTGCTGCTGCATTGTTTTTGCTTGCTATCTGCTTGCCTTTTCTTTGGGAGGAACCGAACCTTGGGAACTTCCATGTGGCAGAGAGGCTCTCAGTCACTTGAGCCACCTCTGCTCCCTGCTTTGTTGTGTGTCTCAGTGTCTTTCCTCTTTTTGTCTTCTTGTTGCATCAGCTTGCCACGCTAGCCTGTTGCACCAGCTCTCTGCCTTGTTTGTCTTCTCCAGGAGGCACTAGGAACCGAACCCAGGAGCTTAGCTGCTTGAGCCACATCTGCTTCCCCCAGTGTCTTCTTAATATCCTTTATCTCTTCCCTCAGCTCCTTGAATTTATTTACAAGATTTGTGTGGACATCTTTGATTACATCCAAATTTTTCGTTCCTTTGATTAGGCCATATTGCCAAGTTTCTTAGCGTGGCTTGTAATTTTTTGCTGGTGTCTAATCTACCTGCTTATCTTGAAGAGTTTACCCTGATAGTCAGTTTCTTTCTCCTATCTAGGCTTTTATTGATGTTTGGCTCTTCTTTGTTATAGTTTAATTCTTTTGATTTGCCCATCTTTAACTGATCAAAACCAGGCCAGGGACCCATGAAGGGGGCACAGAACACTCCACTAAACCAGTTCCTCTGCGATGGCCTCTCTCAATTTCCCTGTCCAGCTCCTTTTTTGATGTTGTACCGTAGTACCCTGTCCATGTACTCACTGCACCTGCACCACCTATGCTTGGCAAGACCTTCCTCATGGCAGTTGGCACCACACCCCCACCTATTCGCCTGTGACCAGCGGGGTTGCCCTCGCAGGCCGCTGGTGTGGCTTCTGAGTCACTCCCTCACCCCCCCACCTGCCCAATCTGTGGGTTCGCCTACCTGGGCTGCCTATGCTCCTCCTACATTGCTCTTCTGCTGCGCCCCCGCCCTTTACCCACAGTTTGTGGGGCCGCTCTCCTGGGACACCCGCACTGCTTGGCACCACTTACCCCACACCAGGCAAGTCTGCCTGTCCTCCAGCTGTTTCTAGAGGATGAGTGCACCCTGCTGCTCTTTACTCTGCCATCTTGGATTTTCCCAGCTGCACTTTTTTTTTTTTTTTTTAAGTAATTACAAAAGTAATGCATGCCTATATTAAATGTTAAATATTACAGAAGTATTTATAAAATATTTATTTCTTCTCCATCTCTTCTTGATCTCATTCTCCTGAGGCAATCACTTTATAATATAGCAGTGTATCCCTTTGCCTAAACTGTGTATATAAAGCATTGGTGTATAACTTCGTTTTTTCTTCTTCATGCAAATAAAAACATGGACACTTCTCCCCTCTCTCTGCAAATGCAACTATGCCATATCTGTTGTTCTGTACTTCCCTTTTCATTTATGTTCAAGAGCTTTCTAGGCAGAACTTATAATTTACATAATTCTTTTTATGGACTGTAGAATATTCCATTGTCTGGATCTGCCATAATGTACTATTCTAAGATCGATAGACACTTAGGTTGTTTGTGTTTTCCTTCTGTTACACTGCTGCAGTGAATGTCTTTGTAAATATTTTTGTGCACATATTTATTTTTGTAGATTATTTCTAGAGATGGAATTAAATTAAAATTCCAAATTTCAGCTGCCTTTTTAAAAGTCCATAGCAACTTGAACTTCCAATATTAATGAGATTACAGGTAATTCCATGTTTGCTAGATTGAATATCATCAGCATTTTACATTATTTCCCAGGCCGATAGGTGAAAAATCCAATATCTCCTTTTGTTTTTATTTGCCTTCCAGTACTGTGTTTGAATACTAGTAAGACTGACAACCTGTTGATACTCTCTTTCCTGTGGGTTAGCTATTCTTTAAGACCCACCTTAAATTTATTTTCCCTTTCAGGTCTTCTCTAATTCCTACTCACTCCCTGCCCTCATCCCAGGCAGTTACTTACTACTTCTTTTTTGTTCTCACAGTATGTTGTATATTGCTTTCATATTGTATTCTGACTGTTGATTATTTGTTTACCATTCTATATTGTGTACCAGACCAGGAGCTCATCCAGGGTTGTGATCCTATTTATCTTTCTGCCTCTTCCAAGTAACTAGCACAGAGCCTAACACTTATTACGGGTTTTGGAAACTTTACTGAACGTGTAGTCTGGAATCTTAACTGAGAGTCAACAGGTAAAGTGTTTGCTGTTCTCTCTCTTTTCTTTTGCTGTTAACTAAATGGTAATGGTTTTAGTTCATCGCCTTCATTTTACTAATGAGGAAACTAGTTGTAGAGGGGGAAAGTTGGAGGAATGTCTTATTTGGTATATAAGATACTTTTTTTTCTTTGTTACACCCAACTTGGTGTGACATGTAGCAGAGCTCCAAACTGGGGGTTACTTGTGGTTAAGCACAAATGTTGATTTATACAGTGTGAGAAATAAATGGTGAGTTTCTCTCAGCTCTTCTAGACTAAGCCTAACTAACCACTGGGGCTTTTGTCTGTAGGTTTCAATATATAGCATTAAGCCAACACAATTCATTTAAGCTTCATTTGGCTTCTTAGAGGTCTGAGTCTTCTAGACACTAGGACAGACTCATTTCTAATTGCAGTCGTTCTAGGCACTGACTGACTCTTGAGAGGCCTGATGTATTTCTCTTCATGTAGAGAACTCTTTGGACCCTTCCTCTTGGCCACATTCCATGACTGACCCACAAAACCTCATTCTATTGTAGCCTTTTCCTGCCCAAGATAGAAGCACTTGTAGGCATTTCACCTCACTCTTGCTCCCTCACCCATTCTCTCTCTTCTTTTCCAAGATTTCTCTTTGCATTTTTGAGCCTGTTCTCTCCCTTATTCTCAGTTAACACAGTCACTTGCATCTTCAAATTCTTTACTAAATATTTCTTTTTTCTTTGCGTGAACTAACACTTATCTTTCCTCTGAGGATGTTGCTTCTTTTACATTCCTCTTTCGGAGAGCTAATGTATTCTTTTACTTCTTGTGTATACCAGAGTAGGAAAGCAGTGTGTGTGTAGTTCTCACCTTACACTGTAAAACCTTTCTCTTAAAATTCCTGTAATTGATTCTCATGTAGATCATTGCCGTGATGTGTAGACCTCTTTTTTTTGTATATACTCTAGTTCCTTAAAGATATAGGCATCTTGCTTGCAATCTTTCCACACAAGATTTTGTCATTCTGGGTGACTGCAGTGTTTATGTGCACAGTGCCCAACACCCTGTCCTCACAGTTTCCTAACTACTTCCTCTCCACTGATATTCACTTTTACTTAATTCATTCACTTACTCTCTTCTCCTGATGATAACGTTTCTTTCTTATGCTTTTTTCTTTTTTCTTTAATGCATTCTCTGACTATTCCAGGACTTCATCACTTATCGTTGATGACTTCCATTTTTCCATCTGAAAGCTTGTATGGGAATGTCAGGCCCACTCATCCAGGCTTCCCCTCCTGTATATACCACAGACATTAAAAATCAACATATTTCAAACTAAATTATTTTTCTCTCTTTGCTTCTAAATCTGCTTCATTTTTTGTGATATTAGACTTAGTGATTGCTTCCACTATCCATGTAGCTTGGATAGAGCCAGAAATCTTGGTATCATCCTTGACTTCACGTTCAGTCAGTCACCAGATTCTGTCAAATGTTACCTCGAAACTGTGACTCACTGCTCTTCCATCCTACTGCTATTTTTCTGTTTCAACCGCCCATCATCTCTACTTTTTAAAAAAAGATTATTACGTTAGTCTCTTCCCTGTGTTCTCTCCTCAGCTTTTCTAGTCTCCTATCCATGTTTTACTCTTGGTATAAATTATATATATATAATATAAATTAAAGTTATAAAATGCAAATCTGATCCTGTTACTCCCTTACTTAGAGTACTTAAGTACATAATTTCCTATCCATACAGAAAAAAGTTCAGAGTGTTAATTATTTTTCACCAAAATGTTCATGATCTGACTTCAGACTTCTCCAACTCTCTCGTGACACTTGCTCCTTCCCTGCCTCCCAAATTCCACTCAAACTAAATAACTTTCATTTGAAGCTGCAGTCATTTTCTTTTCTGTCTTTAAGCTTTATCTACATGCAGATCCCTCTGCTTAGAATAAAAATGCCAACTCCCCAAATATTACTTATTGTAATATGTGGAAAAACTTTTTTTTCACAGCTTTATTGCGATATAATTCACATACCATATAGTTCATTGATTTAGAGTGTACAGTTCAATAGTTTTAATATATTCACAGAGTTGTAGAGCCACAATCAATTTTAGAACATTTTCATCACTCCCAAAAGAAACCCTGCCGTCATCCCTCATCCTCTCTTCCAGCTCTAGGAAACGACTAATACACTTTCTGTCTCTATAGACTTGCCTATTCTGGACATTTTATATAAATGAAATCATACGTATGTGGTCCTTTGTTGATTGGCTTCTTTAACTAAGCATAACTTTTTTCAGGGTTTGTTCATGTTAATAGCATTTATCAGTGCTTCATTTATTTTTATGGCCAAATAATATTCTATTATTTGGATATGCTACATTTTCTTTATCCACTCATCAGTTGGTGATCATCTGGATTGTTTCTACTTTCAGGGAAAAACCTCTTCATTGTACTTAGTTTGAAGTCAGATACTGGATGGAGAAGACAAATGTGTTTTTACAGTGATGCTTTTCAAATACTAGACTGTTGGTTTATAGAACTCAAAAGTCAGTTTCCTCAGAGAAGTGTTCCAAGTAGAGTTTGCTAATATGAACTCATACTAGTGAACATTTCTGTCATGAGAAATGCAGGTGAAATAGTTGGCCAGTGGAAAATGGTAATGTAAATGCTGGACATAAAAGTTTTTCAGACTACAGAGAATAAATAGATATTTTAAACAAGTTTTTAAGTTATAAATATTTGAAACCTAGCATATTGGATGGAGGTTTTTTTGTTATACCATTAAAGTTATTAATTAATAGCAACAATAGTATTAATAAGACATATCAAGCACTATTCTGAAGTGCATTACAAATTAAATTGTTAGATGTCTGTTGCATTTTTCCAGTGGCATAAAAATAACACCTTTAAAAATATTCTGTATGCAGTAATAGTTGTGAATTAAAATATTGTTTCAAACATTTCTGAAATATGACCCCTTCTGGGTAGAACACAGTTGGTCGCCCATTATTTGTAAATATAATGAAAAACCTGTTATTTGTCTGCCTTAAAGTCATAGTAAAGTGAAAAATCTGAATAGCATATAGTTACCAGCGTAATCTCTCTGCAGTTCTTTCAGTAGTGGTTTTAGTCATCCTGTACCTTCAAGCTTGTAAGATTTAAGAAATCTTAGATTTAATATTCTGCTGAACATTTTTTAAAAATTATTTATTTTTTTAAAATTACATTAAAAAAAATATGAGGTCCCATTCAACCCCACCGCCCCCGCCCCCCACTCCCCCCTCTGCTGAACATTTTTAATCTTATCTCATTGGATATAACAATTTGTGAAATATGTAAGGCACAAGTTACTGTTCATATTTTCATGGATGAGGAGGAACCTGAGTTTTGGAGAAGTTAAGTAATTTGTCCAAAGTGATACGAATGAAAAATGACAGAACTGGAAAAGAATCTGTGTCTTTAAATTTCTAAGATAGTGTTCTTTTCTCACTATCATGCTTATTTTCTAGAGTAAAACCTCATGCTCTGTAAAAAAAAAAAAAAAGCTGTTATTTCTGAACAAAGCTGAATGGATCTCTTAGAAAAGTGATTAGTGATATCAAATGTTTTAACATTAAAAGTATCTCAAATTTCATTTTTCTCCCCTCTTCCCCAGATGGTTCTCTTTTCTGTCTGCTCATTGCTTGCTTGCCTTCTCCAGGAGTCACTGGGAATCAAACCTGGGATCTCCCACGTTGAAGGCAAGTGTCCAATGGCCGGAGCCACATTGGCTTCCCGTGGGTTTCGGCATCTGCTAGCTTGTGGCATCTGCTCGTTTAAGCATTTGCTTGTTGGGGTGGGGCAGTGTCTAGCTTGTTGCGGTGGGCGTAGCGCCTAGCTCATCTTCTTTAGGAGGTACTGGGACTGAACCAGGACCTCCTGTGTGGTAGGCAGGCGCCCAACTGATTGAGCCACATCTAATTCTGTTTGTTTTTTAATGTTTACAAATGGAGAGAGTATTTAGCCCTGTATGAGCTATACTTCCTGGAGGTCTACAGTATGGATAACCCAAGAAAAGTACATTATCTGATGATCGCTTTTTATTTATGAGTTCTTTTTTTTTAATCATCCATTTCCACAGCTTTTATTTATTTATTAATTTTTTAAAATTTTTTATTTTTAAAAAAATATTACATTCAAAAAATATGAAGTCCCATTCAACCCCACTGCCCCCACCCCCCACTCCCCCCACAGCAACACTCTCTCCCATCATCATGACACATCCATTGTACCTGGTAAGTACGTCTCTGGGCATTGCTGCACCCCATAGTCAATGGTCCACATCATAGTTCTTTAAAGGTGTCCGCCTACCATCTGAAAACTGGACTTTGATGCAAATAGTTTTCCTTTGGTGGCACTGATCTTTTTTCCTTGCCAGTGCTGACCAGTATTCTCTCTCTAATTACTGTCCAATTATTAGTCTAAGGAGACCTGCTTTTACTCCTCTCAGACAGGCTTCCCGTAGACTCCATGTAACCCAGTGGTGCATTTAAATTGAGATATGCTCAGATCTTCTCACATAAAAATGAAAATGGTAATGATGCCACTAAAGTCAAGGAGGTTTGATATCCAGGGCCTCCTGGCCCATGTGGTGAGCTGGCCCATGCGCAGTGCTGCTGTGTGAAAGAAGTGCCATGCCACGCAGGGGTGGCACCCAAATAAGGGTGCCCCACTTGCAAGGAGTGCGCCCCGCAAGGATAGCTGCACCATGTGAAAAAGTGTAGCCTGCCCAGGCGTGGCGCCGCACACACGGAGAGGTGATGCAGCAGGATGACGCAACAAAACACAGATTTCCCCATGTTGCCTGACAAGAATGCAAGCAGACACAGAAGAACACACAGTGAATGGACACAGAAAGCAGACGATGGGGGCAGAAAGGGGAAGAGAAATAAATAAATAATCTTTTTTAAAAAAGGACAGAGATCTACAACTGTTGGAGAGGCTGTGGAGAGATAGGAACACTTATCCACACTGTTGGTGGGGATACAGAAAGGTACAGCCACTGTGAAGGACTATTTGGCAGTTCCTAAAGAAGTTGAATATAGACTTGCCACATGACCCTGCAATACCACTACTGGGTATGTACCCAGAAGAAACTGAGAGCAGTGACACGAACAGACATCTGTACACCGATGTTCATAGTGGCGTTTTTCATGATTGCCAAAAGATAGAAACAACCCCAGTGTCTGATGAATAGATAAGCTGTGGCATATACACACAATGGAACATTATGCAGCTATAAGAAAAAATGAAGTCATGAAGTATTTGGCAACATGGATGAACCTGGAGGACATTATGTTGAATGAAGCAAGCCAGGCACAAAAGGACAAATACTGTATGATTGCGCTATTATGAACTAAATGTATTATGTAATCTGATGGAGTTAACTTGAATATGCGTCACCGGAAAATAGAATGAGGTTAGAGAATGGAAATCTGAGGGTTAACTTGTGCAGAATTGGTAAAAAGGATGTGTGTTAAGCTTTGGAAATGAATAGAAAAGGTGAAAGCACAACATAATGTTTGTAACTAACAGTACGATATTACGGGTATGACCGTGGTTTAAAGGGGAAGTCTGTCATTTGTATTACTAAAAGGAAAGCTAAATGTTACATGGGAATGGACAGCGTATTAATGCTGCATGTGAAGTATGAATATGAGTAAAATTGCATATGTAAGACCTTTTTTTTTTTGAAACCAAAGTAATATGTGTTTAAATACCACAAGATGTTAATAGAGGAAACAAAACATGCCAAGTGAAGGAAACCTGACACAGAGTACTCTGTATTATATGATTCCATTTATACAAAATGTAAATATAAATCAATTTATGAAGATGAAATTAGATTAATAGCTATGTGAGGCTGGGGAAGGATAGAGGGATTGAGAGGTGTGGGGTCTTTTTGGAGTAATGAAATTGTTTTAAAATCTCTTTTTGGTGATGAATGTACAATATGTGATTATACTAAAAACATTTTATTATATACTTTGGCTAGATTGTGTTGTATCTGGCTCTATCACAGTAAAATTGCTCAAAAATAAATAAATGTGTAAGAATAGCCAGAAATAACAGCTATGTATGGCAGGGTAAGCATAGAGAGATTGAGAGGTGAAGAGTTTTCTTTTTTTTGTTTTTTGTTTATTATTATTGAAATTACGAAAATGCCCTAATAATGTTTGAAGTGATAAATGCACAACTATGTGATTATAACAAATGCCACATCCACTTCCCCTCTTTTTAATAGTGGCCATTCTGATAGGTGTGAAATGATATCTCATTATAGCTCTGATTTGCATTTCCGTGATCACAAGTGATGTTGAGCATTTTTTCATGTGTGTGTGTTTTTTTTTTGTTGCCAATTTTATTTCTTCTTTGGATAGATAAATATATATTCAAGTCTCTTACCATTTTTTAATCAGGCCATTTGTCTTTTTATTGTTGAGTTATAGCATCTCTTTATAAAGGCTGGTGCAAAAGTAATTGCAGTTTTGCAATGTTGAAATTTGCCTTTGATATGGGCATATATCCTTAAATAAATGCGGTTATGTTATACATCATTTTAATGTGTATTTCTTCATATTTTTTTGCTAATGACTTATTGCTGTTTATATTTATTTTAGACTATGGAAATGATGTTAGACAAAAAGCAAGTTTGAGCAATTTTATTATTTGAGTTCAAAATGTAAAGCAGTGGAGACAACTCACAATGTCAACAACGCGTTTGGCCAGGAACTACTAACAAACGTTCAGCGCAGTGGTCTTCAAGAAGTTTTGCAAAGGAGACCGAGCCTTGAAGATACCATCAGAAGGTGACAACGGCCTATTGAGAGCAATCATCAAAACCGATCCCCGTGCAACTACGTGAGAAGTTGCCGAAGAATCAGCGTCAACCATTCTATAATTGTCTGCCATTTGAAACAATTGGAAAAGTGAAAAAGTTTGATAAGTGGGTACCTCATGAGCTGACCAAAATCAATAAGAAAAGTGTTGTCTTCTCTTATTTTACCCAATAACAATGAACCATTTCTTGATTGGATTGTGACGTGTGGCGAAAGTGGATTTTATGTGACAACCAGCAACAACCTTGCACCAGAAAAAGGTCATGGTCACTGGTGGTCTGCTGCTGGTCTGATCCACTACGGTTTTCTGAATCCCAGCAAAACCATTACATCTGAGAAATATGCTCAGCAAATCCGTGGTACCAAAAACTGCAACGCTTGCAGCTGGTGTTGGTCAACAGAAAGGGCCCAATTCTTATTCATGACAACGTCCAACTTCATGTCACACAACCAACACTTCAAAGGTTGAATGAATTGGGCTACAAAGTTTTGCCTCATCCAACTGCTTGAGCCACATCTGCTCTGTGTTTGGGATTTTGATTGGTATTGCAATGAGTCTATAAATCAGTTTAGGTAGGATTGACATTGTCACAATATCTAATTATCTAATCCATGAACAAAGAAAAAGAATGTCTTTCCATTTGTTTAGTTCATCATTGACTTCTTTTTTTTAGTTGTCTGCATATAGGTCCTTTTTTCTTTGGTTAAACTGATTCCTAGCTATTAAGAGTCTTTTTTGTTGCTATTGTAAATGGAATTTTTTCCCTTTACGGAAATTTTCCCTCCTTGGGGAGGGTGTAAAGGCTGGAAAAAGCCTCTCTTTCTTCTTAGTTTTAATTTCCTCATGTGCACTTTCTTGGTCTGCCGGCAGATAACACTCTTTGGCAGCCCTCTCAGTTAAAAGCCTGGTCAGAGTATGTATGCTGCAACAAGGACCAGATCAGTGTGACAGAGGGTCCTGCCTGGAGGCACACTTTCTCAGAGGCAGTTCTCCAACCTTTGCTAAGAGTCCTCTACCTTTTACCCAGTAGGGAATAATTCTACTCCCCTCTGCATCTTCAGCTACCAGTCCCAGTCAGTAGACAGGGAGATTGAGAGACTCAGATCTTTTTAGTCCCTTGCTGGCTCCCAAGGCAAACATGGTGCAGTCCCATCTGGCCTGGAAGGGCCCAAGGGACACTGCAGACCAAATTTATGGGTCAAAAGCTGAGTCAGCCTTAGGCTGTGTCCTGCTCTCTCCCCTTTCGCAGGGAGATGGATCCCTGGGGCCCCCTTTGTCCATAGTTACCTGTCCTTAGGCCTGAGAATTAAAAAGTGTCTATAGGGTGAGGGAGGATGCAGGCAGTTAGTTGTTGCTGCCACTTTATAACTCACAGTTTTGCTGCCACAATTTTTTCCCTTTGCCCCTCTCTTTTCTGGGCAGTGTCCAGCCTTCCCCTGGTGTCCTAAACCCTAGGAGATATTTTTCCAGGCATTTCTGCCTGTCCTCCAGCTATTTTTCTGGAAGAGAGGAATCCCATGTTTTCCTAGTCCACCATCTTCACAGAAGTCCATTAGCTTACAATTTTGAGGCTGAGAAAAATGTCCAAATCAAGGCATCAACAAGGCAATGCTTTCTTCCTCAAGACTGCAAGCAATCTTTGATTCCTATGCTACATGGCAAGGCACATAGCAGCATCTGCTGGTCTCTCCCTTCTCTTTCAGATTTGGTTGCTTTCAGCTTCTTGCTTCTGTAGCTTCTCTCTCTCACTCTGTACTCATCCTATTTATAAAGGATTCCAATAAATGGATTCAAACTCATCCTGAATGAGATGCCCAGGTACATACCAGATTACAAACATAATCCAGTATCATTTTTTGGAATTCAGAACCATATCAAACTGCTACATTCCACCCTCTGAATTCCAAAAAGACATTACAATATTTAAAAAAAACAACCTTAAATCAGGAACAATGCAAGTGCTAAATCATATCATAATTTAAAGAAATACAGTTTGTCTTGGGAAAAGTCCTGTCTGCTATAGACCTCTGAAATTTAGAAAACAATGGATCTGTTTCCAAATCACAAATGGACAAAAGATAAACATTTTCATTACAATAAGGAGAAATTGGGAGGGAAACATGAGTCACACGCTTCTCTACAGTTCAGTAAACCTGCAGGGCATCCTCCATTGATTTCAGTCTAAGAGTCATTCTTAAGATGATGGTTTCTCATCCTTGGGGCCATATGGGGACTCACCATTTCCACCGGCTTGCCTAATGGCCATTTTCTTGGTTCCACCCTCATCAAGGGTTTGGGTGTTGACCAACCTCCAGACCTTTCCCTCCAAGAGTGTTGGGTGATTGCCACACCTTACCCAACCTTTGGATTAGAATCTTAATCCCCCTAGTACAGTGATGTGAAGACAACATACCCCCTAACCTTTGGCATACAGGCTCAACCCTCTCAGAGCAAAAAGTTGACCGCCTGGCCTTCCCTAAGCTTTGGGGGACAAGTCCATCCCTCTCAGACCTGTGGGGTGCTGATCTTAACCGCCCTAATCCTTGGGGAATGTGCTCCACCGTCTCTGCACCCTGGGGCAGCAAAGCTCTCTCAGAACGTAGGACTGGAACATCCACCCTCTTCCACTGCTGGTGCAAACTCACCCTCTGTACACATGGGTGGGGTCCCTCTCTTGGTCCAAGGTGATGTCCTAATTCCAGGTCTCAACTTCCATGGTTTTCCTCTTAAAGCTGTTTCTCCTTCAATCTCTCCTTTCCATGTCCTTTTTATTCCACGCTGACAGTGGTTTTGTTTATACAGCACTCTCAAAAACCTTGTTGGTTTAGCATGCTGGAAGCAGGGTTCCAAGCCATCAGATAGTAAGACTTTCCATGAATCTTTCCTAGATAACTGCATCTTTACCCTTTTTTAAAATTTATTTTTCTCCCCTTCCCCCCTTCCCAGTGCCCTCCCCCCACCCCCGCTGGTTATCTGCTCTCTGTGTTCATTTGCTGTGTGTTCTATGTCCGCTTGTGTTCTTGTCAGCGGCACCCAGAATCTGTGTCTTTTTGTTGCATCATCTTGCTGTGTCATCTCTCTGCGTGCAGTGCCATTCCTGGGCAGGTTGCATTTTTTTCGTGCTGGGCGGCTCTCCTTACGGGGTGCACTCCTTGCGCGTGGGGGGACACCCCTGTGTGGCACGACACTCCTTGTGCGCATCAGTACTATGCGTGGGCCAGCTCATTACACGGGTCAGGAGGCCCTGGGTTTGAACCTTCGACCTCCCATGTGGTAGGCAGATGCCTTATCCGTTGGGCCAAATCCACGTCCCCATCTTCACTTTTAATTTCCCAGTTCCAGGTTTAGTTAAGTCCTCCATAGGGACACTTTCATCTGGGAGCTTGATTTCCAGAGGCTTGGAATTTCCAGAATCAGTTTCTGTTTTCTTTGTGCCCGACAGTTCAGTCCTCACCATATCTCTGTTGTCTGGCATTTTGCTATAAGCTGCAAGCAGAAGCTAAGCCACTTTCTCCAGGTTTACTTCGGAAATTTCATAAGCTAAATGCCCAGGCTTGACATTTTCAAAATCTGCCTTCAATAAAACACCAGGAGTTAATCTTGCTAAGTTCTCTGTAACTTTAAAATATGGATTGCCTTTCCTCCCGTTTTCAATAATAGTTTCATCATTTACTTCTTTTTTTAAAAAAGATTTATTTTATTTATTTCTCTTCCTCCCCCCCGCCCTTGTCTGTTCTCTGTGTCCATTTGCTGCGTGTTCTTTTTTGTCCACTTCTGTTGTTGTCAGCGGCACGGGAATCTGTGTCTCTTTTAGTTGTGTCATTTTGCTGCATCAGTTCTCCGTGTGTGTGGCACCATTCCTGGGCAGGCTGAACTTAAACTTTCGTGCTGAGTGTCTCTCCTTACGGGGTGCACTCCTTGCGCGTGGGGCTTCCCTACGCGGGGGACACCCCTCCGTGGCACGGCACTCCTTGCACGCATCAGCACTGCGCATAGGCCAGCTCCACACGGGTCAAGGGGGCCCAGGGTTTGAACCACGGACCTCCCATGTGGTAGACGGACGCCTAACCACTGGGCCAAGTCCGCTTCCCTCATCATTTACTTCTAAGGCATCATAAAAAGTCACTTTAGCATCCCTATTGCTATCAACAGCCTCTTTAAAATACTGTAGGCCTTTTCTTCCAAGCATCTCACATTTCCTCCAAAAAATACCCCTTACCTATTTATAATACCATTCCAGCATTTTAGTAATTGCAAAAGCACTTCTCCACTCCTCAGTACAAATTCTGTATTAGTCAGGCAAAGGGATGGTGATGCAAAATACCGAAATTGGTTGATTTTTATAAAGGATATTTATTTGGGGTAGGAGTTTACAGATACCAGGCCAGAAAGCATAAGTTACTTCGCTCACCAAAGTCTTATTTTCATATGTTGGAGCAGGATGGCTGCCGACATCTGCGAGGGTTCAGGCTTCCTGGGTTTCCCTCTTCCAGAGTCTTGCTTCTCTCTGGGTTCAGGGTTCCTCTCTTCCCAGGGCTTGCTTCTTCCTGGGCTCAGGATTCTTTCTTCCTAGTGTTGTAGAATTTGAGAGAAGTTCAATTATTTGAGTATAGAGAGGCCAGGACTCAGGAATGATTTTGAGAAGGAAAAATGGTTTATTGACGGCCGGCCGGACTCGGGAGCTTTCAGTTTGAATCCCGAGCCCCGAACAAGATTTTCAAAAGTCTTTTATACAGAGAGGAAAGGCCAAATGGTCCCTTTGTTTCAGTTCTCAATAGGCTTCAATTAGCATATATCTCTTCCACATCTTAGGTAAGCTTTTAGCATGGACTCCAGATATTCTAGATAAGCTTTTAGCATATTTACTTTTTGCATTTCCCCTAAATACTTAAAGTTTATAGCCCTTGCATTGTTAAACATTTCCTGGGACTGGAGCCCGCTGCCACTGTCCCTAAGGGCAGGACTGCAGCCTCTTACCGTTCCACACCCACAAGTCAAACAACTTAGTTATCTCTGAAGAGACAAAGAGCCTTCCACCCATAGCCCACATCACTAGGGCTTGTTTCTGTTTCCTCTGTGAGTTTGCTTCCCGGGGCTCCAGCTTACGGCTTCAGCATCAAACTCGAACATCAAAATTTCGACATCCGAAACCCTCAACACTGTCCTTTGCCATGCCTTTTATCATGGAGTGACCTGACCCCTATGACTGTGGGGACTCAATACCCTAATGACATGACCCAATCAAAGCCCTAGTCATAACTTAATCATGCCCAGGTACAGACCAGATTACAAACATAATCTCCTATCTATTTTTGGAATTCATAACTATATCACACTGCTACAGCCATGTTAACCAGACTTCAATTTTAGTAATTCTAATAGGTGTCATGTTATTTCACTGTGGTTTTTTGACTTGAATTTTTCTAGCAACTAATGATGTTGAACACCTTTTCATATGATTTTCTTTTTTTAAAAAAAACATTTATTTTCTTTGGTGAAATATCTGTTTAAATCTTTTGCCCATTTTTAAAAACTGGGCTTTTCTTATTACTGAGTTTTGATAGCTCCATGTCTTCTGTATACAATTTCTTTATCAGATATGTGATAAAATCCTTCACATTTCCTTATGAACTGGAGAATCAGTTGGCCAGTATTTTCAAAAGAGCCTGCTGGAAGTTTGATTTGATCAAATTTTGATAGATCAATTTGGAGAGAACACTATTACCATACAGTTTCTGTTGGTCAGGAATCTGGGCATAGCTTAGCTGGGTTCTCTTGCTGCAGTCAACTAAAGTTGACTGTGAAGGAGTCACTTCCAAAGTTACTCATGCAGTTGTTGGTGGGATTCAGTTCCTTACCAGTTTTTGGAATGAGGTCTTTGGTTCTTCACTGGCCCTTAGTGAGAGACTACCCTTAGTTACTTGTTACGGACCTTTCATAAAACGCCTTATCAGAGGGTAACATACAAAACGATATCTTGCTTCATTAGAGCAAACAAGTAAAGTCCAGCGACAGAGCAAGATGTAAATTGCAGGCATTTTGTAACCTAATCTCCAATGTTCCTTGGCTTTTGCATTATTCTACTCGTCAGAAGCAAGTCATTGGTACAGCTCACTTTGAATGGAGGAAAATACGCAAGGGCCTAAATACCAGGGGGACTGGGGTCATTGGGAGCCATTTTACAATCTAACACACTGTATCCCACAAATTTGGTATGTTGAGTTTCCATCCTTTTCATATCCATTCCAGTTTCCCATTTGATTTCTTTTTTTAGCCAGAGCCTATTTAAAAGTGTTACTCAGTTTCAATTTTTTTTCCCCACGTTATTTATTTCTAATTTTATTTAATATGGTCAGAGTTATATACATTATATGACTTAAATCCTTTTAAATTTACTGATTTGTTTTGTGGCCCAGAATATGGTCTACCTTTGTAAATGATCTATGTGTATGTACTTGAAAAGTACTTGCTCTGCTTTTGTTGAGTGGGGTAGTCTGTAAATATCAGGTAGATCTAGGGTTCTGTATCCACTTAGATTTCCGACTACTTGTTGTATTAATAAAGAGAGCAATGATATTAAAATCTCTGACTATAATTGTAGGATTTATGTGGTGATTTTCTTTAAGATGAGACTTGAGTGGTTATGGGTTTGGGAGGAATACCCCCGAGGCAAAGTGTCATTTTCTTCACATCCTATAAAGAGAACGTGCTTTTGTATCAGCATGACTTATCACTGTTGATGTTGAGCTTGATCACCTGGCTAAGGTAGTGTTTGTAGGGTTTCTCCATCGTAAAGTTACTCTTTATTGCCTCTCTTCATATTGTACACTTTGAAAAGAAGCCACTGTGTGTAACCCCTACTCAAGGAGTGAGAAGTTGTTATACCCTGTGAGGCCAAAGTATATAAATAAATTATTTGGAATTCTTCTGTCTAGTCTCATTTACTTAATCATTTATTCATGAATGTTTGTTTTATAAATTGTATTATATCCAGTACTACTTTCATTTGTTCTAATTATTCAAGCTTTGGTCATTGAGGGCTCTTTTAGTTGCCTCCTATGTTCCTTTGACATAACCCATCATTGTGGGTTTTTTGTTATTGTTGTTCTTGAGCACTTCTTTACTTTTGGCACAAAAAGATGCTCTAGGCTTATCTTGTCCATTTCCTGCTGCAGTCCTAGAAACAGCCCATTTCCTCTTATTGAAGAATTGTGTTAGAAGCCAAGATCTGGGTGCTACATGTGTTTCTTCCTACTGGGATGTCATTGTATAAGTTCACCGTGCTTCACCTACTCAACCTACCCCTGCCAACCACTGATCTGTGTATTGTCTCTGAAGTTTTTAGAATGTATTGGAATTGGACAGCCTCTAGCCCTTTCAGACTGGCTTCTTTCAACTTAGCAGTATGCATTTTAGGTTTATCCATGTTGTTGTTTGACTTGATAGTTCATTTCTTTTTGTTGCTAAAGAGAATTCCATTGTATGGCTGTACCACAGTTTGTTTATCCATCCATCTATTGAAGGACATCTTGGTTGCTTCCAATTTTGGACAATTATATATAAAGCGGCCATGAAAACTTGTGTGCTGGTTTTTGTTGGGATCAGAGTTTTCATATCGGTTGCGTATATACCTAGGAGTACAATTGTTGGATCATATAGTAAGCCTATATTTAGCTTCGTAAGAAACTGCTGACCTGTCTTCCAAAATAACTGTACTGTTTTGCATTACCATCAGCAGTGGATGAAAGTTCCTGTCTCCTGTCATCCTCCACAACAATTGACATTTTCGCCTTTTTATGTTAGCCATTCTAATGGTTACAGTGCTATCTCAATCTTGTTTTTCTTTTTTTAAGATTTATTATATTTATTTTATATTCCCCCTTCGATGTTTGCACTTGTTATCTGTTCTCTTTGTCTGTTTGTTGTGTGCTCTTTGTGTTTGCTTATCCTCTCTTTAGGAGGCATTGGGAACCAAACCTGGGACCTCCCATATGGGAGGGTGGCGGCCAATCGCTTGGGTCATCTCTGCTCCCTGTTTGTTGTGCCTCTTATTGTTTTCTTCATTGTGTCTCCTCCTTGTGTCATCTGGTTACATAATCTTGTTGTGTCAGTTGGCTGGGCTAGCCTGTTGCATCAGCTTGCTGTCTTGCTCATCTTTTTTAAGAGGCACTGGGAACCAAACCTGGGACTTCCTATGTGGTAGGTGGGCACCCAACTGCTTGAGCCACATCTGCTTCCATAACTGTTATTTTAATTTGCATTTTTGTCATGAAAATTATGTTGGATATCTTTTCATATTCTTTTTTCGTCATTTATCTTCTTTGGTGATGGATTTGTTCAGATCTTTTCACCAGTTTTTAATTGGATTATTTTCTTATTGTTTAGTTTTAAAATTTTTGTATATTTTAGATAAAAGACTTTTCTCAGATATGTGTTTTTATAAACATTTTCTCCCAGTCTGTGGTTTTTCTTTTCATTTTCTTAGCATTCTCTTTCACAGCAGAAATTTTTTCATTTTAATAATGTGCAGCTTTTTTTTTTGTCCTTTCATGGATCATGATTTTGGTATTTTATCTAGAAACTTAATCACCAAACTCAAGGTCATGTAGGGTTTTTTTCTCATTTTCTTGTAGAAATTTTATAGTTTAGTATTTTACATTTAGATTGAAAACCCATTTTGAGTTCATTTTTATGAAAGATGTTATGTCTATGTCCAAGTTTATTTTTTTACATTTTTAATGTCCAGTTATTCTTGCACCATTTGTTGAAAAGACTGTCCTTTATCCATTGAATTACCTTTGTGTTTTTGCCAAAGATCAGTTGACTATGTTTGCATGGGTCTGCATTTTATTCCATTAAGCTTTGTGCCTATTCACCAATAGCATACTGTCTTGATTACATTGTAGCATTATAATAAGTCTAGAAATCAGGAAGGGCAAATTCTTCATTATTGTCTTGGTTATGCTAGGTCTTTGCCATTCCATATAAATTTTAGAATCTGTTGTTACCTACAATATAGTTTGCTGGGATTTTGATTGGGATTGTGTCTTTAGGTCAATTTGTGAAGAAGTGATAGCTTAACAATACTGAGTGTTCTTGTACATAAGACATGGAATATCTTCCCATTTATTTAGATATTCTTTGATATCTTACATCATTGTTCTGTAGTTTTCCACATACAGATTGTACATATTTTATTAGATTTATACTGAAGTATTTCATCTTTTGTGTGCTATTGTAAATGATATTGTCCTTTAATTTCAAATATTCATTCTAGTATATAGGAAAGTAATTTTATATGACTTTGTATCCTGTGATTTTAGCTATATTTGCTTATTATTAGTTCCAGAAGTGTTTTTGTTGATTTTTTGGGTTTTCTATATAGACAATCATGTCATCTGCAAATAAAAGTTTATTTCTTCCATCCCAAATCTGTATACCTTTTATATCTTTTTCTTATCTTGTTGTACTAGCTAGGACTTCCAGTATGATATTGATAATAGTGATGAGAGAAGACTTTCTTGCCTTGTTTTTGATCTTAAGGATAAAGCATCCAGTCTCTCACTGTTAAGTAATATGCTAGCTATAGGCCTTTCGTAGATGTTCTTCATCAAGTTAGGAAGTTTTCCACTGTTACTGGTTTGTTGAGAGTTTTTATCATAAATGTGTTTTGTTGGTATGGTGGATTGTGCTTTCTGGATGGGGGAAAACAAATGGTTGTTTAAAAGTACATTGTTAGAGACTTCTGGGAAGATATTGGATTAGAGAGATACAGGACTCACTTTTCTTACAGAAAAATAGCTAGAGGACATGCAAAAATGGCTTGGAAAAATGTTATAGGGTTTAGGACACCAGGGGAAGGCTGGACATCACCCACAATTGAGAGGGGCACAGAAAAAGAATCTTTACTGAAAGACTGTGAGTAGAAGCTGCAGCTGCTGGCACCCTTCCCCCAATCGTCCAAGCATACAACTTTGAATTCTCCGGCCTCTGGCCAGCAACCACGGACAGATAGGGCCACAGGGTACACCTCTCCAGGAAAAGGGGGAGAGAGGGATGCAGCCTAAGGCTGATTCAGCTTTTGGCCAAAAAATTTGGTTTGCTGTCTGATGAGCCCTTCTGGGCCAAGTGGGGCTGCACAGTTGTTTGGCTTTGGAGCCTGCACGGGACTAAAGATATCTGACCCTCCTAATCATGCCCCCTACTGACCAGGACTGGTTGTTGAGGATTAGAGAAGTAGAATTATTTCCTATATGGCAAAAGGGAGGGGGCTGCCAGGAAAGGTTGAAGACCAACCTCTGAAAAAGTTTGAATTGCAAGGCTCTAAATAGCCTTCAGGCAGGACCCTCCATCACATTGATCTGATCCCTGTTTCAATCAATAGACTCTTACCAGGCTTTGAACTGAGAGGGCTGCTGAAGAGCATCATCTGCTGGCAGACCAAGGAATTATACATGAGGAAATGAAACATAAGAGTGTGTTGTTTAATCTCTATATATTTATGAATTTTCCCTCTTCCCAATCATTATTGATTTCCAGCTTTATTCCATTATGATCAGACAAAGTGTTTTGTATGATTTGAATCTTTTAAAATTTATTGAGACTTGTCTTGTGACCCAGCATATAGTCTATCTTGGAGAAGGATCTATGAGCGCTTGAAAACAATGTATATCCTGCTGTTTTGGGGTGCAGTGCTCTATTGATGTCTGTTAGGTCTAGTTCATTTATCATATTACTCAAGCTCTCTCTTTATTCTCTGTCCAGATGTTCTATTCAGTACTGAGAGTGGTGTATTGAAGTCTGCAACTGTTATTGTAGTGACATCTATTTCTCCCTTCATCTTTGCCAGTGTGTTCGTCATGTATCTTGGGGCACTGAGATTAGGTGCATAAATATTTAGAATAGTTTCTTCTTCTTGAATTACCCCCTTTTATTAATATATAATGACCTTCTTCATCTCTTATAACAGTTTTGCATTTAAAATCTATTTTGTCCAATACTAGTATTGCTTCTCCAGCTCTTTTTGGTTACTATTTGTGTGGAATATCTTTTTCCAACCTTTTACTTTCAACCTGACTATATCCTTACGTCTGAGGTGAATCTCATGTAGACAGCATATAGATGGGCCATATTTTTTAATCCATTCTATCGGTATTTGTCTTTTGATTGGGTAATTCAAGCCCTTAACATTCAGTGTCATTATTATAAAGACATTACTTAGTTCATCCGTTTTATCGTTTGGCTTTCCGTTGTTATAATTACTCTTGCTTGTCTTTTTATCCTTTAATTTACTCCTAAACAATCAGTGGGTCAAAGAAGAAATTTCAAGAGAATTCAGCAAATATCTTAAGGCAAATGAAAATGAGAACATAGCAAAACCTATGGGACATTGCAAAGGCAGTGCTGAGAGGGAAATTAAAACCTCACTGCTTACATTAAAAAAGAAGAAAGGGCTTAAATTAATGATCGAACTGCACATCTAGAAGAACTAGAAAAAAAACAGGAAATGAATCCCAAACCAAGCTGAAGGAAAAAAATAGTAAAGATCAGAGCAGAAAGAAATGAAACCGAGAACAAAAACAAAAAAATAGAAACAAAACTCAAAGTTAGTTCTTTGAGAAGTTCAACAAAACCAACAAAATCAACAAACCCTTAGCTATACTGACAAAGAAAAAAGAGAAAAGACACAAAGAAATAAAATCAGAAATGAGAGGAGGAATATTACTGACACCACAGAAATAAGAGAGATCATAAGAGGATACTATGAACGACTATATGCCAAAAAACTAGGCAACGTAGAAGGGATGGACAAATTCCTAGAAACATACGAACCACCTGCACTGATTTTAGAATAAATAGAAGACCTCAACAAACCCATCACAAATGAAGAGATTGAAACACATCAAAAATCTCCCAATGATGAAAAATCCGGGAACAGTTGAATGCTATCAATCATGCAAAGATGAACTAATACTGATCTTGCTCAACCTCTTCCAAAAAATTGAATAGAAAAGAATGCTACAAAACTCATTTTATGAAGCCAACATCATCCTAATACCAAAACCAGATAAAGATACCGCAAAAAAGAAAATTACAGACCAATATCTCTAATGAATTTTGGTGCAAAATTCCTCTCAACAAAATATTTGCAAACAGAATCCAAAAGCACATTAAAAGAATTATATACCACGATCAAGTGGGTTTTATCCCAGATATGCAAGGGTGGTTTAGCACAAGAAAATCAATAAGTGTAATGAGCCACATTGATAAATTGAAGAAGAAAAATCACATGATCCTCTTGATTGATGCAGAAAAGGCATTTGACAAATACAGCACCCTTTCTTGATAAAAAAACTGCAAAAGATGGAAATAGAAGGAAGCTTTCTCAATATGGTAAAGTGCATATATGAAAAACCTACAGCTACATTGTACTCAGTAGTGAAAGACTGAAAGCTTCCCACTGAGATCAGGAACAAAACAAGGATGCCCACTGACACTATTGTTATTCAATATTGTGCTAGAAATTCTAGCTAGAGCAGTTAGGCTAGACAAAGAAATGAAAGGCACCCAAATAGGAAAGGAAGAAGTAAAACTCACTATTCGCTATGACGTGATCCTGAAAAATCCACAACAAAGCTACTAGAATTAATTGATGAGTTCAGCAATGTGGCAGAATACAAGATTAATATGCAAAAATCAGTAGCATTTCTATGCTCTACTGATGTGCAGTCTGAGGAGAAATCAGAAAAAAATTCCATTTATAATAGCGACTAAAACAATCATGTTTATGAATAAACTTAACCAAGGATATAAAGAACCTCTATTCACAAAACTACAAAACACTGCTAAAAGAAACAGAAGAAGACTTAAATAAATGGAAGGACATTCTGTGTTCATGGATTGGAAGACTAAATATTGTTAAGACATCAATTCTGCCCATACTGATGTACATATTCAACGCAATCCCAATAAAAATCACAACAGCCTTTTTTGCAGAAATAAAAAAGCCAGTAATCAAATTAATTTGGAAGAGTAAGGGGCCCCAAATAGCTGAAAATGTCTTAAAAAAAGAACAAAATTGGAGGACTCTCACTTCCTGGCTTTAAAGCATATTACTTAGTTACAGTGAAGCAGCATGGTACTGGCAGAAGGCCAGTCAGATTGACCAACAGAACCGAAATGAAAACTCAGATATAAACACTCACATCTACAGTCAAGTGATTTTTTTCAAGGCTGTTAAGCCTGCCCAGCTGGGTCAGAACAATCTATTTAGCAAATGGTACTGGGAGAACTGGCTATCTATCCAAAAGAAAGAAAGAAAGACACCTATCTCATACCTTATAAAAAAATTAACTCAAAATGGATCAAGGACCTAAATATAAAAGCAACAACCGTAAAACTCCTAGAAGAAAATGTAGGAAAACATTTTTAGGATATCGTGGTAGGCACTAGTTTCTTACACTTTACACCCAAAGCATGAACAACAAAATAAAAAATAGATAAATGGGACTGCCTCAGAATTCAGCACTTTTTGCATCTTGAATGATTTTGTCAAAAGGGTGAAAAGGCAACTGACTCAATGAGAGAAAATGTTTGACAGTCACATATCTGATAAGCATTTAATATCCATGATATGTAAAGAGATTATACAACTCAACAATAAAAGACAAACAACCTGATTAAAAAATAGGCCAAAGAAAACTGTCCAAAGAAGAGTACAGATGGTCAAGAAATATATGAAAAAAGTGTTACATCAATAGTGATTAGGTAAATGCAAATTAAAACTACAATGAGATATCATTTCACACCTATTGGACTGGCTGCTGTTAAAAAGTCGGAAAACTGTAAATGTTGGAGAAGATGTGGAGAGATAGGAATGCTTATTCGTTGTTGGTGGGAATGTAGAATGGTACAGCCACCTGGAGGACTGTTAAGGCACCTCCTAAAGAAGGTGAATATAGACTTGTTGTGGGACCCAGCAATACCATTGCTAGGAATATACCCAGAAGAACTGAGAGCAGTGGCACAAATAGACATATGCACACCAGTTGTTCATAGCAACGTTATTCACAGTGGCCAAAAGTTGGAAACAACTCAGGTGTCCATCAGCTGATGAATGGATAAACAAATTGTATTGTATACACACAGTGGTGTATTATGCAGCCATAAGAAGAAATGAAGTCATGAAACATGGCAACATTTATGACCTGGAGGACATTATGTTGAGTGAAGCAAGCCAGACTTAAAAGGACAAATACTGTATGATTACACTATTATGAACTAAATATATGAAATAGAAATATGTTATGTGAAATGTGAATATTGGTAGAATTGCGTGTATAAGAATGTTTTTCCATTTATATAAAATGAAAATATAAATCAATTTATAAAGATGAAATAAGATTTGTGGTTATGTAGGTCTGAGGAAGGAATGCCAAGGTATGTGGAGTCTTTTTGGAGTAATGAAATTTTTCTAAAATTTTTGTATAATATTGTAAATATACTAAAAGCCATTGATTATACACTTTGGATAGAATAGAAACAGCAGCTGTGTACAGTGGGAGAAGCATAGAAAGAGTGAGAGGTGAGGAATTTTCTTATCTGTTTTTTGTTTTTTAGTATTATTGAAGTATTGAAAATGCCCTAATAATGATTGAAGCGATGAATTCACAACTATGTGATTATACCATATACCATTGATTGTATACTTTGGATGAACTGTCTGCTTTGTTAATATGTATCAATAAAATTGTTATATATATTTTAAAGGGTGAATAAGTAAGGGGCATTTTCTGGCCTTTACAGCCATCTCCCAAAAGCCGTTGGAAGCCAGTCTGCAACCCACTACTGGGTCCATGGCCCAGATTTTTTTTAGATTTATTTTTCATTTATTTCTCTCCCCTTCCCCTCTCCCCTATTGTCTGCTCTCTGTGTCCATTCGCTGTGTGTTCGCCTGTGTCCTCTTGTATTCTTGTCAGTAACACCGGGAGTCTGTGTCTCTTTTTGTTGCGTCATCTTGCTGTGTCAGCTCTCCGTGTGTCTGGTGCCACTCCTGGGCAGGCTGCTCTTTTGTCTCATGGGGCAGCTCTCCTTACCGGGTGCACTTCTTGTACGTGGGGTTTCCCTACGCGGGGGACATCCCTGCGTGGCACGACACTCCATGCGCGCATCAGCACTGTGTGTGGGCTGGCTCACCACATGGATCAGTAGGCCCTGGGTTTGAACCCTGTATCTCCCATGTGGTAGGTGGATGCTCTATCAGTTGAGCCAGATCTGCTTCCCCGTGGCCCAGATTTGAGCAACTAACAGGGACAATCCTAAAGACTTAGAAAAGGTTGAACCAAGAATCAGAAATAGCAGTAACACACAGCCTTCTGCCACTAAAGCCCTATATAAGAGAGAGCATCATAGTAAACCCACCATCATAATCAGATGCCTAGACATCAGCAAAATATTTCAAGCCATACTAAGAAATGGAAGAAATGACTCAAGCAAAGTAATATATCAAAGCACCAGATGAGACACAGGATTTGAGGAACTAATCATGAGGTTCATATGTATCTCCAAAATCCAGTCAATGAGTTGAAAGTCAATATGGCTAAGGAGATAAAGGACATGAGGAAGACAGTGGACAAGAGCAAAAAGAAAAATTTGAAAACCTGTATAGAAAACCTGTATAGAGGTTATGGGAATGAAATACACAATAGGTGAGACCAAAACCACATTAGAGGCATATAGCAATAGATTTGAAATGATAGAAGGAAGCATAAGTCATACAGAAGATAGAACAGATGAAATTGAAGAGAGAGAAGAATGGAAAGAGAGAAAATATTGGAAAAAATGGAGCAGGGCCTTAGGGAGTTAAATGATATCATGAGGCACAACAACATAGGTGTCATGGGAGTCCCAGAGGAGAAGAAAGGGAAAAATGGGCAGAAAGAGTATTTCAGGAAATAATAGCTGAACATTCCCTAACTCACATGAATGAAATGAATTTACATGTTCAAGAAAAGCAGTGTGCCCCAATCAAAATAATCTTAATAGACCTACTCTAGGACAACTGCTACTGAAAATGTCAGTTGTCAAAGATAAGGAAAAAATTGTGAGGGCAGCAAGCAAGAAGCAAACCATCGCAAAAAGGGAATCCCAGTAAGAGCTAGTGTGGATTTTCTCATCAGAAACCATGGAGGTGAGAAGACAGTGGTATGATGTAATTAGGATATTGAAAGAGAAAAATTGCCAGCTGAGAATTCTTTCTCCAGCAAAATTGTCATTCAGGTATGAAGGTGAGTTTAAAATACTCACAAATAAACAGAAACTAAGAGATTTTGTGAAGATTTTGTAGAAAGTATTGAATATAGCCTTACAGCCTGAAAGAAAAAGACAGAGGCTTGGAGGAGAGTATAGAAGGCAAGACTATCACAGAGGATAACCAGAAGAGCAAAAAGATAGATGAAAATAAGATATGACATGAAAGTCAAAGTATAAAATGGTGGAAGTAAATGATGTACTTACAGTAATATTACTGAATGTGAATGGATTAAACTCCCTAATCAAAAGATATAGGCTGACAGAATGAATAAAAACGCTCAGGCCATCCACAAGGTGCCTATGAAAGACCTAGTTTGGACTCAGGGATACAAACTGGTTTTAAGTGAAAGGTTGGAAAAAGATACTCCATGCAAACAGTAACCAAAAAAGAGCTGGGGTACTAATATCAGAACAGACTCTAGACTCAGAAAAGTTGTAAGAGATAGAGAAAGCCATTATATATAAAAAAGGGACTTCCACCAGGAAGAACTAGCAATCATAAATATTTATGCACCATGTTGCAGATGAAGCTCAAGCACTTGGGTGCCTGCTCCCCACATGGGAGGTCCCAGTTTGGTTCCTGATGCCTCCTAAAAACAAAAACAAAACAGCAAGCAAACAAATGAAAAAACAACTGAGGGGAGCTGATGTGGCTCAGTGGTTGAGTGTTGGCTTCCCACATACAAGGTCCCAGGTTCAGTCACTGCCTGGTATCTCAAAAACAAACAAATAAAAACTGTACACCTAACCACGGTGCCCTAAAATACAAGAGGTATACCCTGTAAAACTGAAGGGAGAAATAGACATTTCTACAATAATAGTTGGAGACTTCAACATACCACTCACATCATTAGATAGAAAACTAAACAGAATATCAACAAGGAAAAAGAGAACTTGAACAATATGATAAACGAGCTAGACCTAACAGTCATATACAGAATGCTGTATCCCAAGTCAGTGGGTGACACGTTCTTCTCAAGTGCTCATGAATCTTTCTCCAGGATAGATCATAGTTATGTCACATGGCAGGTCTCAATAAGTATAAAAAGATTGAAGGTATACAAAGCACCTTCTCAGATCATAATGGAATGAAACTGGAAATCATTCATTGATAGGAGTGGGGAAAATTCACAAATGTGTGGAGTCTAAACGATACACTACTGAACAATCAGTGGGTCCAAGAGAAATTAGTAAATTTATTGAGATGATTGAAAACAAGAACATAACTTACCAAAACTTATGGGACACAGCAAAGACAATGTTGAGAGGGAAAATCAAAGATCTAACTGAACAACTGGAGAAACTAGAAAAAAAACCCAGCAAACCATTTCCAAAGAAGCAGAAGGAAAGAAATAATATAGATTAGAGCAGGAATAGATGAAATTGAGAACAACAACAACAACAACAAAAACAAACCAAAAAAAGAGAAAATCAACAAAACCAAAAGCTGGTTCTTTGAGATCAGTAAAATCGACAAACCCTTAGCTAAACTAACCAAGAAAAAAAGGAGGAAGATGCAAATAAATAAAATCAGTAGTGAAAGGGGGGAAATTACAACCAATCCCACAGAAGTGAAAAGCATCATAAGAGGATATTTTGAGAAACTGTATGCCAGCAAACTAGACAACTAGATGAAATTCCTAGAAACATACAAATAATCTACATCGACTCTACAAGAAATACAAGAACTTAACAAACCATTCACATTTAAAAGATATTGAGTCAGTCATCAACCATCTCCCAACAAACAAAAGTTCAGGACCAGATGACTTTACAGGTGAATTCTCCCAAGCATTTTGAGAAGAATTAACACCTATCCTATTTAAACTTTTTCCAAAAAATTGAAGAGGAGAGAAAATTACCCACCACATTTTATGAAACCGACATCATCCTAATACCAAAGCCACATAAAGATACTGCAAGAAAATTACAGACAGTCTCTCTAATGAACATAAATGCAAAGATTCTCAACAAAATACTTGCAAATAGAATCCAACAGCACATCAGAAGACTTATACATCATGACCAAGTGGGATTTATTTCTGGTATGCAGGTGTAGTTCAGGGTAAGAAAATCAGTTTATATAGTATTAATATATGTTAACAAAGTAAAGGAGAAATAATACGTGATCATCTTGATTGATGCAGAAAAGTCATTCAACAAAATCCTATGTCCTTTCTTGATAACACTTGAAAGATAGGAATAGAAGGGAAAATCCTCAATATGATAAAGGGTATACATGAAAAACCCACAGCCAACAACGTACTCAATGGAAACAGGGTGAAAACTTTCCCTCTAAGATAGAGAACAAGACAAGGATGCCCACTATTACTACTGTTACTCAGTATTGTGCTAGAAGTTCTAGCTAGAGCAATTAGACAAGAAAAAAGCAGGGTGCATCCAAATAAAAGAGGAAGTAAAACTCTCACTATTTGCGGATGACATGACCCTGTGTTTAGAAAATTCTGAAATGTCTACAACAAAGCCACTTGAGCTAATAAAAATGAGTTCAGTGAAGTGGCAGGATACAAGATCAGCATGTAAAAAATCAGTAATGATTACATATACTGGTATTGAACAATTTGAGGAAAAATACATTTACAATAGCAACAAAAAGATGGAAACATCCCAGGTGTTCATCAGTCGATGAATAGATAAACGGTTATTACACGTGATGGAAATTTATGCAGTTTTAAGAAGAAATGATGTTGTGAAGCATATAACAACATGGATGATCCTGGCGGGCATTCAGTTGAGTGAAGCAAGTCAGACATAAAAGGACAAATACTGTATGAGTGTGCTATTTATGAACTAACATATTGTGTAACCTCATGGACTTAGTAATAGAAGTAATCAGAAAATAGAATGTGATTAGAAAATGGAAAGCTGAGGGTTACTCTATTCAGAATTGGTAAAAGGGTTGGTAATATTTAGAAATGAATGAACAGGTGAAAATACATCACAGTGTTTTTAACTTCCAGTAAAAAAAATGTAACATGGACTGTATAACAACCTTCATGTGAATAACATTGCATATATGACTGTTTTTACAAAATATAGCTGCAAATATACTAGAAAGATGGAAACAGAAAAGCAGCTTTGTGTGTTAGGAGATGCACTGAGAAATTGAGAGGTGATGGAATTTTTTTGTTAGTTTTATAAAATTGTTATAAGCAACAAAAATGCTCTATTAATGATGTTTGAATGCACAACCATGCGATTGTACAAATTGCCGTTGATTGTACACTTCAGGTGGCTTTTTGTTTTATTAATGTGTATTAATAAAACTGATTTGTCAATAAAAGTGGAAGTCTAAAGTCATGTATATTACTAAAAGGAAAGCAAAAAATAAGGTGACTGTATAGCATAATGAAATATGAATATGGGTAATACTGCATATTTGACTTCTTTGAAATTCAACAAGTGTATGTTAATATTACAAGATGTTACTATCAGACAAGGAAAACCCATTATGCTAAGTGAAAGAAACTAGACACACAAAGTACTACATATTGTATGAGTCTTTTTTTATAAAATATAAATATACAGCAATTTATAAAGTAGAAATTAAATGAGAGGTTATGTAGGACTGGGGAAGACTAGAGGAGAGGTGACTGCCAATGGGTGTGGAGTTTTTCTTTTTGGAGTAATGAAATTGTTCTAGAATCTTTTTGTGGTAATGAGTGCACAACATTGTGATTATACTAAAAGCCATTGATAATACAATGGGTGGATTGTATGGTATGTGAATTTATCTCAATAAAACTGCTTTAAAAATGAATACAGGGATACTCAGTTTATGTATTAATAATTTTCCTTGCGTGAATTTTGGTTGATTATGTCTTGTGAGAAATTGGTCTCTTTTATATGTGTTATCAAATTTTATGAATATAGACTTGTTTGCATCTCTTTATTTGCCTTTTAAAGTCTTTAGAATCTGTAATGATGACTTCCTCTTCATTCCCGATATTTGTAATTTGTTTCTTTCATTTTTGTTGGTTAGCCTGACTAGAAGGCTATCAATTTTATTGTGGTTTTTTTTTTTTTTTTTTTTCCCCCAAAAGCTACCTTTTGTTTTTGGTTTCTTTGGATATACTCTATTATTGGCCTGTTTTCAACTTCATTTTCTGCTCTCGTTTTTATTTTTCTTCTGCTTGTAGGCTTAAATTGTTCTTCTTTCTCTGGATTCCTAAGGAAATTAGATTATTGATTTTATATCTTTTTTCCCCTCAATATTTGCATTTATTGCTATAAATCTCTTATTAAGTACTGTTTTCTCTGCCTCCAACAATTTTGATAGATTGTATTTTCATTTTTATTTGGAGATACCTTCATTTTTCAAAATGTATTTTCACTGTGTGTGGTATGATAGGTTGACAATTTTGGTTTTTCTTTTGGTTCTTTAAAAATAGTTCCCCAGTGTCTTTAGACTTGCATTGCTCCTCTGTTCATAGTGGGTCCTTGTTTCTGTGACTCTTTTAAGGACTTCTTGTTCCACTGATTTTAATCAGTTTGATTTATGAAATGCCTTGCTATAGTTTTCTTCATGTGTCTTGACTTGGTTGAGATTCTTAAACTGTGTTTTTCATTTTTCAGCAAATACATGTATGTTAGGCTGTTTCAAATTGTACCACAGCTTACTGATAAGTCTACTAATTTTTTCCTCTAATCTTTTTTCCTCCTCTGTGTTTCATTTTGGGAAATTTCTATTGCTGTGTCTTCAGTTTCCCAGATCTTTTCTTATACATTTTCTAGTTTTCTGTTAGTCACTTCCACTATAATCGTCATTTCAAACATGGCATTTTTTTAATCTCTAGATTTTCATTTTCTGTCCTTATATATTATGCCTCTATTCAATATTTTCAGTGTTTCCTACATTTTGAGCATATGGAATATAGTAGTCTTCACTGTTTTAATATTCTTGCTTATTATTTATATCATCTGTGCCATTATCTGATCAATTTTTTTTTCACTTAATATAATGGTTTTTTTAATGCAAATGAAGAATTATTCTGTAACATTTTTCTCTGTCCATATCATTTTAAAAATCAGTTATACAGGTGTATAATAATATAGTATATTTGTACTTATATTTTGTAAAAACTGTCTTACATAGGCAGTGTCACTCATATTTGTTTGACATGAAGTTATCTGATCAATTTTAATTGATATTTTTTTCTTCTCATTATGTATTGAATTTTCCTGTTCCTGGGCTTACACAGTAATTTTAAAAAAAAATCTATGTCCCTTTTATTTATTTTTTAATTAATTTATTGAATTATATCACTCATACATAATCATTCATAAACAAAAAGTGTATAATAATAATTGTGAACTTATTAAAACAAACATATATAACATCATACAGGATTCTCATAACTCACCCTACCACCAATAACTTGCATTGTTGCTAAACCTTTTTAGCTAATGATTAAAGAGCATTGTCAAAATATTACTACTAAGCAACGTATTTTTCCCCAACCAACCCATTTATTATCTTTATATCATTTATATATGAACATACATAAACAATTAAATACATAGTAGAAGTTGTGAACTTACAAAGCAAACATATATAACATCATACAGGCGTCCCATACATCAACCCTTCACCAATATCTTGCATTGTTGTGAGATGTTTGCTACAAATGATGAAAGAATATTGTCAAAATCTTACTATTAACTATAGTTCTTATCTTACATTTGGTGTGTTTTCCCACAAGCCACCCTATTATTTTTTAAATATAATTTCTTTGACAGAAGTTGTAAAATTATAAAACAATCGTGCACATGTGTAGAATTCCCAAGCAACAGCCCTCTATCAATACAGCCCACTGTGGTGGAACATTTACTACAGATAAGATAATATCATCTAATTGTTACCACATCCATAGTGCGCATTTGGCTCACATTTTCCATACTGCCCCATTATCGACATGGTACGTCTTTGGCATAGATGCAAGAATATTATATTATTACTACTAACCACAGTCCATAGATCACTCCAGCTTTATTTTTCCCATGCTTCTCCGTATTCCTAACACCCTGCAGTAGTGATATACATTTGCTCTAGCTCACAAGGACACTCTTACATCTGTGTATCATCAACCACAATTCTCATCCATCTTTTGGTTTACTGTGCTAGTCCATTCCTGGACTATTCTCTAGCGTTCTGTCAGTTGGCATTTACATACCTAGACTACCATTTTCAGTCACATCCCCATTTATAAACTAGGTGTTACTGTGTGTTACCATCCACTCTATCCATTTCCACACTTTTGCAGTAAAGCTAATTAAAACTTCTACATACATTAAATATCAGTAGTCTGCTCAGTCTTCCTCTTATCTCCTTTAAAAATCCACCACCTACCACCAGGTCTTGAAGATATTTTCCTAAAATTTCTTCTAGAAGTTTTATGGTTCTTGCTTTTATTTTTAGGTTTCTAATCCATTTTGAATTAATTTTTGGATAAAGTGTGAGGTAGGGGTCCTCTTTCCTTCTTTCGGCTATGGATATCCAATTCTTTCAGCACCATTTCTTGAATGGATTGTTCAGCCCGAGCTTTGTGAGTTTGACAGGCTAGTCAAAAATCACTTGACCATACATGTGAGGGTCTGTTTCTGAACCATCAGTTTGGTTCCATTGGTCTATTGTGTCTGTCTTTATGCCAGTACTATGCTGTTTTTACCACTGTAGCTAGGAAATAAGATTTAAAGTCTGGAGATGAGGGTTTGCTTTTCCTTTTTATGATGTTTCTGGCTATGCTGAACCCCTTACCCTTCCAAATAAATTTGATGATCATGTTTTCAGTTTTTTCTTTAATGCTGGTGGAATTTTTATCTGAATTGCATTGAATCTATATATCAATTTGAGTAGAATTTACATCTTATTGATATTTAGTCTTCCAATCCATGAGCATGGAATGTTCTTCCAGTTATTTAGGCCTTCTTTGATTTAACATTGAGTTGCAGTTTTCTGAATACAAGTGCTTTACATTGTTGGTTAAGTTTATTCCTGACTATTTGAGTTTTATCTGTCATATTTTATTTTCACCACTCTTTTGACACTTTTAGTTACTTTTCTTGATATAATCTTCATTTCTAGACTCTCTTCCAGGCCTCTCTCTCCTGTCTTTTCTTTTCAGGCTGTAGCACACCCTTTGTATTTCCTGAAAATCTGGTCTCTTGCTTAGAAATTCTCTCAGTTTCTGTTTATCTGTGAATATTCTAATCTCACCCTCAATTTTGTAAGACAGTCTTGCTGGCTATAAGATTCTTGGCTGAAAGTTTTCTCTTGTAGTATCTTAAATATATCAGACCACTGTCTTCTTGCTTCCATGGTTTCTGGTGAGAAATCAGCACTTAATCTTATTGGATATCCCTTATATATTATGCATTTCTTTTCTCTTGCTGTTCTAAGAATTCGCTCTTTGTCTTTGGCATTTGACATTCTGATGAGTATGTGTCTCAGAGTTGGTCTATTCAGATTTTTTTCTGATGGGAGTACATTGTGCCTTTTGGACATGGATATCTATGTCCTTCAATAGGGTTGGGAAATTTTCTACCATTATTTGTTTAGATATTCCTTCTGCCCCTTTTTCTTCCTCTTCTCCTTCTGGGACACCTGTGACACATATGTTTACATGCCTTTTGCTGTCATTTAGTTCCCTGAGACCTTGTTCAATTTTTTCCATTCTTCATCTGTTCTTTTGTATATTCACTTTCAGATGCCATTTCTTCAAGCTCACCAATCATTTCTTTTGCCTCCTCAAATCTGCTATTACATGATTCCAGTGTTTTTTTAATTTCATTGATTACACCTTTCATTCCCATAAGATTAATTTTCTATGTTTGCTTTCAAATTCTTCTTTGTGCTCATCCAATGTCATCTTTATATCCTTAATCTTTTTAGCTATCTCATTGAATTTATTAAGGAGCTTTGTTAGAACATCTACGATTTGTTGTCTCAACTCCTTTATGTCATCTGGAGGCTTGTCTTGTTCCTTTAACTGGGCCATAGCTTTCTGTTTTTTGGTGTGGATTGTAATTTTTTGTTGGTGTCTTGGCATCTGGCTTACTTTGAGTATTTTTTCTGGGTGCAGTTTTTCTCTTTCGCTTAGGGCTTCTTGCCCTTTCTCCCTTGCTTGTTGTGCAGTAGAAGCCAAGCATGTAGTTGGTGCTATAAGCTGTGGAGGCTCAAACTGCCCTCATTGTGCCTGTGTGCAATGAAGCTTCTTCCAACTTTCTCCTTTGCCAGGGGTTGGGACAGAGTCACAGCTGTGTGGAATAATCCAAGTTGTACAGGCCTAAACTGTAGTTGCCCAGAGAGACTGATGAAGCTTCATGCCCCTTTCCTCCCTGCCTGGGGCAGGGATGGAGCTGCAGGTGTGGGCTGCAATTTATGCATTGTGGGTCCAAGATGACAGCAGTTGCCCTGGTATACTTCAGGTTTTCAATCTGTGCCAATCAAAGTTAACTGCAGTTACCTGGATAGGCTGGTACATGGCCCACCAGCCGCCTCCCTGCCAGAGGTGGGGCTGAAGCCTGGGATAGGGCTGCAGGTTGATCTGGTTGAAAGAAACTGGTTCCTATAGTCACTGTGTTTTTCAGTCAGCCTGGCTTCCCCTCGGCCTGGGGGCAGAGTCAAAATGGTGGCCACTGGCCTCTTTTCGATTTGGGCTGATTCATACCCAGCTATTCCCAGGTTTATAGCTTAGCCAGCAGAGTCTATCAATCAGTAGCTGAAATTGGCAGTCAACCATCTTGTCCTCCTGTTTTTGGAAAATGGAGTTTCCAATTCCAGCCACTGAAAACTCCTGGGGTGGCCTGTGCCTCCAGAGTCAGATAATCACCGACCTCCACCGCTTGGCCAGTAATTTCCCGTAGAGACTGGCGCAGGTCTCTGCAGCTTCCTCCCTGCTGGAGGTGTCACTTGGGCCTAGGCTTGTTCTGCAATCTGACCTGGATGGAAAAAAGCCGGTCCCCACCAGTGCTGGGATTTTCAGTCCGCCCCGCTTCCCCTTGTGCCAGACGCAGAGTTAAGATGGCGGCTCCCCGGCCTCTTTCTGACTTGGACAGGCTCAAACTTTAGCTGTTCTCAAAATTATACTTTAGCCTGCTGAATTTATTCACCGGTAGCTGAAATTGGTGCCCAACCACCTCTTTCTCCCCTGCTTTGGGAAGTGGAGCTTTCAATTCCAGCTGTGGAACAGCTTCCGAGGCGGCTTGTGCCTCCTGTGGAGGATGGGCACTGGCCTCCGTGGCGTGGAGTGCTCCACTTACAAGTCTTCTCTGCAGGTGGGCAGTCTTCTCCTTCCACTCCTTCAGGGATGTGGCAGAATGCTCTTCTGGCCTCTTGGAGCCCCCAGACAAGTGCTTCAGCAGCTCCAGAGAGCTCTGGGTGTTTGCTAACTGCCCTGTAGTAGGAGCTGACTCTAGGAGCACCTTACCTGGACACCATCTTGCTGGTTCTCCTACACAGTAATTGTTAATCGGTGTCAGACATTGCTAATTTTTTAAAAATTTGCCATTTTAATGATTTTACTTGTACAATTTGGTGGCATTAATATACTTCACAATAGAATGCTACTCAATACTCTGTATTACCAAAACTTTTTTCTTGTACCTTTTTTAAGTAATAACTACTCATTCCCCCTTCCCCCAGCCCCTGGTAACTTTTTATTTCTTTGTCTCTATGAATTTGCTTATTCTACGTATTTCATATAAAGGGAATCATTCATTTTTGTACTTTTGTGTCTGGCTTATTTTTCTCAGCATGTTTTCAGAGGTCATCCATGTTATAGCTTGTATTAGAACTTCATTTCTTTTTATGTCTGAATAATATGCCATTGTATGTATTAATATATGCCACATCCTGTTTAACCATCCATTGATGGACATTTAGGTTGCTTCCACCTTTTGGTTATTTTGAATATTGCTGCTATGACATTAGCATATACAAATTTGAGTCCCTGCTTTCAGTTCTTTGAGGCATATAACTAAGAGTGGAATTACCAAATCATTTAGTAATTTTGTATCATAATCATTTAGTAATTTTGTACCAAATCATTTAGTAACTTTTTGAACTGCAAACTGTTTTCTACAGCAGCTGCACCATTTTTACATTTCTACCTGCATTGAACTGCAGTTCCAGTTTCTCCACATCCTTGCCAACACTTATTTTCAGTGTTTAAAATAGCCATTCTGGAAATGGCATGTCATTGTGGTTTTGATTTTCATTACTCTAATGCTAATGATGTAGAGCTTTTATGTGTTTTTTGGTCATTTATTTATCATCTTTGGAGACATGTCTGTTTAGGTGCTTTGCTCATTTTTAAATTGTCCTTTTGTTGTTGGTTATAGATATACATTAAGCCTTATCAGATATTAGATATCCAAATGCTTCCTCTTATTCTATATAGGTGATTTTTTCACTTACTTGATGTCTTTTGAATCACAAAAGTTTTTAATTTTGCTGAAGTCCAGTTTATATATTTTTTGTTTTTATTTCTCATGTTTTTGAAAATATATCTAAGATCCCATTGCCAAATAGAAGTTTCTAAAGATTTTCTCTTATTTTACTTCTAAGATCTTATATTTAGGTTGCTGATCTATTTTGAGTTAATTTTTATAAATGGTGTGAAGTAGGGGTACAATGTCATTGCTAGTTTTGCCTTGTCTGGTGCTAGATATTTTTGTATTACTTTAAACAATCTTAAACTTCTTTCTAGGATGTGGTTAAGTTCTTTGGAAGTCATTTGATCCTTTTGTGTATTGCTTTGTTATGTATGCAGAGGAATTTTTTTTTTTTTTGCTACTCCAGCAGTACTCTTTAGAGTACCACACCTCAAGGCCCATGAATTGTAAGGTTTTCTACATTGATTAGTATGACAGGAACTATTCTGGACGCTCTGTCAGCTTCATTGATTGCTGTGAATGTTTTTTTCCTTGCCTTGGGAAATCTCACATATATACACTGATGACTTCTCATCTGAATACTCTAGAGGGACTTTCTGCACATCTCCTGCATGTTCATTTTGTGCACACCTCTTTTCACTTCTTTCTGGAACTCTGGCCTATGGCCATCTTGGCCACTCTGGGTTCCAACTCTTGTCTCTTCAGTCCAGGAAGTTTAAGCCCTGCCTAGGTTCTCTCTCCAGGATGATCACTTGGAAACTGCCTCTAGGGGTAAGCTGTGATAACCATACAACACATTTTTTTCTTTCTTGCTTCCAGTGTCTTTGAAAATCTTTGTTAAAGTTATTTTTTTTCTGGTTATTTCTCGTTTTCTGGTTATTGCTGCAGTTAGGGTGGGATAGGTGGGTAAATCTGGCCACTGTTTTTAGATACTTTAACTTAATTCACAAAGTATTAAATAAAAATCCATTAACAGACCAGAGAGATGACTTGTGAGAAATTATCATTGCAAGGCATACTTTATGAAAAGTGCTTATCACATTGCTGGCATATGGCAGATCATACCTGTTTGCTATTGTTATCCTTATTATCAAGGGATCTAATGTTGGTGCTTTCTTTAAATTTAAATGTTAAATAATTTAAGGTAAGTTATAATCCACCTAATTGCAACTACATCATGAGATAATGCTGTTGAAGGAAACTGGTGGTGATAAAGAACATTGAAAAAGTAGATACATTATGGCAGAGACTTTTCATGTCCCACATATCTATTATCTTCTACTTCTGTACCAAGGAGAACCTGGAATGGAATAAAGACTACATATCCTAGTGCTTGTGTTTTGTATGTGATTGGCCACTTGGGTATGATATCGCCAAAGAGCTATGAATGAACACAAGGGTTTGGTGGAGAGTTGAGGAAGAATTCTTACAGAGAACACTGTATACTTCTTCCTTGCCCTTTTCTTTTTGGTGTGACTGCAGTGTGGAAGTACTGTTTAGCATTTGTGCGCTTGCTGTGCTGTGGAATGAGGTGGAAGCATTGTAATCATAGGCAGGCAGCCACAAGGCTAAGAGAAGCTTGGGTTCCTGATGATCCTTGGAGCTGCTGTGTTGACCCGTTTCTGTCACAAACCATTTCTTTAATACTGCCAAGAGAATAATAAGATGTTTCGAAATGTATAGAAAAGGGGAGCTTGCTTATTTTTATTCATAGCTTTTAAAAATTAGTATTAATTATCCTCTATAGATTTCCTTTTATGTTGGTGCTCAGTGTTTTACAGACATCATATTTCCTTTGTTTGTTTTTCACAACAGTACTGTAAAATTGTAAGTTTTACTTATGCTGTTGAGATTTAGAGAAGTTAATGTGGTAATATTCCAAGTATTCATATTCTATTTCAAGTCTGTGTGACTCCAAAACATACTCTTTTCCACTAATCCATGCCTTTCTAAATCCTTTGTTTTAAATATTTATTTTTGAGAGACCTTCTGGTTGGTAAATTAATCTAATTAGGGAATGTCCTGTACAAGTTACTAAATTCATTATTTCAGGTTACATATTTTGTAATCTATAAAAGACAAGTCCTTGTGTTTTATAGATTTTTTCTGAATTTTGTTGGTGTGCATCATTCTTCTAAGTACTTCATTATATAGGAGAAGTTAAAACAGACATACAGAATGCAATTGAAAACCATCATAATCCTTAAGGTACATTGCATAGATGAGAGTTAGTCTGATAAAGTCCTCAAACTAGTCTTTGCTTAAGTCTGTTAGCTGTGCTAGTGTCCTTCATCAATTAAATGTTTTTTTTTTTTATGGTTAAGTTTAAATTACAATACATAGAACCTGAAGAAAATAGTTTTTCTTAATTCATTGGGAAATTTTTATGCAATTTTGTTTTTCATTTTAAAAATAATTTTGTTTTAACCCACTCCCTCTGTTCTTTTGAAATGACTTAATAACAGTTATGTGACAAACTCCTCACATCCTAGGAGCCTAAGTGTGCCAAGAATTACTTAAACTACATGGTCATATAAAACATGGATTTCTTAAATATATTTAGTTTTTGCAATCTGTTATGGCAAAATGTTTTAAAGTCTGGGTGTTCCAGAACCTGTTTTACCTGTTATCTTTTAAGTGAGATGTGAAGACTGATTGCATAACTGAAAGAGAAATTCACTAGTAGAAGTGACAGATGCCAGAACCACTGAAAATAAGTCCTTGTTTGTGTAACCTTTTAGTTTGTTGAGTCTTTCCTCCTTTGAAGTACAGGAAATTAAATACTATGGAAGAATTTGCCATTCCCAGCTGCTCATGTGTTCCGTTTGCTGTAGAATTTCTTAATGCTACCTTACTTCATAAACCTGGATTGTTTTTCATAGGAAATGACAAAGTATAGATATAAATTGAACAGGGAAAATTTTAAGTTGTAATATTACATATGCAAATGTTATATAAATTCTGAATTTTCTGGCCCCTGAATACTACCCATTGCCTCCCTTCCTCCAACCACTGATATTTGATATATATAGTATTCCTTTTTCCCCTCTGTTGCTTTTACAATACTTACCTACTTTTCCAGCTTCTCTAATCTGAGTGCTAACTGTTGAGGTAGTTTTATTGAGTAGTTCTTTTCAAGAGGGCTGTCTTAGGTTACATCCGGGTGCATCTCTGTCCAATATGGTAGCCTTTAACTGAAAGTGGCTATTTAGATTAAAATTATTAAGGTAACAAAACAAATTCAATTCCTTAGTTGCTCCACCCATATCTCAAGTGCTTATTAGCTACATGTAGCTAGTGGCTACCATATAGGGCAGAGCACATATAAAAACTCCATTGTTGTATTGAGTATCCGAAGTGTTTCCATACAAAAATTCAACAATAAAAGTTCTGGTGCAACACCTTTTATTTTAGATAATGTACTTACTGACATTAACTTCTGACTGAGATTGTGTGGAAAAGTGTGGTCTTTCATCTGTTTCAAGCCTGCCTTCTTTAGCAGTCTTCATTTTAATGAAAGGTTTTTCACTACGTAGGAGGAAAAGCTCAGAAGCATTGTCCAGTTAACAGACGAATAGGACTTTTCTCTTTCTTAAGTGGATTGTGAGAAAAAGTGTGGGTATCTTTTTTTTTAATTCCCCCCACCCATGGCTTTTTGCTTGCTGACTGCTCTCTGTGTCTATTCACTGTGCGTTCTTCTGTGTCTGTATTTGTTTATTCACCCCCCCCTTTGCGGCTTGCTTGTCTGCTCTCTGTCACCATTCGCTACGTGCTCTTCTGTGTTTTCGCTTGTCTCCTTTTTTGTTGCCTCACCTTGCTGAGTTCGCTCTCTGTGGCACTGGTGTGCTGGTGGCACTCTGCGATGCTGGCGAGCAGGTGGCTCTCCGCAACATGTGGACGAGCCTGCCTTCACAAGGAGGCTGTGGGATGCGAACCCAGGGCCTCCCATATGGTAGACCAGAGCCCAGCTAATTGGGCCACAGCCGCTTCCCATGGGTATCTTTTTAAGAGATAACTTTCCTGTAAGAAGAAATGAAATCAGGATGCACATGACTGCATGATGAACCTGGAGGACATGATGTTGACTGAAATAAGTCATACACAAAGGATGAATAATGTATGGTCTCACTAATATGAACTACATATGATGAGTAAACTCTAGAGTATATAGGTTATTAGGAGATAGAATGTGGGTTGAGAATGGGAACTGATGCTTAATGTATGTAACATTAATAAGGTTAATTGTAAAAGTGTTGAAATGAATGGAATTGATAGTAACACATAATAACTAAGACTGCTGATTTATATATGTGATTGTGGCTGAAATGAGTTGTCTGTGGACATAAATGTCAATTGAAAGGAAACTAGAGAATAATCTAGGGAATTTATAACAGTGATTTGGGTGGTGATGCAGATTTTGGTTAAAAATATAAATATAAGAATGCTCTTCAGGGAAGCAAATGTGGCTTAAGTGATTGGGCTCCTGCCTACCATATAGGAGGTCTGTGGTTCCGTTCCCGGTGCCTCCTAAAAAAAGACAGTGAGCTGGCATAACACGCTGGTGCAGCAAGATGACACAACAAGAGATGCCAGAAGAAAAACATAATGCTACACAACCACAGCAGGCAACAGAGGTTCCCAATGCCTCCTAAAGAGAGGATGAGCAGGATGGTGAGCTGGTGCAATAGGCAGGTGCAACAAGGTGATGCAACAAGAGACAAAAGAGGAAAAACAGAATGAAAGACACATAACAAAGCAGGGAATGGAGGTGGCTTAAGTGATTAGGTGCTTCCCTCCCACATCAGAGGTCCTGGGTTGGGTTCCTGGTGCCTCCTAAAGAAACAAAGAAGATGAACAGACACAGCGAGTACAAGCAGTGAGGGAGTGGGGAGAGAGAAATAAATAAATTAAGTCTTAAAAAAAAAAAAGAATGTTCTTTTACAAAGTGCTAAGAATAAGGTGAAAGATGGAAAAATTACAACTAATGTGATTATGGACAATAGTTAACACTAATTTAGTAATACTTTGCAGCAGTGACAAGAAGATATTTCAGTACTAAGGGACAACAATAGTGGAATATAAGGGGGTTATGAGATTTTTCCTTTGGGGTAATGAAAACATTCTAAAATTGACTGAAGTGATGACAGCACAACCCTGTGATGAAACTGAATGCCACTGAGTGTGCATTTTGAATGGATTGTATTAATACAAAGCATGGGACTCTATAACACAGTGAGTCCAGTAGTGGATGATGGACTGGTTAACAGGACAAATATGAGAATGTTTTCTCATGAACGATAACAAATATATAATACTACTAATAAGGTGCTAAAAATTGGGTGGGTTGAGGGAAAATACAACAAATGTAAGATATGGCTATATTTAGTAGTAATATTTTGATGATGCTGTTTCATAGTTTGTAACAAATATTTCACAACAATGCAAGGTGTTGGTGGGGAGAGGTATGGGATCCTTGTATGATGATAGGCATGCTTGTTTTGTAAATTTACAGATTTTACTGTATGGTATTGTGTTTGAATGACAGACTTCAGTAGAATTTAGTTCCCTGAGTCACATCCACTACCTGCTTGTTGTCTCTCATTGTGTCTCCTTGTTGTGTCATCCATCCTCTTGCATCCTCTTGTTGCATCAGGTCTTCTCCGTGTCAGCCCCTCATGTCAGCTCGTTGTCTTGCTTAGGAGGTACCAGGTACCGAACCTGGGAACCTCCCATATTGTAGGTGGGCACCCAGTTGCTTGAGCTACATCTCCTTCCCTCTCAATTGAATATTAATGTTAAAATAAGTATAGGAATTCAGATAGTTGATGTATTAATTTTTCTGATATTTTCTAATGGGGTGGTGTTTTAGTTACTGATTTTTTGCTTTATTTTAAAGAGAGTTTAAAGTAACTCCCTTTTACAAAAAGAAAAAAAAATAACTCCCTTTATTCTTTGAGGAGGAAAGCTTCTTTTTGGTTATAGAGGAAAAGATACAATTGTTGATTTGTAAACCAGTGATGTACAGTAATACAAATACAGCTTTAATTGTATTCGTGTGTTTCTGAACAGTATACTACAATATGAATAATACTTTGATTCATACCTTCCCATTGGCTTAATATTTTTAGAGGCAAAGAAAAATAAACCCATTTAGAACCTAATTAAAATATGAAAATATCAAGGATTGCTTGTAGCAATCGTAACCCTGCTTCTTCATAGCTCAGCAATTATGGAAAATTGCATTGTCCAAGCTTAATTTCTCAATTGAAGAATGATGATAATAGTGCCTACTACTATAGCCTGCTGGGAAAATTAAATGATGGGATGTTGTATAAAATGTTTGGCATAGAGTCTGTGACCAAGCACTCTGTAAATAGTATCTCCTCTATTATGATGGTATTTACAGTATTGCTACCACCATTAGTACCATTACTGACTTTACAGTTAATTTTTCTCCTTAGTCTTGGAGAGTATGGGAATCTAAAACTTGGAGGAAATGAATAATGTGATTCTTTGTACTTTATTTTTCAATTAAAATATGTTGTAATTAATAACTGTCTTATTGGAGAAGTTTTAGTCTCTGCTTAGGGCCCAGGCTGGGACCATGGCGTGAGGCCAGTGAGACACTTGCCTTGGGCACAAAATTTAAGAGGGCATTTTTAAAAATAAAAATAAAATTGCAAAAATCCAGGATAAATAAAATGTAATCAAATTTTAAATTAAGAGCAGCATCAGGAAGAGTGCTTTGCTGAGCCTTGTTGGAGCATGAGGCAAAGGTATCTTGCCTTACTGTGCAAGCCATATTGCATGTGGGCATCTAAGGCAGAAGAAAGTCACTGCTTGTCATTTGCACCTGAGGAAAGTGCCTTTCTTGCTTCTCTTTCTACACCCTGGTTGATTTTGAAAGAGAGGGATCTCACCAGAATGATTTCATAGTCCAAGACAGCAGAAATAGCTGAAATGTCTTGTCTTAGGGCCACCCAGTCAAGTAATTGGCAGAACCAAGGTGATAACCCAGGTTTCTTAATTACTAGACTTCTTTTACTTTATTATTCCTCTATAGAACATGTATTTATTTTTATGTTTTTACATTAATTCATTTGACTTTTGATGTCTTCCATGTACTAGGCAGTGTGTAAATGTAATGATGCAAAAATGTAAATACTTATCTGAAGCTGTTTGACTTTTCCAGGTAAAATAGAAAGTATTCTACAAAAAAAAATAATGGAGATTATACTTCTTTAAATTTAGAAGTTTGTGTATGTACGTTTATATGTGGTGTGTTAAGAATTCATATTGTAGGGAAATGGACATGGCTCAACTGATAGAGTGTCCGCCTACCATATGGACGGTCCAGGGTTCTATACCCAGGGCCTCCTGACTCGTGTGGTAAGCTGGCCCATGCACAGTGCTGCCACGTGCAAGTAGTGCCGTGTGCAGGGGCGCCCCCATGTAGAGGTAGGTGCCTCACGTGCAAGGAGTGCGCCCCGTAAAGTGAGCTGCTCTGTGTGAAAAAAACCAAACAAACACAACCTGCCCAGGAGTGGTGCTACACACATGGAGAGCTGATGCAGCAAGATGATGTAACAAAAAAGAGACGCAGTTTCCCTGTGCCACCTGATAATGCAGGTGGATGCAGAAGAACACACAGCTAATGTACACAGAGCAGACAACGGGGTGGGGAGTGGGTGGGGGAAGAGAAATAAATAATAAACCTTTAAAAAAAACAACTTATATTGTATTTACTAATGATGGATTTGTTTGGTCCCACATTTTTAGTTTTGTAAGGATAGTATTTGGAATTGTATTAACAGAAGGAGGGAATGTATTACAGATTCGTTTAAATAAGTTAACAAGAAACCTGGTCATTTATCTGTACAGCAGATATACAGAAATATGTTTCAAATGTGCTGTAGTCAATCTACATGTTTTCTTTTGTTGTCTTAACTTTGAAACCTGGATGGTGTTTACTATACTGTTAGCAGGATGACTTTATTCAACTTTAAATTCAATAATGTTTAAAGTATAAAAGCATCTTAGACTTCTAATTTGGCTATCTTTAAGCTGTAGTGGCCTGAGTCTTTTAAGCTTTTAGCCTTTATAAGCTTCAGCTTTTGGGACTATTGAGGTGGGGATAATAATAGTACCTAGTTTATATGTTGTTATGAAGATTAAAATGTTTATTACATGTAAAGCATTCCACACAGTACATGGCATAAAGTAGTCAAGAAAAATTCCTTTTATTAATAATAAATGCTGAATTTAACTGTATAATTTAGTTATAGCTTTTGGTTTGTAGCCTGTAAAGTACAAGATAATTTTTGGTTATGGTGAATGCTAGGTATCGTTTAAGGTATATAAATGCGAACTCACAGTAACACCTTAAATGAAGGAGGTTTTTAAAATAAAAGTGTAGCAACTAAAGTAATACAGAAGTACCAAAAAGTTGGTGTGAGCAGTGATTTGGAATTAAATTTGTAATCTAGACAGCCTTTGTAAAAGTTATGATCACCTTCAAGTTGTTAATATGCTGATGACCCATAAATTTATAAAATTTTCAGCTGAAGGGCAATCAATTTGTGCCACATTTAGCAATTGAAAGTCCTAGAAGAAGGTATCTCCATTTTGCTTATCCCTTTTGGCATTCCAGTTTTCTGACTTCCCTTACATTTTATTCATTTTTGAGACATTTTATTTGGGTATTTAAAAATAATTAGATATTTAGAATCAGTGTGTGTAATGAAATTAAATCTAGTACTTCATTCAATCTAGTGCTAAAGTTGTCAAAAAAAAAAGGCTTTCACAGTCAGGAATAGTTTAAAAAAATAGGCTATTTATATTACTAATTTTTCTTCCTTAATAATTGCATTATGAGAAATTGGTTGTTGGCTTGTAAATATTTATTCAAAAACACAGTAGGATAACTTTTCTCTCTGCCTTTTTCTGATGCTCACTTTTCACATACTGCTTGAAGGCAGAGCAGATGAACTGTGTGTCCACCTCATTGCCATGGCTGATGAGTTGAAGGTCCTTGCCACTTTGTCCTTCTCAGCTGAGTTGCTAGAGAAGTTAAGCCTACTGTTAAATTTTCTTCATTTCTTTGGATTTGGGGTTAGAGGCTTTTTTTGAATGTATAGTTTTATTCTTTTAAAAATGTCATTCAGCTCAGCTATGCTTCCTTGTGATTTCATGCTTGCCTTCTTTGGTGGACTCACAGGGGTTTATAATCAGCAACCAAGTCCAGTTATATCCAGCTCAAGGACGCTAGTCAGTATATTACACATGTGGGAGATCTAGTCACTGAATAAGCTGAGGGCTTAGTTGAAGTGGGATTGAAAGCTGTATCTGACCTTTCTAGTTAGGTAGTTTGATATAAAACTTTGCAGTAAGGTTTTTTTCAGTATCTCTTAGGAACTAGGATTTTCGTCCCAGCTACTGGTTTCCCAGCATTCTGTCTGGGTTCAGTCTCTCACTTCATTTATGCCCTTTAAGTTCTCAGTCATTAGTCTTTTTGCTTTCCAACCTTAAATTCAGTAGATATTTGTGCTGACATTAGTATCTGCTTATTGCTTGGCATTTATTTTTCTGGCCCTTGACTATATTTTGTGGTGGTATTGACTTTATTTTATTTTGGTGAGACTATGACATTTAAGTGTTTTCTTCTTATTTCTGTGCAATGGGAAGTGAGGAAAGGGGTAGATGTGTTAATTTTAATTGCTTTAGATTTTTGGTTGTAGGCTTTTCTTGAATGTAAAGTTTTATTTTTTATTTTTTACGTTTATCTTAGTTTAGGTATTACTTTTTAAGAAAAGAATCAACTGATGTCACAGACAGTGAAAAAAAAATCTTACTAAAATTTATATGAAACTGTATAACCAGAAAGGTCACAGATAGAGCCTATTTTAATCAAATCTTGAACCATCACTTTGCCCAGTGACTGGATCTCAGTACTATTAATAATTTCATATATGGAAAATACTGGTGTCTTAAACTAATTCAGGATTTATTTCTTCAAAAGTGATACTAAGTAGATGAAGTTTCAAATATAAAAATTTATAAACATGAAGCCTCCAAGTGAAAATTTACAAGTATATATTGTCACCTACATTATCATTCTAGTTTAAGTTATTAACAGATTAAATATCATAGTATCATTTAAAAATAAATAGTATATTAAAAACTTTATATATAGAATTATATAATATAGAATTGAAATAATATTTGATGTTAAATATTGTTGAGTTGCACGCTGGTGTGTGTACATTTTTCATCTACTGCAAAAGCTCTCTGACTCTATGTTAGTGGAGAATAGTATGGAAAAATATTTTTAAGGTATTTCCAGATTTTCCCCCCTGATTAGTCAATTGTCATACAATCCCACCTTTGTGATGACTTTGGGTAGATGGGGGGAAGCAAGAACTCAACCTTTTTATTTATGTATGGGTACATCTAAAAATATAAATGATTTAGAGTTTACATTTTAAACTTATTGAAATAACAAAATTATACCAAAAAGATATCTATATTTGGGCACTTAAAAATAGTCCAGCATTCCGTAGTGAGGAATCCTCAAGAGTAGTTCAGCTGTTCTGGAAAGGGGACTGTGTATGTGGATGTCTCAAAGTGTGAATTAATCAATACCAACTTGACTAGAAGTTGGATATTTTTTTATGTTATATTGCAATGGATAAGTCTTCTCAAAGACCTCACTGTAAGAATGAAATTTTTGAGTAGGTCAGAGGGCGTAGGATCCAGAGCACATGTGGAGGGGTTATCCTTGATAGGAAAAAAATAATTAAGCCATAGTTACAGGGAGGAAAGCATAAAATACGAGTAGAGATGTGGGTGAATTAGTAGTGTTGGTGTGCGATGATGAAGATATATCCTGTTTCTCTTCACAGCTGCAAGAATAGTCAGTCGTTCCAAGTGTTTATTTGAATTCTTTTATTTCTTTCTCTCAGCAACTCAGCATGTTAGATAATATAACCCCCTTTTACAAAAGAGGGAAATTGTGACTCAGAAATGTTAAATAATTCGTTCACATCACCTAGGCTGTTGAACTCCAGACCACATTCTCTTACCTACTATGCGGGGTTCTGTCCTAAGAATGATGGTCTGAGTTGTGGTTGTAAGAAACCTAAAGTCATCAGGAAGTGGTCGAGCAATGCTTAGGGCTTCAGTAGAGTGCTCGGGGAAAGATTTTTGAAGCAGGGCAAGGAGAATTACTTAGTTAGAATTATGTGGTCAAGGAGGGTATTGGTTGGTCCTGCCTTCAATACCTGAAATAATGTGAGCTGGGAGGAGGGGGGAAAAACAACCTAATAGAGCTTACATTCAAGAGAGTTACAGGGGAACACAGTGTCATCAGAGAATAGTCAGGTATCAGTTGAATCAAGATGGAAAAGAGAACTCCTCAGAGTCAGATCATTATCTTATTAACCATTGAGTTCAAGAATGTATGGAAAAATTGGAAAGATTGAGGATGACCATCCTGGGATGACATCTTGAGCCTCTGGCCATACCTGAGGTGAGCAAACATGACAGGACCGGCCCTCATTTTCTCTGGCAGAGGCTGAAAAACCAGTTGAAGCTGTTGAATATGGAACTACTGGGCTGTATGCCAAAGTAGATAGACATTTATTCAGTGAGAACAACATATGATAACATTGAAAACACTTTAAAAAAAATGCTTTTGAAATTAAAACAACTTTATTTTTCTTTCTGTTTTTTGTTAAACAGGATGGCTTGAATTCTTTGGTCCTTGATTTGGATTTTCCTGCTTTGAGGAAAAACAAGAATATAGATAATTTCTTAAATAGATGTAAGTTATGTTTAAATTTCATGTCCAATCCCATAGCTATACTTGTGACACAAGATTATTGTTTTACTTAAGTAATTATTGATCAATATTATTAAAGTCCGTAATTAATTATTTTTGGTTTGTTAAATAACTTATTTAAAAACTAATATCTTTATTTTCAAAAGAAAACTGGAGGACCAAAATTGCATATGTAAAGTAGGTAAAGTTCAAAACTTTGTATAAATGAAGAATTTTTAGCTATTTCAAGAAAGGTTATTTATAGCCATTCCAAGAGAAGTTTAAATTAATATTGAGAACTCTAAGACTTTGCTTTATATTCGTGTGAATGTGGACATTTTAGTGCAGTTAATAAAAACTATTATGAAAATTATTGCCATGTACATGGTAACCTATCATAAATGTTTGCCGGTGTTAAACTCTTTAATTTGGAATTGTCAGAGGCTGGAATATTTTCCTAAGTTAAACAGTCTTGTCTATAGTTACAATATATATAATATGTCATTACTTTTCTCCTGAAGAGTGGGCTATTAAAATTCACGAAGCATAGCTTTGGAAGTAATTTAAACTTTGTACCATGATTCAGAATGTACAACACAATCGCTTGTGCCAGCTATCATCTAACTTGCCAAGCAAGAGATTCAGAAACAGTAGCTTTAACTACTACTTTTTTGGTAATCATTTATGTTTGTTTATATAATAATAAGTGATGGGATTTTTGGTTCAATGATGTAAAGTATCTTAAGATTTTTAAACAGCATCCTTTTAAAATTGATACCTTTAGATGAAAACTAAGTCTAGTTTCTTGAAATAAATCCTTGTTTACAGATAATGTTGAGTATTTAATATTTTTAATAAATATGATTGACATTACAATTCCAATGATCTCTTTATTGTAGATGAGAAAATTGTGAAAAAAATCAGAGGTCTACAGATGAAGGCAGAAGATTATGATGTTGTAAAAGTCATCGGAAGAGGTGCTTTTGGTGAAGTTCAGTTGGTAAGAAAGTATTTTTTTTTAGTTCTTTTTATTATATTTTTTTATATTGTGGTTTTGTAAAACATTATTAATGGCAGCTAAGTAGATCTAATTTCTTTGCTCAGCCAGACCAGAAGTTAGCTTTCTGACCTTGGTCAAGTCACTCCATCTCAGATCCTGAGTGTCCTCATCTATACAATGAGAGAACTGTGCTTCCAGCTCTGAAACTCTGTAGTTTAGAAGGGTCAGCATGGGTTCACATGTGATATACCTAGCAGTTATTATTCATTCACAGATACTGTGTTTTTATTTAGCATGCCAGTTTTAATAATATATCAATTTAATTAACAGATACTTATTTAGATATATCAGAAACTCAACAAATAATTTTTAGTAACTGGAAACAAATACAAAATTTATCTTTGCAGGCCCAAGTGGTGCCAACTTGAAATGTTATAGTGTTTGCAATAAATGCTACATTTATATTATCAAATGAGAAAATAGTATTCCCATTTTTATGAGTATATGAGACTCCTATCTTTCATCTTTATCATTAAATTTCAGAGAGTCAAATTCTGTACTTCACTCAACAGTGTTATTCCTTTTAATGATGTACCAAGGAAAGCATTGATCACTCACTATGAGCCAACTTAGGTTTCTGTAAGAACAAGACATAATGGATAACCTTTTCTTCTTTTTCATTCCTTCTTTGATAGATAGGTTTATTGGACTTGTAGATCAGGGTATTGCAATAGGTGTAATATATAAATCAGAGGAGTGTAATATATAAGATATTTGACAAAGTTAGACATACTTGAAGACAATATGAAGGAACGTCAATTAAATAATTACATCGTTAGGCAGTTTTGTAACTGATTTACTAGCTGTATTCAAAGGAGGCTGATAAAGGCATGACAGAGATTTGTTGGGACGAGGTTTCAGGGCTCTCTCCTGCTAAACATGGTATAAATGACTTGTACGGGGGCAATGGTGGCATGCCAAATAATTTTACAACTGATTTAAAACTGAAGCATAATGAAGATTTTGGATGATGAGGCAAAATTCAGAAAGCTATCAAATGGGAAGGTCATTGGGCAGATAGAAGTAGTGGTATTTAATCAGAATACATGACCTAGACTTAGATCTGAAGAACTCAAGAATTAGATTGCTTCACAGTAATGTGTGAATTAAAGAAGAGTTTTCCTTGAATGTAAACCAAACAAGAGTCATTAGCAATGTGGATGCCCAAAAGAGTAAAGAAATTTTGGGCCACTTGAATGTAGTTTCAAAGATGATGGAGATAGTTTTCTCTATTTTGAGATGTTTGGGCTATATCTGGAATGTTTTGTTTATTCTAGATGTCCTGTTTTACAGGGATATTGCTAAAGTGTGCTTAATAGACTGGGAACTCAAGGGAACTTGAAACAGTGACATCTGAGCAACGGCTGAAGGAACTGAGAGGTTAATTTGGAGTAGACCTGAGGAAAGCACTGCTTGGGAAAGTTAATGCAATTTTGTTTTGTGTTTTGTTTTAGTCAGTGAAAGTGGTGAAATTTCAGTGGTTAGATTTGTAATGCTCTCAGTGAAGAGGATGAGAGATTAGAATACATGACAGTTGAGATATGAAATATCCTTTAAGGGAGAGGAAAATACAGAATAGTTGAGTCCTAGTTCTGCCATTTTCTAACTTAAAGATCATGGAGATAATAGTGAGATAACCCCCAATCTCATGGGTATTGCTATGGGGAATTTAGTGAAGTAACAAAATAAATAAACCTAGGTACATTGCTAAGTGATGACTGTTACTTTTGCATATTTGATATATAGATTCATACTACATATATTTGAAACAGGTAGATAGTTTCTGGATACTTAGAATTCAATGTAGTTATGGAAGACAGGCTAAAATTTGGAGTTGTATTTTTGGAAGGAAATATGACAGACCTTAACTCTCCATGTTTTTGTGGCAGAATAATCATTTTTCTGTATTAAATTAAAAAGAATCACATACTTAAAATTCAGTAAAGGAAGAAACAGAGAAGAAAGGAAAATGTTTACATACTGAAAGCTTCTATTTTTGTTGCTGTTAATTTCTTGTCCCAAAACTTGTTTTGGCTACTAAACATGCAGGAAAAAAGTCATGTTTTTAAAAATGAAAAATATGTTAACATTCCATTAATCTGATGTCCTGACCTAAGAGCTTCCAGCATGTTTGTTTTGGCTTTGGTTTTTGGTTTTGTTTCCTTAAGCAGGGACTTTTTTAAAAAGCAGAATAATATTGAAATGATGGTGAAGTCCAAGTGCTTCTTTCACAGCTTCCCCACCCCCTTTTATTAGAGAGTTGTAGGTTTACAGAACAATCATGCTTAAAATATAGGATTCCTATATACCACCCTATAATTAACACCTTGCATTGGTGTGGAACATTTGTTACAATGATGATAGCACATTTTAATAATTGTTTTATTAGCTATAGTGAATAGTTTTACTTAGTGTTCACTGATTGTATAGTATAGTTTCATGGATTTTTTTAAAAGCAATTTTATTGTGATATATTGACTTGCCATACAGTCGATCCAAAGTATACAATTATTGGCTTTTGGTATAATCACAGAGTTGTACATTCATCACCATAATCAGAGTGATTTCATTACTTAAAAAAAGAAAGAAATTCTGCCCTTTAGCAATCACCTCTCAATCCCTCTGTCCTTCCCATCATACATAACTGCTGATCTAATTCTGATATAAATTTATTTATATTTATATTTTATATAAATGGAGTCAAACAGTATGTAGTATTTTGTGTCTGATTTCTTTCACTTAGCATGTATTTTTGTTTGTTTTTTTTTACAATTGATGGAAGAATCTTAATGTATTATTTTATTACGTATAGTCCATAGTTTACTTTAGGTATATTTTTGCCCATGCGCCACCCTATTATTAACACCTTGTAATATTAATGTACATTTGTTCTAATTCATACGAAGACATTCTTATGTTTGTGATATTAACCACAGTCATCACCCACACCAGGTTTCACTATGCTACACAGTCCCATGTTGCATGCTTTAGTGTTTTTTCTAGTGACATACACATTTCTACATTTTTCCTTTCAACCACAATCATACCTACATATCAGTGCTATTAATTACAATCACTATAATGTACTACCACCACCTCTACCCATTTCCACGCATTTACCTTCTTACAAATTCAGCACAAATTAAGCATCAGTTGCCCATCCTCTAACCTCATTCTATCTTCTCATGATCTATACTGTAGATATTAATTCCATGGGTTTACTCATTATATTTAGTTTATTTTAGTGAAATCATAAAATATTTGTCCTTTTGTGTCTGACTTATTTCACTCAACATAATGTCCATAAGGTTCATCCATGTTGTTGCATGCATCAGGACTTCATTTCTTCTTAAAGCTTAATAATATTCCATTGTGTGCATATACCACATTTTGTTTATCCATTCATCAGTTTGTGGATACTTGGGTTGTTTCCATCTGTTTTAGTTTGCCACAGACTGATAAAAAGTAACAGAAACAAGTTGGTTTTTATAAAGGGGATTTATTTGGGGTAAAGGCTTACAGTTCTGAGGCATGAAATATCCAAATCAAAGCACCATCAGAGGTGCCTTCTTGTCATAGTTATTGTTGAACCTGTTGTCTGGTCATGTGGCAAATCAGGATGGTCACCCATCTCTGCCAAGTTCTCTCTATTCCCCTCCAGACTCACTGTCTTTCAGAACTCAGCTCCCAGAGCTGAACCGTGAGCAACCAGGCATAGAGCTTGCCTCTTTCTGGGCTTCTTCTTTCAGTCTCTGCTCCTCTGCTTTCTTTCTGAATTTAGCTGCAAACTACCAGACATATGGCTCATTTCTCCCTGGGCCTCAATCTTTGAGTTTCCGGGGTCTTTTCTCCTTCAGCTCATCAGTGGGTGAACCTGGGTTCCTTTCTCTCACACTGCTGGATCAGTATAGTGGCTCCATTTTCCTGTGTCTCCGTTTTTATCAGACCCAGCAGGAGGGTGGAGTCTCAGTTGAAACTCACTGAATTAGTCCGGTTAAGAGGGTCTCAACACTACAAGAATGGATTAGTTCACAAATATAATCGTCCTCTGTTTTGGGATTCATAAAATAATTTCAAACTGCCACATTTTTTTTTTTTTAGATACTGGGGCCCTGCATTGAACCTAGAACCTTGTGTGTGGGAAGCTGGTGCTCAACCACTAAGCCATATTGGCTACCCTGCATTGTTGTTTTTTTTCCATTTGTTTGCCTGTTTGTTTTTAGGAGCACAGGGGGAGGAAGCTGGGCCCTCCCAAGTGGGAAACAGGCACTCAATGGCTTGAGCCATATCCACTCCCCCCAACTTTTGGCAGTTGTGACATTGGTATACAAATGTCTGTTCACACCCCTGTTTTCAGTTCTGAGTGTATATCTAGTAGTGGGATTGTTGGATCATATGTCAGTTCTATATTTAGGTTCCTAAGGAGCTGCCAGTCTTCCACAGCAGCTGTACCCATTCTACATTCCCAACAGCAGTAAGAGTTACCATTTCTCCACATCTTCTCCCATGCTTGTAGTTCTCTGTTTTTTTAATAGTGGCCATTCTAGTAGGTATGAAATGATATCTCATTGTAGTTTTAATTTGCATTTCCTAATAGCCAGTGATGTTGAACATTTTTTCATGTGCTTTTATTTCCTTTTTAGGAAAATGTCTTTTCAAATCTTTTGCCCATTTTTAAATTGGGTTGCTTGTGTTTGTATCATTGAGTTGTAGCATCTTTTTATATTACCTGGATTAAACCCTTATAAGAATATGTGGTTTCCAAATTTTTTCTCCCATTGAATAGGCTGCCTTTCCACCTTGGCAAAGTCCTTCGGAGCACAAAAGTATTCAATTTTGAGGAAGTCTCTTTTATTTTTTCTGTCATTGCTTGTGCATTGGGTGTAAGTCTAAGAAATCACCTCCTACCACAAGATCTTGAAGATGCTTCCCTATATTTTCTTCTAGGAGTTCTCTGGTTCTGGTTCTTAAAGTTAGGTCTTTGATTCCTTTTAAGTTAATTTTTTAATAAGATGTGAGATAGGGGCCCTCTTTTATTCTTTTTATTTATTTATTTACATATATTTTTATTACAGAAGTTGTGAACTTACAAAACAATCATGGACATGTATAGAATTCCCATACGACATACAACAGCCCTTCACCAACACACCACACTGTTGTGGAACATTGTCTTTCATTCTTTTGGCTATGGATATCAAATTCTTCCAGCATCATTTGCTGAAGAGACTTCTTTTCCAGTTGGGTGGATTTGGCAGTCATGTCAAACATCAATTGGATAGAATATGAGGGTCTGCTTCTCAGTTCAATTCCATTAGTCAATATATCAGTCTTTATTCCAGTACCATACTATTTTTACCACTGTAGCTTTATAACATGCTTTAAAGTCAGGAAGTGTGAGTCCTCAAACTTTGTTCATTTTCAAAATGTTTTTGGCTCTTTGGGGCCCCTTATCCTTTCATAAATTTTGATAATTGGCTTTTTCATTTCTGGAAATACTTCTCCAGTCTCTTCACATTTATTTTCAGTGTTCACTACTAACACCTTTGTCCAAGCTACTTTCATTCTACAATCCTTTATCTAGCACCTGGAGTACCTTCTTTGTGTTCTCTTCTGCTTTGCACTTCAGCTGACAATATTTCATCATTGTTACTACTGATCTTAGATTGCTAAATACTGATGGAGAAAAAAGTATCAAAATCATGCTTATTATATCTTCTGAAAATTCTTGCTATCAAAGCTCAGCTGGACCCATATTACTATTTGGCAGACTATTTTCCCCATTTTTCATATAATATATTCTCATATACCACTCCTACCCTCCCCCACTCCCATTTCTGGTGTGGGTATAGCAGAATCAACTGTGGGGCTTTTCTTACATGCATACTTTTTGTTTCTTCATTTCATCACGTCTCTATATTTAGACAGATAGATAATGGAGAATTGAAGATCTGCTTTGCCTAATACAAACTGCTGCCCACATAACCCTTCTAAAATACATTCCTCTGTCCTCGTACATTCTCTATGAAATGAACTATGAAATCTTCATTTTAATCTCAAAAGCCCTCTTTTATGATGTCAACAATTTTCTCTCTCTGAATCTTCATTATGTTATTCATTCTAGGCAGTCATTCCTTTCAGAGCATGCCCTTTGTTTTCCTGTCTGTTTCTTTGATCATGTTGTTTCACAGGTTTCTCAGTGTTTATTTTAGATGATAGCATCTGCAGAAAACTTTGCTGATTCTTCTACTATTCTTTCTACCTTTTGTCTGAGTGTGATCTCTCCTCTGCATCCTTTAATTATAATTGTATTATATAATTTATCATAATATGCCTTATGCTATAGTTCATTTGTGCACTTCTTTGAATCTTCCTTTGATATTGTAAATTTTTTGCAGCCAGGAACTGTCTTGAGAATACTTTTTTGACATTCCCATCAGGGGTTCATAGCTGCTCATCTGAAAATGGTTCACCCATATCTGGGAAGATTATTTTCTTTAGTTACGTACACAGATTAGGAGGAATATCTGTAGAGCAGCAAGATAAAAGAGAAAATTTCACTATGCAGCCATTTGAAAAGTCAACCTTGAACATTGGTAATGGATTTGTGTGTGTGTGCAGCCAGATCATATCTGGGGTTGTATTTTTCTTTTCTTTGTATTTCCTATACAACACAGAACCTTGAACGTAGAAAGTTTCATTGACATGATGAAAGTAGCTTCCTGGGCATATGGTGTGCTGACGGGATGCCAGGATTCAAGGCAGATTTAAAATGGGATCTTCTTATTAACATTGTAACATTTGAAGATAAAAATTAATTAAAAGCCTCAATGGGGCATTTTAGTTAGAATGGTTTTAAGAATTTTTGTCCACAGATGTTCTGGGACATCTAGGTCCATTTTAGGATTTTTTCAGGTATGTTTCTAGTTACACTTAGGAATGTCTCATCTACTAAAAAATGATTTTCACATTAAAAGAAGAGAGGTACATATTAGTTATAGAAAATACTAATAAAAATAGAATGAAAGTCACCCAGAATTCCTTCAGCTGAAATATAACCATTGTTTACTTTTTGACCTTTATTTACTTATTTGCTCTCCTTTTTTTTTTTTTTTTAAATATATGTAGTCAGTTAGATGGTGCTAAATTCTTAGGGCTGCTGTAACAAAATACCACAAGATGGATGGCTTTAAAACAGTAAAACAAGAGAAATGTGTCACAGTTCTAGAGGCTATAAGTCAGGAATCTTATAGGAGAAAATAGAATCCATCCCTGGCTTTTCCTAACTTCTGGCAGCTTGCTGGCAACCCTTAGGCTTTCATCTCTACCTCTATCACATGGCTTTCACTACTCTTCTTATCAGATCACCAGTCATTGGATTAAGGACTTTCTTTCAAAGCTTAACCCCAGGCGACTGTGAAGTGCCAGGTCCTCTCAATCTCCTGGGAGTCTGAGTGGAGCCTACTTCCTTCTTGGGCCGGGGCTTGAGCTTGTGCTTGATTGTCTTAGGAATTCCTCTGTGCAGTACAGTTTACAGGAGTTTGAATGTCCCCTATATTGCCTTTAAAATAGACTCTCAACCTCTCTTTTTTTCTTTCTTATTTTGTTATTTTATTTTATTTTTCTCAGCCTCTCTTGTGTGCACTATAGTATGACTTAATGCAGGGGTTCTTTACCCCAGGCTGCTGTGAATTCATTACACTGCTTTAGTGTCTGCAAGCCACTTCTCTCCCTTTAGGCCAAATTCTGGAAGCCTGACCCTGAGACAAGTTTCCTGATTCAATCTTTCAGGCTTCCATGGATGGATTGACACTGACATACCGACACCCCATTATGTGCACATGGTTTACTCTGCTCCCTCTGGAAGAGAGCCAGGGACCCACAGTTGGAGCACAAACTGCATGTACTTGTGCCAGTGAGGTCGTAGAAGAGGGGGCTAGCAAGGGCACCTTGAGCTTTGCCTACTGCTTTTCAGAATGCTTTTTCCTGATTTATCACTTACCTAGTTTCTGAAGTCTTTTAACTGTTTACAGGAGTTTTGAGGAAGATGACTATGTTAGTTTTTTATTTTTTATTTTTGTCTTCTCTTCTCGTTTTCTCCTCTAGGATTCCCTGGGATTCGATCTTGGCAACCTCTGATATGGAGAGAGGTTCCCTGTCACTTGTGCCACCTCAGTTCCGCATAGGCACGCCTTTACTGGGAGTTCCCAGGGATCAAACCTGGGTCCTCCCATATGGTAAACGGAAGCCCAATCACTTGAGCCACATCTGCTTCCTGACTGTGTTAGTTTTTGCTAGTTTTTCAAAGATTCTGAGGGGACAGCACCCTAGAGCTTCTTACACTGCCATTTTCGTCAAGCAGCTGTCCCTTGTCTTTTGACCTATGTTGTTTTTGATAAGTTCATTGTAATTTGTGTTTTTGGTGCTTTGTATGTAGGCTTTAAAAATATTAATTAACTTCTACCTGTTTTCAAGATTTTCTCTTTTTGCTTTTCAGCAGATTTGATTATTATGTTTTTAGATAGGTTTGGAGAAGGACCCAAATTTTCCAAATTTGATGAAAAACCTTTTTGCCCCTTTCTTACTCTCTTCCCTTCAACTCCATTTACACATATTTTAGACTATATAAAATTGTCACACAGGTCCTTGAGTCTCTGTGTCTTTACATTCTATTTTTCATTCATTCAGACTCTATTTTCATTTATTTCTTAAACATATTTTCCTCTGTTATTTGCACATATTTGTTAGCTAAATTCAACATCTAGACCAGCTTTGGGTTTGGTTTCTATTGCCTGCTTTTTTCCCCCTTGATTATGAATCTCACTTTGCTCTTTGCCTATTCATTAGTTTTTAGATACATACCAGACCTTATGAATATGTGGTAGAGACTCTGTTGTGTGTTGTTTTCCTCTGAAGAGTGTGAATTTTTGCTCTAATAGGCTGTTCAGTCCCTTGTTGATTATTCTTAGCGTGCACATGCTTAGCTTTATACTTTATTAGGGTAGATATGTGGAAAAACAAGGTGTTTCCCAAATCCTCTTAACTTGGCAAGACTCCATTTCTAAATTCTGAAGTTTCGCTGGGCTGGAAACCAAGGGCCCTTCGTTGTAGCTTAACTTCTATCTCTGCTTCACTGTCAGCCCCATAATAGCTGTTCTCTCATAAAAACCTTGGATACTTTCTCCCTGGGCAGCCCAGCCCTTAGCCAAAGACTCACATGGCACTTCTTAGGAGATCTGCCTCTGTGCAGCTCTTGACTTTCCAATTTCCTGTCCTGCATAGTCAGTCTGCCGCACCTGTCCTAACTTTGATCTGTGCTTCTTCAGTTAGCAGAACTGCTGTACTTAGATGCTCACTTGCTGTGTACAATGTCTTTGAGCAGAATGTCTGGGCAATCGTGGGGTTCAACTTTTGAGATTCTTTTCTCTCAGGGATTGTAGTAATTTGTTAGCGGTTTTACAAAGCTGAAAACAGTTGCTTCATATATTTTGTCAGTTCAATGTTTGTTTATAGTAGCACGCTTAGTCTTGTATCTATTACTCTGTCATAGCCAGAAGTACCAGATTCTGAGCTCTACATTTTTGTATTATATCATGAAAGACTTTCCTGGTTTTTCTTTTAGTGATACGTTCAAGTACACTCAACACAGATGATTTTTTTTCTTGATTGTTGTTAGGGAAATGAAACTTTATTAAAGAGATACAGAATTTTCTAAAGTTTTACTTTATAGAGTTATCTGATCTGTAGAGTATGAAGGTTCTGTTTCTTTTCTGGTTTGGGCATAAAGCCTTCATTTGGTTTACCTTATTTTCAGCAATACAAGCATTGATATTAGATGTGAAAGGTATTTGACAAAAGATGTTGATCTTTTCTTAAATCTTGAAATTCCTTTTAGCCAATGATAAAATAAAAGTTTTTTTTTTCCCTTCTAAGATTAATTCATTCAACTAATATTTAGTGAGTGCCTCTTTTATTGCCAGTGCTATTATTGTACTTAGCACTAAGAGTATTATGGGGACAGGCATGGATACTTTCTACCCTTTTTGAGCTTAAGATGGAAGACAGTTTTGATACTAAAAACAAGGAAACAACATCAGAATTTTACCAATTAAAACAAAAAATAACATAAAATTTTTTTTACCAAGTTTAGTATCTGCTAGGAGGAAAACAAATAGGGTACTGAATTAGAACACATCGAGTTCCTACTTTGGGTAGGGTGGCTAGAGAGAAAGTCTCTATGAGGAGTTTGTCACATCCTGAGTGGACAAGGAGCCAGTATCTCTGAGGATGAGGTGGATTCAAGGACTGTGATGGGTTCTAGAACCGCTCCAGGACCTGTGACGATCCTGTGCCAGGGTTTTATATTAGAGGAACTGAAGGAGGCAAGTGTTCCTAGAGTGTGAGCACAGAAAAGAAAATGCCAGGATTTAAATTAGGGATTATTTAGGATCCCATAAACTATGTGATCAGAAGCTTACCTGTCCAATTACCTTCTTTTCTCTAGCTTTAGGGTGAAGGTATTACTTGTACGAAAACTGGCATACATGGTAAGTGAAATGGAGTACTAAGTGGATGGGACACTGAGTCAATAGATGTAATCTGGCACTGTCCTGCTCAGATTACCCTAATTTTGGGTATATCTAGTGGAAATAGCATAGACAAGTGGTTAGTAGCATGGATTCTGGATCCAGATTACCTTTAAATCTTTTTTTTTTTTTTAAACAAATCAATTTTGTTGATACATATTAAACCTTTAAATCTTGATTCTATTTACTATACATATCCCTCAGGCAAGTTAATAAATTTCTCAGTCTCCTGTTTCTTATTTTTAACATGAGGATGTAATACTTCATTAGAATTGTTGTGAAGACTACATAGGATAATGCATGTATCAGAACACACAGTACCTGGCACATTGTAGACACTCAGTAAACATATTCTTTCAGCAAATATTTGTTGAAAGTTATTATGTGCCAGGTATTATACTAGACACTGACGATAAAGTAGTGAACAAAACACAAAAAGAACACAAAAAGCCTTACTTTCGTGGTCTTAAATTCTATTGCTAAGATACAGATAAAAACAAAATAAGTAAAAAAGAGGATGTAAGAAGTTAAGAAGTTCAATGACACAAAGCAAGAAGAGAGACTTGGATAGGGAGTGTGAGGGCAGCAGTGGGCCTGGTGGGAGCCAGTGGGTTGAAAGGTTAAGTAGTGTGGTGAGAGTAGGCCTCCCTGAGCAGGGATCTGAAGGAATGGGAGATTGAGCCCTGCTAGAGGAGGCGATCCAGGAATAGAGAGAGTGGCACATGCAGATACGAGATGGGAAGCCACTGGATGTGGTGGTGGTGGTGGTGGAGTTAAGCAGAGGCATGACAGGAAACCAGCAGCTTGTGGGTAGGAAAGAATGGAAACAGGAAAACCAGTTGAAGCTGTTACAGGTAGTTCAAATAAAAAAATATTGGTGGCTTGGTAGTGTGAGTGGAGGTAGTTAGAAATGGTTGGATTCTGAAACAATTTAAAGGTAGAACTGACAAGATTTGATGATGGGTTTGATGGGGTGTATGGGTATATGAGAGAAAAAGAGGAGTCAAAAGTTTTTAGCCACAGGAATTGGGGGGATGAATGTCATTGACTGAAATGGGAAGGACTTCTGGAGAAATAAATTTGGAGATGAAGATTAGGAATTCAGTTTTGTACATGTTTAAGGTACCCATCCAAGTATAAATAGTAGTTGTTATTATTTATGAATAATTACTTAGTAAATGTTCATTGTTAAAAATCATTCATTCAAAACATTGATTGGCTCTGTAGTTGAGTTTGCCTCATTCTGAGATTTAAAATGGTGGTCAAGAGAGACACTGTCTTTGACCTTACAGAATTTACAATCCAGTGGTAGGGAGGTATTTACCAAATAACCATATTGTTGATAGTTATTTTTTCCCTTAAAGAAAAAAAAAGAGTACATAGAAAAAAATAAGGATGACTTGGGAAAATCACAATTATCCCCTGATACCTAAATTTATTAGATTCTTGAGTTTAGAAGGTAAGGAAACTAGGGAGCAGATGTGGTTCAAGAGATTGGACATTTCCCTCCTACATTGGAGATCCTGTGTTTTGCTCCCGGTGCCTCCTAAAGAGGAAGACAAACAGACTCAGCAAGTGAAAAACAACAAAGGGATGGGGAGAAATAAATAAAAAGTCTTTTAAAAAGTAAGAAAACGTAGCTTCAAACTACTTAAATATATTTTTCTCCAGAAAAATCTTCCAAATTCATCATTTAACAAAGTCTTTTTCTTAAAAATAGCTTAATTAACAAAGTAATAAAGCTTCATGAGTTTATTTTTATGTAGATTAAATGAGATAGTTGTACATTGAACTTAGTTTTCTTTTTTTTTTCCCTTAATTAAAAACAAGTGTTTATTTTGTAGGAAAAAATTACAGAATACTGATCACAGGAACAATCTGCCAGTTGCACTGAGTGATTATTGTTCATACACTGTAATGTTATTTTACATTTATTTGGTCTACTCCAGCTCTTTTGGTTACTGTTGGCATGGGATACCTTTTTCCAACCTTTCACTTTTAACCTTGTTGTGTCCTTATGTCTGAGGTGGATCTCTTGTAGACAACATATAGACAGCTCATATTTTTTAATCCATTCTATCAATCTATGTCTTTTGTTTGAGAAGTTTAGTCTATTAACATTCAGCGTTATTCCTAAAGACATTACTTCATCCATTTCATCCTTAGGCTCTCTGGTGTCATATCATTCTATTGTCTGCCTTCTTATCCTTTAGTTACCCTTTCTTATAATCATTTCTAAACTCTTCTCCAGATCTCTTGCCCTTGTTTTTTCCTTTCAGGCTGCAGCACTCCTTTTAGTTTCTCTTGCAAATCTGGTGTTGTGGTAACATATTCTGTAGTTTTTGTTTGTCTCTGAAGACTTTGAACCCCCAGTCATTTTTGAAGGACAGCTTTGCTGGGTACAGAGTTCTTGGCTGGCAGTTTTTCTCTTTCAGTACCTTAAATACATCATACCACTTAACCTTTTTGGTTTTCCCTTGTATGTGATACTTTGCTTTTCTCTTGCTGCTTTCAGAATCCTCTATTTATCTCTGATATTTGTCATTCTAAATAGTAGATGTCTCAGCTATGTCTATTTGGACTTTTTCTCTTTGGGGTGCGTCATCCTTATTGGATATTGGTATTTATGCCCTTCTTAAGGATTGGGAAATTTTCTGTGATATTTCCTAAAATATTCTTTCTGCCCCTTTTCCATTCTCTTCTCCTTCTGGGGCACTGATAATGTAAACATTTGTGTGTTTTGCATTGTCCTTCAATTCCCTCAGACTCTGTTGCATTTTTTCCATTGTCTTCTCTTTCTGTTCTCCTGTATTTTTCAGTTCAGATGTTCTGTCTTTAAAATCAGTAATTCTTGCCTTCAAGCAATTCAAATCTGCTCTTCTGTGCCTCTGATGTATTTTTTTTCTTGTAATTAAAAATAAATTTATTGAAATATATCACTCATATATAAACAACAAGTGTATAATAGTTGTGAACTCACAAACCAAACATAACATCAAACAAACATATATAACATCTTACCCTACCACCAATAACCTGCATTGTCTTTAAACCTTTTTAACTAATGATTAAAGAGCATTGTTAAAATATTACTACCAAAGTAGTTTTCCCCTAACCAATCCGATTGTTATTATCTTTTTATCATTTATGTATGAACATACATAAACAATTAAGTATATAGTAAAAGTTGTGAACTTATAAAGCAAACATGCATAACATCATACAGGGGTCCCATACATCAACCCTCCACCAACACCTTGCATTGTCATGAGACGTTTGTTAAAAACTATGAAAGAACACTGTCAAAATCTTACTACTAATCATAGTCCTTATCTTACATTGTCCTTATCTTCCCCCAGCTTACCCTATTATTATTTTTTAAATATGTTTTTTTATGACGGAAGTTGTAAACTTATAAAACAATCATGCACATGTGCAGAATTCCCAAACAACAACCTCCCATCAACACATCACAATGTGGTGTGTCATTTGCTACAGATTAAATAATATCATCTGATTGTTAACATGTCCATAGTGTACATTTGGCTCACATTTTCCATACTGCCTCAGTATCAACACAGTACATCTTTTGCATAGATGGCAAGAATATTATATTATTACTACTAACCACAGTCCATAGGTCACTCCAGCTGTATTTTTCCCATGCTTCTCCACATTCCCAACACCCTGCAGTAGTGATACACATTTATTCTAGCTAACAAAGGACACTCTTGCATCTGTACCATCAACCACAATTCTCACCAACCTCTTGGTTTACTCTGCTATCCAGTTCCTAGATTATTCTCTAGCATTCTGTCAACTGGCATTTACATAACTAGACTACCATTTTGAGTCACATCCCCATTTAAAAACTAGCTGTTACTCACTGTGTGTTACATCAACTCTATACATTTCCATACTTTTACAGTAAAGCTAATTAAAACTTCTACATGCATTAAATAACAGTAGTCTATTCAGTCCTCCTCTTATCTCCTTTAAGAATCTACCACCTACCACCAGGTCTTGGAGATACTTTTCAATAATTTCTTCTACAAGTTTTATGGTTCTTTTAAGTTTTTTGATTCATTTTGAGTTAATTTTTGGATAAGTTGTGAGATAGGGGTTCTCTACTTCTTTCAGCTGTGGATAGCCAATTCTTTCAGCACCATTTGTTCAATGGATTGTTCTGCCTGAGCTGTGTGAGTTTGACAGGCTAGTCAAAAATCACTTGGCCCATACCTGTGAGGGTCTGTTTCTGAACCATCAGTTTAGTTCCATTGGTCTACGTGTCTTGTCTTTAGTCCAGTACCATGATGTTTTTACCATTATAGATAGGTATTATGATTTAAAGCCTGGAGATCAGGGTTCACTTTTCCTTTTTATGATGTTTTTTGACTATTCATGGTTCCTTACATATCCAAATAAATTTATGATTGTGTTTTCAATTTTTTCTTTAATGCTGGTATTATTTTTATCGGGATTGCATTAAATCTGTGTATCAGTTTGAGTAGAATTGACATCTTAATGATATTTAGTCTTCCAATCCATGAGAATGGAATTTTCTGCCAGTTTTTAGGGCTTTTTTGATTTAACATTGAGTTGTAGTTTTCTGAATACAAGTGCTTTACATAATTGGTTAAGTTTATTCCTGACTATTTGAGTTTTATCTGTCATATTTTATTTTTACCACTCTTTTGACACTTTTAGTTACATTTCTTGATAAAATCTTCATTTCTAGACTCTCGTCCAGGCCTCTCTCTCCTGTCTTTTCTTTTCAGACTCTAGCACACCCTTTATATTTCCTGAAAATCTGGTCTCTTGCTTAGAGATTCTCTCAGTTTCTGTTTGTCTGTGAATATTCTAATCTCACCCTCATTTTTGAAAGACAGCCTTGCTGGCTATAAGATTCTTGGTGGGAAGTTTTTCTCTTACATTGTCTTAATTATATCAGACCACTGTCTTCTTGCCTCCATGGTTTATTGTGAGAAATCAGCACTTAATCTTATTAGATATCCCTTATATGTTATGCATTGCTTCTCTCTTGCTGTTCTCAGAACTCTCTCTTTGTCTTTGACCTTTGACATTCTGATGAGTATGTGTCTTGGAGTTGGTCTGTTTGGATTTTTTCGGATGGGAGTACATTGTGCTTCTTGGACATGGATATCTATGTCCTTCAATAGGGTTGGGAAATTTTCTACCATTATTTCTTTAAATATTCCTTCTGCCCCTTTCCCCTTCCCTTCTCCTTCTGGGACACCCATGAACATGTATGTTTGCATGTCATTTGCTGTCATTTAGTTCCTTGAGACCTTGTTCAATTTTTTCCATTCTTTTCATCTGTTCTTTCGTATGTTCACTTTCAGAGGCCATTTCTTCAAGCTCACCAATCCTTTCTTCTGCCTCCTCAAATTTGCTGTTATATGATTCATATTTTTTTAAAAATTTCATTGATTGCACCTTTCATTCCCATAAGATCTGCTATTTTTCTGTTTATCCTTTCAAATTCTTCTTTTTGCTCACTCAATGTCTTCTTAATATCCTTAATCTCTTTATCCGTCTCATTGAATTTATTAAGGAGATTTGTTTGAACATCAATAATTAGTTGTCTCAACTCCTTTATGTCATCCTTGGGCTTATCTTGTTCCTTTAACTGGGCCATATCTTCCTGTTTCCTGGTGTGGATTGTAATTTTTTGTTGGTGTCTTGGTATCTGGCTTCCTAGAGTATTTTTTCTGGGTGCAGTTTTTCTCTTTAGTTTAGGGCTTCCTGTCTTTTCTTCCTTGCTGGTTGTGCAGTAGGAGGCAAACATGTAGTTGGTGGTGTAAGTTGTGGAGGCTCAAGCTGCCCTCTTTGCTCCAGGGGCCAATGAAGCTTCTTCCAACTTTCTCCTCTGCCAGGGGTAGGGACAGAGTCACAGCTATGTGGAATAATCTCCGTGCAGGCCTAGACTGTAGTTGCCCAGAGAGATTGATGAAGCTTCACATCCCTTTCTCCCCTGCCTGGGGCAGGGATGGAGCTGCAGGTGTGGGCTGCAATCTATGCAGTGTGGGTCCAAGATGACAGCAGTTGCCCTGGTAGACTTCTGATTTTCATTCTCTGGCAGCCAAAGTTCCCTGCAGTTACCTATATAGGATGGTGCAGGGCTCCTCAGCCTCCTCCCCGCCAGAGGTGGGGCTGAAGCCTAGGGGGGCCGCAGGCTGATCTGTGTGAAAGAAACTGGTTCCTGTAGACACCGACACTGAGAGTTTCTGTCAGCCTGGCTTCCCCTCTGGCTGGGGGCGGAGTCAGAATGGAGGCTACTGGCTTCTTTCTGACTTGGGCTGGTTCACGTCCCCCTGTTCCCAGGGTTCTCTCTTAGGCAGCCAAGTCTACCAGTCAGTAGCCGAAATCAGCAGCCAGCCCTCTCCTCCTCCCCTGTTTCTGGGAAATGGAGCTTCCAATTCCCGTCAGAGAATAGCTCCTGGGGTGGTTGGTGACACCAGAGTAGGATAATCACCGGCCTTCGTGGCTAGGCTTGGTAATTTCCTGGAGAGGCTGGTGCAGGTCCCCACAGCTTCCTCCCTGCTGGAGGTGGCACTGGGGCCTAGGCCAGACCTTCAGTATGATCTGGATGGGAAGAAGCTGGTCTCTGCCAGCACTGGGATTTTCAGCCTGCCCCGCTTCCCCTCATGCCAGGCGCAGAGTTAAGATGGCGGCTCCCAGCCTCTTTCTGACTTGGACAGGCTCAAGCTTTAGCCGTTCTCAGGATTATACTGTAGCCCACTGAGTTTCCTCTTAAATAGCTGAAATTGGTGCCCAACTGTCTCTTCCTTCCCTGTTTTGGGGAAGTGGAGATTTTGATTCCAGCCACGGAACCGTTCCCAAGGCGGCTAGTGCCTCCAGTGGAGGATGGGCACTGGCCTCCACAGTGTGGCATGCTCCTTCCGAGTCTTTTCTGCAGATGGGCAGTCTTCTCCTTCTACTCCTTTAGGGTCATTGCAGAATGCTCTTCTAGTCTCCTGGAGCCCCCAAACAGGTGCCTCAGCTAGCTTCAGAGAGCTCTAGGTGTTTGCTAACTGTAGCAGGAGCTGACTCTAGGAGCTCCTTCCTCCACCGCCATCTTGCTGGTTGTCTCCCTCTGATGTATTTTTAATCTCATCCATTGTATATTTCATTCCCATAATGTCTGTTACTTTTCTTTGCAGGCTTTCAGTTTGCTCTCACAGTGTTGTCTTAGTATCTTTTATTTCTTCAGTCGTATTTTCTTTAAATTCTTTTGAAGTGATTTAGGAGAGTTGTGTGATTATCACTGATTACTTGTTGTAAATCCTGAATCTCTTCAGGATATTTGGTTTGTTCTCTTGGCTCGGCTATTTCTTCCTCTTTCCTCATATGGCTTGTAATTTTTTGCTGATGTCTTGGTATCTGAGAATATATTGGGGAATTTACTCTGAGGCTCATTTCTCTCACCTATTTTTTCCCCCCTTCAGTTCTTTGATATTTGGTTCAACTTATTTTCAGTCTTTAAAATTGCCCAATTTAAGTTTTCAAATTGGGCGAGACACTCACTAGTTGGGTACAGATTTTCTTCCAGGGGTTGCAATCAGAGAGCATGAATTGTTTTTGTCCATGCAGTTTCCAGACTGGCCAGCAGATGGCGCTAGTCAATGCACCTTTCCACAGAGGTGATTCATTCTCAGCTTTCCTTTGTTCCTGTGTGGACTCTCCAGCTCAGAGATTCAAAGCAAGCTCTGCTGGCTGAATTCGCTGAAGAAAAGCACCCCGACCTCCCCCCATTCTCCCATGAGGCAGCTGACAGGGAGAAGGACGTCTGCTCCGCTCTTAGTCAGCTGCAGTGAACCAGGTGCTTCACCCCAGCTTGCTGTCTTGGGGGTAGAGGAGGAGGGACTTTCTCTGCAGCCATAGGGACTTGGTAACTCACGTTTGCTGTTTTGGCTTCTTCTCTCTCTGTCTGTCATCCTCCTTGGGGCTGTGCAGCACTGTCCTGGTCTGCTGGCCCCCATAGCAGGTCCCTCGGACAGCTTTTGGCTCTTTCTCCATTGCCTTTGTGTGAGCACTCATCTCTGCCTCTTAGTCTGTTGCCATCTTCCCACAATCCCCTTTCAAACTTACTTTTTATAGGTATTATTTCATGAAATATTTAGGATGTTGAAAAATTCCCCTTATATCTTTCATTTAACATGTTATGATTTTTTAAATTGTTAAGTAAGGATCATTTTGTTTTGCAACTCAAGTCTTTAAAAATAGCATTGTGATGTTCTCCACCTTTCATAAAATTAAAGTATATTAATTTTTGCCTTTTAAATAATCAACAGGTTCGTCATAAGGCATCACAGAAGGTTTATGCAATGAAGCTTCTTAGTAAGTTTGAAATGATAAAAAGATCAGATTCTGCTTTTTTCTGGGAAGAGAGAGATATTATGGCCTTTGCCAACAGTCCCTGGGTGGTTCAGGTAAGCATACTAACTTTTAGTTCCTTTTTTTAATAAGCACTTATTAATCATAAGAGTTGAATTTTGTGTACTGAAAGTCTTATGCTTCACTCATAGCAAAATCCAGGTATTTTTTAAAAGATTTGATTCACTACGCTTTTTTAATGTTCCCAAATAGTATCTCCACATAGACCTGTCATTTAATTTTTATGCAGATTGTTGAATGGCAGCAAGTATTACTTGCAACTTTATATTTTGTAATTCCTTTTTAAAAGATTGGAGAGATCACCATTATGCTATTCCCTGCCCATTCTCTCTGAAGACTTACATAGTAGGAACATAGTAAACTCGCTGTTTCAGTTGAAAGGAGATATACATATTAACATTAGGTAGAAGTTTACATTACATTTATCAGACTATCTTCTAAAAGGGAAAAAAACTTTCTACAATAAATTTTTTCTCCTCTTTTATATGTTACCTATAATCGAAAGAGAATATTTGGCATCCTAATTCAGTCTCTTCTTTGACTGCAGAGTAAGGAATTTATGATTCTATTTTGCCTCCATTTCCATTATATCCATTACCGGCTTTGTTTCTCTAAATTATTTTTATTCTAATATTTAATTCTGCAAACATATTTGAACAAGTGTCATGAGTAAGATTAGTTATATACCAACTAAGGTTCAGAATGCTTAAATGATCTGGGAATTTGATACCTTGTTTGTGGAAAGCAGTTTGGAAGTATAAAGCATTTGTTAGGTCAATGACTGTAGTTTAAAAGCTTATTGCTATAGCTTTTTTATAGGTTTGAGCCTGACTCCCCCACTCCCCATTGCTTTTTTTTTTTTTTTTAAACTGGAGCTAGTATATAGAAATTTTGGCATTCAATTAAAACTAAGAATTTTGTAACAAATCATATACCGGAAAAATTTACTTGATTAATGAATAGTGATGGCAAATTCAAATTTTTCTTGCACTGTTAGCTTTAAATTGCTTTCAGAGTAGCAGATTCATTGCCATTTCTAGTTAATCATATTACAAATTGTTATCTTTATTAGAAATTGATCAGTAATTTTGCTCAGTGGACCTTTTTAAGGTGCTAATTGAGATAAAGAGGTAATGATCTGAGATGAAACAAATCAACATCGGAAACAGTGCTCTTTTGAAAAAGTGATTTATAATTGAGACTTTCATATTTATATTGGCAAGGGACAGTCTATGCACCATTTTATTTATATACTTGAAATGTTGAACTATTTGAGAACATGTCATAATGACTGATTTCTTTTTGTTTATATTGTCTTATTTTATAATCGAGTGATTTTAATATGCTCATAGAGTTGTGCAGCCATCACCACTTATTTTAGACCCTTTCTATCACTCCTAAAAAAAAACCATTAGCAGTCACTCTCCAACTCTCCATTACCCCAGCCCCTTACAACTAGTAATCTATTTTCTGTCCTTATGGATTTACCTCTTCTGAACATATAAATGGGATCACATATTGTAGGGTCTTCTGTGATATGTACTTTCACTTAACAAAGTTTTTAGGGTTCATTCCTGTTTTAACATGTCAGCACTTTGTTCCTTTTTATGTCTAATCATATTTTGTTACATGGATATATATCTTATGTTATTAATCTAGTCATCATTTTTTGGGCTATTATGAATAATGCTGCTATGATCAAATGTGTAAAAAGTTTTTCAGTGGACTTGTTTTCATTTCTCTTAGGTATGTACTAGGAGTGGAATTACCAGTCACTCTATGCTTAACATTATAAGAAACTGCCAAACTGATTTCCAAAGTGACAGCACCATTTGATAATCCCACCAGCAATGTATTAATGTTAGGGTTTGAATTTCTCCACTTTCTTACCAACATTCTTGATACTGTCTGTCTTTTTTATTTTTAGCCATTTTAGTAGTACCACATTATGGTTTTGATTTGCATTTCCCTAATGACTAATAATGTCGAACATATTTTCATCTGCTTATTGGCCATTTGTATAGTTTCTTTGGATAAAATGTCTGTTCAGATGCTTTGCCTGTTTAATTTTGTTATTTGTCTACATTGTTGAGATGTAAACATTCGTTTATATATTCTGAATACAGGTTGCTTATCTGATACATGATTTGCAAATATTTTTCCTCTTCTGTGGGCTGTCTTTTTACTTTCTTGATGGTATTGTTTGCAGGAGGAAAGTTTAAAATTTTGTTGAAGTCCAATTTATCTTTTTTTCCCATTTATTTATTTTTATTTATTCCCCCTCCTCCCCCCCCGCCGCCCCCAGTTGTCTGCTCTCTGTGTCCATTCACTGTGTGTACTTCTGTGACCGCTTCTATCCTTATCAGCGGCACTGGGAATCTGTGTTTCTTTTTGTTGTGTCAGCTCTCCGTGTGTGCAGCGCCATTCTTGGGCAGGCTGCACTTTTCTTTCGTGCTGGGTGACTCTCCTTACGGGGCACACTCCTTGCGCCTGGGCCTCCCCTATGCAGTGGACACCCTGGTGTGGCATGGCACTCCTTGAGCGCATCAGTACTGCAGATGGGCCAGCTCCACACAGGTCAAGAAGGCCCAGGGTTTGAACTGCAGCCTTCCCATGTGGTAGGCGGACGCCCTATCCATTGGGCCAAGTCCGCTTCCCCAATTTATCTTTTGTTTTTCTTTTGCTGCTTGTGTTTTATGGTCATCCTTAAGAAACCATTGCCTAGCCCAACATCATGGACATTTATCCTATCTTTTCTTCTAAGAATTTCATAATTTTAGTTCATACATTTTAGGTATATGTGGCATTTTTGAGGTATTTTTTTGTTGTCTTCTGATCCATCGACATGGGATTCTTTCCAATTATTTATGTTTTCTTCAATTTCTTTTCAACTCCTTGGTTTTCAGAGTGTAGGTTTTCCACTTCTTTCATTAAATTTATTCCTAAATATGTTATTCTCTTTGCTGTTGTAAGTGGAATTGTTTTCATAATTTCATTTTTGAATTATTCATTGCTTGAAATGAAGTAGTATCAGTCCTTCAACTTCATTTTTTGCTTTAAAAATTGTTTCAGCTGTTCTGATTCCTTTGCCTTTCCATATAAATTTTAGTATTAGCTTGTTGCTATCTACCAAAAAGAGCTTGCTGGGATTTCTATTGATATTGTGTTTCATCTGTAGATCAATTTGGGGGTGATTAATATTTTAAAATATTTACTTTTCCAGTCCTTTAACATGGTAACACTCTCTTTTTTTCTTCTTTTATCTTGAACCTTTCTTCTTTGTTTTGAACCTTCTGCACTTAAACTCGCCACTTATTTTGTTAGATTTATAAAAGTATTTCATTTTTCTGGTTCTCTTACATATATAGTTACTGTTTTTTTAATTTCAAATTCCAATTTTTTATTGCTAGAGTATACAAACGATCTTTGAATATTGATCTTAACTCCTGTGATCATGCAAAACTCACTTATTATTTCATTTAGCTTTTTTCCCCTTGATTCTTTGAGGATTTTCTAAGTAGAAAATCATTTTGTCTGAAAATAGACACAGTTTTATTTCTTCTTTTCCAATTTATAGAACTTCGATTTCTTTTTCCTGTCTCATTGCATTGGCTGCAACTTCCCGTAAGATATTGAGTAGGAGTGGTAAGAGAGGACATCCTTACCTTGTTCCTGATCTTAGTCAGAAATCATTCTTTTGCCATTAAGTGTAATGTTAGCTGTCAATTTCTGTGGATGCCTTTAATCAGATTGAGTAAGCTTCCTTCTGTTCCTAGTTTGGTGAGTTGTCATTAGGAGTGGATGTTGGAATGTGGCAAAGGCTTTCTCTTTGACCTACTTTATTTAATGTATGTATACTTTAAATTATCATGTTTTCCTTCTTTAGTAATACAGTGAATTATACGGATTGATATTCAAATGTTGAAATTTATCCCATGCATTCTTGGGATAAATCCTACTTCATCATGATGTATTATCCCTTTTATTTCTGGGATTCAGCTTGCTAATATTTTGTTGAGAATATTTGTATCTTTGTTCCTGAGAGGTATTGGTGTATTTATTTCTTGTGATGTCTTTGATTTTTGGTATCAGGTTAATGATGGCCTCATTAAATGAGTTAAGAAATGTTCTCTCCTCTCTTTCTTATAAAGATTATTTAGAATTAGTATTGTTTCTTCCTTAAATGTTAGGTGGAATTCAGCAGCAGAACCATCTGGGCCTGTAGTATTCTTTGTTGGAAGGATTTTAATATTGGATTCAATTTCTTTAATAGACACAGTTCTATTCATGTTACTTATGTTTTGGTGAGTGAGTTTTGGTAGTTTGTTTCTTTCAAGGAATTGGACTGGATGTGGAGTTGACCATAATAATGCCCTTTCTTTGATTCCTGAGATAGGCAATTTTTTCTCTAATATTTTTTTTTTCTTATTTTGTCTAGAGGTTTATTAGTTTTTTAGGTCACTTAAAGAACTAACTTTTGGTGTAATTGATTTTCTCTGTTTTCCTGTCTTCAATTTTCTTCATTTTTGCTCTTTATTCCTGCAGTTTGCTTTCAGTTTAATTTGTCCATTTTCTAGTTTCTAAAATTGGAAGCTTTTTGATTTGAGACCTTTCTTGTTTTCTAATGTAAAGCACTTAATAAGTATCCTTCTAAGTACTTCAGTAGCTGAATCCCATGCATTTTTATATGCTATTTTCATTAAGTTCAAAATATTTTTACATTTTTCCTTGGACTTTCTTTTTAACTCACGTTATTTGAATTCTTTTAGTTTTAAATTTCTTTTTTGTTGAAGCTTTCTTTCCACTTGATTTGAGTATTTTATTAAGTACTTGGGGTATGCTAGTATCGAAGCTAAGTACTTTACATCCATTGTCTCATTTAATCCTTGTGACATCTCTGTGAAGCTGGTAGTTGTATTCCCATTTTATGTTTGATAATACGGAATTTCAGATTATTTGGATAACTTGCCCATTAATAGACAAAAGCAAAAACACAGGTGTGCCTGACTCAAAAGCCTGTGATTTAATTATGATCATTTCTATATCCCACTTATTCGTACTTCAAGTCTCAGCTCATACTTTACTTCTATTTGGTCAAATTATGTTTCCCTATCAGTACTTATTACTCTTTATTACATTTGCCAGTTTACTGGTCTTTTCACACTGATGGCATGGAATGTTTCATTTATCTTTATATACTAGTACATTGGGTAATGCATAATGTATCTTTGACAGAGCCCGTATGAAGATTAAAATGAATAATTTGTCATATTTTCTCCATGTAGTGAATGAAATGACTTCTTTTTCAGTCACTAAATTACCACATATACATGAATTTCTCTTTGAATTCTGTTCCATGCAATTAACCTTTTATTTGCTTTAGCACAAAAATCATGTTTTTAATTTTTGCAGTTTTCTCATGTATTTTGATATCTAGAAGGTCCAGTCACTGTTTTTCTTCTTTAAAAATATTTTATATGGCAAGTCCTAAAATCATTCTCTATGAAGTTAGAATTTGCCTTTCATTTGTTAAAAAATTGAGTTGTATTTTGACTTAGATTAATTGGTAGATTTTTTGGTTTATTTTGGAACTTTGTCTTCCTATTAATCAGTGGTAGATCTCTCTGTATAGAGCCCAACATTCAGTAAAGTTGTGTTACTTTTTCTTCCAAATAGGTTTGGGAAAATCTTATGCATAGGAAAACTATTTATTTTAGTATTATATATTGCAAAATGCAAAAGAAAAATGGTATTGTCTAAGTCCATATGTTGTTAGTGTAGTGGTTTTTCATCTTATTTTTTTTTATATTACTATTTAAAACTTTAGGGGGGTATACCTCTAATGTTTTAACTATTAAGTTTGATGTTTGCAGGAGCTTTCTGACAAAGATAGGTAAATAGCTTACCAAATTTTTTTAAATCAGAAATGTTAAATTATATGAAATGCTTTCTTCGTCATCTTTTTTTCCTTTATCTGTTATAGTGCACTTAAAAAAAGATTTCAGAGTACATAAAATCTGAAGTAAACATTATTTACTTAATGCAGTATTCTCTAATAAAATATGAATTTGATTTGCTAACATTTTTAGAGTAATTTTGCATTTTTGTATGTTAAGTGAAGATTTGACTTTAAAAAAATTATTTTATTTCATTATTTCTCCCCACCCTTGACTTTCTTTCTTTTTTTTCTTCTGTCTTTATTTTTTTAATATTACGTTCAAAAAATATTAGGTCCCCATATGACCCCCACCCCCTTCACCCCATTCCTCCCCCCATAACAATAATCTCCTCCTTCATTCATTGGATTTGGTGAATACATCTCAGAGCACCACTGCACCTCATGGTCAGTGGTCCACATCATAGCCCACACTCTCCCACCTTCCATCCAGTGGGCCATGGGAGGACATACAATGTCTGGTAACTATCCCTGCAGCATCACCCAGGACAACTCTGAGTCCCGAAAACGCCTCCACATCTCATCTCTTCCTCCCATTCCCCACACCCAGCAGCCACCATGGCCACTTTCTCCACACCAATGCCACATTTTCTTCGATTACTAATCACAATAGTTCATGAATAGAATATCAGTAAGTCTACTCTAATCCATATTCTATTCCTCCATCCTGTGGACCTTGGAATGGTTGTGTCCACTCCACATCTATATCAAGAGGGCACTTAGATTCCACATGGATGCTGGATGCAATCCTCCTGCTTTCAGTTGTAGGCACTCTTGGCTCCATGGTGTGGTGGTTGACTTTCTTCAACTACATGTAAGCTGAGTGGGGTAAGTCCAACAAACCAGAGTGTAGGAGCTGAAGTTTGTTGAGGCTCAGGGCCTGGCTATCATATGGTCAGTCCAGATATTCAGATCCCCTGGGTATATATTAAACCCCAGCACCAACTACGGTTCCGGTAAAAGTAACAGGAGAGGCTTGTGAACAAAGATCACATCTGAGTCCAGCTCCATCACACAGAAACACAAACTCCAAAGAAGGGCCAACTGACATGGCACTGAACTCCATCTGCCATATCTATAGAACTGTGGGTCTCTGTAGCCCTCAGAAGAACCAATACCTGGGGTTGTATCTACTTTATCTGTCTCTGGGACTCTGCTGAGGTGTGCATAAGGGCAACCCCTCTGATAACCTCCTGGCTCTTTCTGGAGACTCATAGCCATATAAACTCATTTGTCCTTTCCATCTCCCCCTTGATTCAGGTCAAAAAGCATTTTTAACTCCTGGTACCATATGTAGACTGAGATATTCTGCTGGTTTGAGTTGACCCTTTTATTCAAGGTCATTTTCTAGTTACATCATCAGCTGGTTCTTGGTAGTAATCCCTCGGCGCCAGGGAGGCTCATCCCGGGAGTCATGTCCCACACTGGGGGGAAGGCAACGCATTTACATGCTGAGTTTGGCTTTGAGACTGGCCACATTTGAGCATCATGGAGGCTCTCAGGAGGTAACTCTTAGGCACCCTGCAGCTCTAGGCCTTGTTCTTATTTCAGGTGTACAGGCTCACAAGCATAGTCATTAGTGTCAAAGGCTCATTGTCGGACCTTCATTCTTTTTTGGTCATTGCCGTTGCACTTGGGGGATTGTTGCTGTTCATTTAGGGACTGTGATAGAGCTCCCCAGGCTAGGAACTCACCACTCCCTCAGTTGTTGTTTTTAATTGTATCCACTATGAAAATATCCAAACATTTTTATGTACCCTGGATATATGCCCTGTAGAACTCCCTGCCAACCATGTGTCCTCTGTCAATAACATCCCACACCAGTATTCCTCTGCTGCCATTGTTGAACCTCTCTGTGATCCAAAACTTCCTGAAAAGTGAAGCCCAATATATTGCCAGGTTCCCTTAATAGTAAAATGGAATATAGCGATAAGTTTAAAGGTTAGATATAGAATACATATTAATTTGGAAAAATTACGGTAAAAATAAATTGGGGTATCAAAAAATTTAAAAATGCAAAAGCTTTGTTTTTGATGTTTTACCTTCCATCACTGCAATAAGTGTTGCCCTGTATGCAAATTGGCAAGGCATCTACTTCCATCTTGCCCTCAGTGTCTACGTCCTATCTTTTTCTTTTTTCTAATATTTAAGCTTATCTCCACAAGAGTTTTAGATCACAGTAATTCATATATACAATATACAGTACTCCCACATATCCAACATAAAACATTTTTCCTTTCACAGCAATAATCTTTTTACATATTCATACCATATTTACTGAAACTGATGTACAGATATTGAGACAATAGCTTTCAAAGAAGGTAACATTTGTGTTTACATTGTGGTTTATATTTTATACTATACAATTTTCTAAATTTTTAGTTGTCTTATGTTTTATATTATGATTTACATTTTAGTCTATCAGCCCCTATATATACATATACATACAAACATAGGAGATTGTCAGGTATTTGGTTGAGAATATAATGCTGAGAAAACCTTTTCAAAAATATAGTAAGGAAAGTTACCTGTTTAAGATGCTTAAAGGGGATAATCTGACACAGGACAGGCTCCTAGGGAATATGTGAATGCTCATTTTGCCATAGTGGGTTATACCATTGAATAGAGACCCATATAATGAGAATGAAGGTATACCCACATCCTGGGGAGGATTGATGCCATCAAATAGAGGGAACTGTATCTCTCAAGAGAAATGGTGGCTCCCAGTGCATTAGGGCAGTTGAGCATGTCAAGCCCTCAACACTGTTGCAAGTATCTCTGAACATGGCCCTTCAAGCAATGCAGATTGATGTTACTGTGGGCCCTAAGGGGAGGGGGAAAGAGGTATTGAATAGATGGAACCAATGTAACTGTGTGGGCAATAGAAGTGTTTCACAAGAGTATGCAAGGATGGATATAAGACATGTAAAATTACACCAAAAATATATAGAGACTTTCTTTTTTTTAACATGAGTTCTTGTTGGTCTTCATATCACAGTGACACTACTGTAATAGAAACAGTTGGGAAACACACTGCTTTTCTGTGCTATGATGGAGTTTATATAAAATATAAACTATTCATTCCATGAGGCTTGATTTAACTTGCTAGCAAATCTTTCAAGAAATAATTTCATTATATTCAGTATTATATTAAAATTTTTTTTATTAAGGGAAATTTCTACTTTTAAAATAGAAAGAAAGTATATTAAATCCCCATGTACTGTTCATTCATGACTAGTCTTGTTTCAGTTATACCAAGATTTGGCAAACTTTACTTATAAAGGGCTAGATAGTAAATATTTTAGGCTTTGTAGGCCAAGAACATAAACCCAGGATGTAAAGTTAGGTCCTTAATAGAGAAAGCAAATTTCTATAATTTTTTTATTCATGAAATTCAAAACAATAATAATAACTGAATAACTTTGTAATACAGGTCTCCTGATAAAAAGAATAAAATTCTTTTTTGTAGGTGATAACATTTTGCTTAATAAGACGTTCATAGTTAGCGTTCCCTATCATTAAAATTAATTGCTAATACTAAAAGTGTTGTGGCAGTTTAATATTATTAATGAATTCCAAAAAGAGATATAAATTGTGTTTGTAAACTGGTCCGCTTCTCTGCACTACAATACCCTTTGATTGTATTAAATTCAAGGGTTTTAGATTTACTTGATTATGTTAAGATTAGGGCTTTGATTTGATCACGTCATTAGGACATGCAGGGTTGAGTCCCTGCCCCCTTGATGGACTATATAAATGGACATTCAATCAAAGAGACAGAAGCAGATATGCAAGTAAGAGGAAGGATGCTCCATAGACATTGAAGAGGATCCTGTGGCCCCCGGAAAAGAGAGGAACCATTCACCTGTTAGTTTGCAGCTGTGCCCTATGCCAGCCTGCAGCTGAGATAGAAAGAGGCTGGGCCCACAGCCTTAAGAGGAAAGAGGCAGGCTGAACCCTCGCAGATATTGACTGCCATCTTGCAACAATGTGGGGTGAGAAAGATACCTCTTATGGTACCTTGAGTTGGACTCTTTAGGACCTTGTAACTGTAAGCTTTTACCCCAAATAAATGCCCTTTATAAAAACCAACAAATTTCTGGTAATTTGCATCAGCACTCCTTTGGCCAACTAATACATGCATAGTAAGATTTTTTATATTTGACCTTGAAAATGCCTTTTCAGCCAGCTCAGTACTGCCAAATAGTACTATCATCCCTGAATATAGGATTTTTTGTCTTAATAGACTTTATTTTTAAAAATAATTTCAAATTTACAGGAAAATTGAGCAGATAACATAGTTCCTTTATACCTCTGCAGAGTTTTCCCTATTATTTTTTGTTTGTTTGAGCCTTGTGTATTTTTTTTATTCCCTACTATTAATATCTTGAATTAATAAGGTACATTATTTATAATTAATCATCCAGTCGGATACTGCTAATGCCCATAGTTTGTTAGATTTTCTTTGCTTTTACTTCATGTCCTTTTTCTACTCCAGGATCCCATTCAGGAGTCCTCATTCCATTTACTGGTCATGTCTCCTTAAATGCCTCTTTGCTGTGGCAATTTTTCAGATCTTGTTTTCAACGAGATGGATAGTTTTGATGAGTACTGGTCAGGTCTGTCTTATGAGTGTTTGCCCCTCTATTGGAATTTGTCTGATGTTTTCCTCAGTATTAAGCTGGGGAGGTGGGTTTTTGAGAGAAAACCACAGAGACAAAGTTCCATTTTCATCACATCGTGTTAAGGGTGCACACTGTTAACATGGTTTATGACTGTTGATGTGGGCCTTAAGCATATGATTTTAGTTGAACATATTACTTGCCTGGGAGGCATTTATAGAATTTATTAAATTCTTCTTGATAATTGCCTTTTAGCAATGTTATTACATTGAAGGTTTGAAGATTATTCATTTTCAATTGAAGGTTAGGTAAAAGCTCCTCAATTGCAAAGTTTAAATGGATTTTGAAAAAATGGTTATTTCCTTTGTACTTGAATCAATGTCTAAAAAATGCTGCCAGAACTTTGAAACTCTAGTTTGAGCTTGAAAAATATATCTGCTGCAAATTTGTGTAGAAATGGAGATCTTTCTTATTGTTTACTTTTTGATAGCATGGGAAGGATATAAAGCAGCTTGATGTTAGTTGTCAAAAGGAGTGTACCACAGTATACGTTTTGCATGTAATTGCTCTTTTGCCATAATTGCGGGGCGAATTCATTAAGAAACATTATGGAGTCTATAGCACAAGCTAATTTCTAAAGCTATTCAGTGTTTGATAATATTGGCCAAGTGTAGCTTTTCTTGTTTAGAACATATTTTATTCTCAGCTCTAAGCTCAAACATTGCAATAAAACTTTTCCACTGCTAAGCCATTCAACTACTGTGTGGTAGAGTGAGTCAGGATATTCAGCTTCTATTTCTGACAGAAATTTACAGAACTGAAGATTATTAAGTCCACAAGAACAAACAACATTTTTACACTGCTGGTTCAGTAATACATGATAGATTCAAATATTTTCCACAAAGTATGTTAAATTTACAGCAAATAACCATATGCCTTAAACATCTTACATTTTCATAAGTTTTGTTTATTTGTCCAGCTAAACCATTTTCTGTTCCGCATATCTTTTTGCCACCATATATGGTAATACATCTTACCAGATTCTGTTTCATGCTGTGCTGCATTAGTGTTTTCTCACGTTCCTTGAAAATAGTCTCACCTGTAGTTGGTCCAAGCAGATATTCACAGAGGCTAATTCTTTAGTCACTTCAAACAGATTCCTTGAATAAACAAACAACTGTGTAGTTAGTATCAGTAACATCTGTTGACTCACCAAGAGCCAAGGAAAACCATTCATTTGCCTTATTTTTTAGTTGGCTGTTGATCTTTTTCCCAGTGTCCTCACTCTGAGCAATTGTTGTTTCAAAGAGGCTAATAGTCTTAAGTTTATTTTCTCTAGACGCATTTCTTTGGCTGCTGGAATAAAAAATGATTTAATTAACTCAAAATTGGTAAGTGGCTTTCTTCTCTTGCTCAACAGATGTTCTATCCAGACACTTAATTTGGTTGCAGCCTGATTTTTATTTATTTTTGTGAAGAAATTATGGTGGAATAAGATGTTCCATTTTTAATTTTCTAATTTTTCTGAAAGTTGCTTTCTTGGGATTTTAGAATATTGTGATGTGTACTTAATCTGATAACTGTTGACAAATTATATTCTTTTAGCACATCTATAATGTCATTGCATAATAAATACAGTGCTTTGTCATCTAATTGGATAAGAGAATACTCCACACTATCCTGTGTCTTAAAAGCATTTGATTCAAAGTACATTTTCTTGTTTTGATTTGATGGGTATGCACTGGCAAATTTAAAAATGTTGTGATATGGTGATACATGGCACACAAAACACTTGAGTTATAACTGTGTCACTGAGATTTGTAGTGTGCCAAGCAGTCGTGCAAAGTGATGAAAGCATCAGTTACTCACCACTGCTATCATAGGTTGAAAGCAGCTGTGGACATACACAAAAGAAGAAGTGTGGCTATAATCCAAAAAAACTCTATATAAACTTTATAGATTTTTTCATGTGTCACAAAATAATTCTTTTTTAAAAAAATCTTTTTCTATCCATCTAAAAATGTTGTAGCCTGTACGAAAAGATGGGAGGCTGGATTCGACCCACAGCCAAAATTTGCCAACCCTGATATATACAAGTATCTTTTACCTCCCTCTTCTCCTTTCCTGGGTTATATTATGCAAATCTAAGATATCATATTATTTCATCCACTCATAGTTCTGTACCTGTAAAAGAGAAAGGCTATAAAAATTTTAATCCTAATATCATCATACCTCAAATATTAAGAATAATTCCTTAATCTCAAATATTGTCAGTGTTCGGTTTTCTTCTGTAGTCTTATAATTTGTTTACAGTTTATTTGTTCAAATAATGATGTATTTTAAACATAGAAAAGTAGAACATTATATAATGAACATGCATGTATTTATCATAAAGGTTTAGCAAATATTAACACTTTACTGCATTTAATTTTAATGTTTTTATCTTGAAATAGTATAACCTCACAAAAACTCTTGAAATACATCTTGTTCTCTTATCTGGCCTTTTCCCCCTCCCTTCCTCCTGAAAGACAGTTGCTATCCTGTGCCTCGTATTATTATTCATGCATTCATCAGGGAGGACATTATACCGCCTTTTTAATTTCTCATGATTGTTGACTGATTCAGGTTTTGATTTCCTTATTGAGTCAGTTTTCATATTTAAATATCATCTTTTGTGAAATGCCCATTTAAGTGTCTTGATTATTTTCCTATTAGGTTTGTCAGTTTTTAAAAATTGACTTACAGAAATACTTGTTATTTATTTTGGATATGAGCCCTTTACCTGTTACATATTCCAAACTATGAATTTCCCCCTTTCTTGTTTTGAAACAATCACAAACTTATAGGAAAGTTGGAAGTAAAGTATGAAGAACTTTCTCCTTGAACAATTTGAGAGTAAGTTGCTGACTTGATGCTTCATTACTCTCCAGTAAAGGAAATTTTCGTTCATAGCAACAGTAATCTTCATTGAAATAAGAAAGTTGTTATGTTACTGATTTATCTTCAGACTCATTCAGATTTCACCACTTGCCCCAATCATGTCTTTTTTAGCAAGAGGATCTAGTTTCAAATAACATTGCTTTCTCCTGTTTAGTCTCTTTTGATTTCTAAGTCTTCTTTTGACCTCTATCACCCTGACTTTTAAGAGTACAGGCTAGTTTTTTTGTAGAGATGTTTCCTCATGATTGGGTTCAAGTTCTGTCGTTGTTAGGAATATTGTGAAAGAGGTGCCATGCTGTTCTCACTGACCTCTTTCTGATTGTGCTTGACCACAACGTGTCCCATTAATGGTCATGATGTATATCAAGTTGAACACGGGTTTAGGTAGGAATTTCCGCTTTTACTCTGTTGTACTTTTGTGGGGAGGTAGTTTAAAACTAAATATCTCGTTCCTCATCAAATTTTCTAGTTCTTTATGTCAGTATGAACTCATAGTTTCCTATTTTATTCAATGGGAATAATCTGTTATTATTTATACAGATACTCAACCTGTCTTCAATTTGGGCAGTGGGAGCTCATTCAAGTTGGAATCTATGTCCTTTCAGCTCGTCATCAGTCTTTGAGCGTTCTGGCACAAAGGTTGTTCTAAGTTTATCTTTTTTTTTTTTTAAGGGAGGTACCAGGGATTGAACCCAGGACCTCGTACATGAGAAGCAGACACTCAACCACAGAGCTACATCTGCTCCCTAGTGAGAGTTGGTTTTTTCATTTGTTTTTAGTAGGTATTGGAGATCAAACCTGGGACCTCATACATCAGAAGTAGGCGCACAACCATTTGAGCTACTTCTGCTCCCCTCTAAATTTTTCTTTTACTCGTTCCATGGTTTCCCACCATGGAATCAGACGTTTCTCCAAGAAGCCCTGGTTCCTTTGGTTCAAAACAATATCTAGAAGCCAAGCCCTTAGTGTTAAGTGTGCTTGGCTGTCAGAATGTCAGAACTCCCAGGCCTGCTTAGTGGATCACAAACAAGCAAGCCACACATTTACAGTTATAGTTTTTCTAAAAGTTATGAGTTCACACCAGTACTTAAAATTTCACTCTAACTTCACAGGGTTAATTCTAGTTCTCTCCCTTTCTGTAGTTATGTATTTGTATTTTGTTCCCCAACTATAGGAAATCAGGCTTCCATTCTCTTTAATATATTTACATATTTGGTCCATCTCCCTAGTGTAGCTAACCTCTCATCTTTGCTCCACGCATCACCCCCACTCCCATGAACCCTCCTTTCTCTGCTTGTGGTCTGAGCCTCCATTCCTGAATGCTTTGCCCCTTTCCTCCCATCCTCTCCTCATCCCTTCTGGTCTGTAAGAACCCCCTACCAAGCTGCCCCTCATCATGGACATCCTCCTTACCCTGCTTGGGCCTTGATAACCTGTGGCAACTCTTCCCGTGTATGGATGTTCTTCCTTACTCTTTTGAATGCTGAACATCTTGCTTTTTGATTCCCTTAGTAATGTGTTTTGATGACTAAAACTTGTAATTCTGATGTATTACAATCAGATGTATTACAAATTGATGTTTATCAGTTTCTTCACATTATCACCAACACTTGATATTTTCTGTCTTTTTTTAATATAGCCATTCTAGTGTGTGTGAAGTGCCTCATTGTGGTTTTAATTTGCATTTTCCTAATTATTGATGATTTTGAGCATCTTTTTACATGCTTATTTACTATTTTTATATCTTCTTTGGTGAAATGTCTATTCAAATATTTTACCATTTTAGAAATTGAGTTTTTTTCTTACTGAATTGTAGTTTTAAATATATATATTTTTTCTAGATCCAAGCCCTTTATTAGCTGTCATTTGCAAATATTTCCTCCCTAGCTGTGCCTTGTCTTAATTTTCTTAATGGTATCTTTTTTTTTTTAATCCCCCACTTTGTGACTTTTTGCCTGCTGTCTGCTCTCTGTGTCCATTCGCTGCATGCTCTTCTGTATTTTAGGTCCTCTCCCTTTTTGTTGCATTACCTTGCTGAGTCGGTTCTCCACGGCGATGGTGGGCTGGGCAGCACTCTGCGGCGCTGGCGGGTCAGGCGGCCATCCACAGCACTTGTGGGCAAGTCTTCCTTCATAAGGAGGCCCTGGGACGTGAACCCAGAACTGCCCATATTGTAGATGGGAGCCCAACTGATTGAGCCATAGTTGCTTCCCTTATGGTACCTTTTGAAGCCAGAAAAAAAAAATTAAACGTATTGATTGTACTCTGATTTCTTTGCCTAAGCCAAAACCATGAAGATTTTCTCCTTTGCTTCTTTTTCTATGAATTTTATACTTTAACTCTTAAATTTAGGTCTGTGATCCATTCTGAGTTAATTTTTGAATATGGTGTTTAGTAATTTGTTCAGTTCATCTTTTTGGCTGTGGATATCCAATTGTTCAAACACCATCTGTTCAAAAAACTACTGTCCAAGAAAAAACAAAAGCAAAAAGAGACTTTGTCGGAAAAAAATTTTTTATTGGCCATATATTTAAGGGTTTATTTCTGGGCTCTCCATTGTTTTCCATTGGTCTGTATGCCTATCTTATGCAAGTACCACTACTATCTTAATTACTATAGTTTCGTAGTAAATTTTGAAATTGGGAAATATAATTAATTCCTTCTACTTTCTTTTATTTCAAAATTGTTTTCACTCTTCTGAGTCATTCGCATTTCCATATAAATTTTAGGATCAGCTTGTTGATTTCTGGAAAATCTCTTCTCGGATTTAGATAGGGGTTGCATCAAATCTAGTAATCAATTTGAGGAGAGTTGCCATCTTGGTAACAGTAAGTCTTGAGATCCATTAATATAAGTGATGTCTCTTCATTTAATTTTTTTTCTAGATTCTTTGCCTCCCTTTATGTCTCACATAATCCTCTTAGATTCATTCTTTTGTTTTGTCACACTATACTCTTGAACAATTCTTTCAGAAATTGCCAATTGTAAAATTTCTAAGAATTTGCATAGTGTAATACCTATTTATTTTGCAGTCTTACTTGTTTTCTGGTCATTCTAGGATCAAAAATATTTTCCCTCAAAACTTTGAAAATAGAGCTCTGTTGTCTTTTGTATTTAGTATGTTGACTGAGAAGTTTGTCATCAATATTATTTTATACTTTTGCATGTAAGTGACCTTTTCCCTTTGGAAACTTTTAAGGTTTTTCTCTTGGATTTCTATAGTTTTAGCACTGACTTTCCATTTCTCCATTTCAATTAGATGCCTTTCAATCCTAGATTTTTAACTTCATTCATTTCTAGGACATTTTATTTACTTCTAGTCTCTTTTTTTTTCTTTCCAATACTGCTTTTAGATAGACATTGGAATTTTGCTAGCTTTGTTCTTTTTTTTTTTAAGATTTATTCTTTAATTATTTCTCCCCCTTTCCCCCCCTCCCCCCAATTGTCTGTTCTTCGTGTCCATTCACTGTGTGTTGTTCTTTGTCCACTTACATTCTTGTCAGCGGGATGGGAATCTGAGTCACTTTTTGTTGCATCATCTTGCTGCATCAGCTCTCTGTGTGTGCGACACCACTCCCAGGCAGGTTGCACCTTTTTCACGTAGGGCAGCATTCCTTGAGGGGTGCACTCCTTGCACATGGGGCTCCCCTATGCCTGGGACACCCCTCCGTGGCATAGCACTCCTTGTGCCCATCAGCACTGCGTGTGGGCCAGCTTACCACATGGGTCAGGAGGCCCTGGGTTTGAACCCTGGACCTCCTGTGTGGATGCTCTATCAGGTGAGCCAGTTCCGCTTCCCCCTTTTTTTTTTTTTTCAATTATTAACCCTTCAAAGTGTTGCTTGGCAAAAATTGCTCAGTTTTCAAGCTCTGTATTTTGTTCTTTGCCTATTATTTGTCATATATTTAATTTCCAAGACTTCAGGTTTTTTTTTTCCCACTGTTGAATGATATTATATCTGTTACTCTTGAGAGTACTGATTTTACATATTTAAAGCTGTCTTCAGTTTTAAGGACTTTATGACATTAAGCATTTCCTTGAGTGTTATTTTTTTGTTTCTTAAATTGCTCTGCCTCTGTTTCATGATGGTAGTTTTTCTCAAATGTTGATTCTTGGTTTTGTTCTTGTCTTTATATTTGAAGTTCCCTGTTTGTCCCTGGAAATATATTCTCTTTGTGTTGCTTGCTTCCAGGAGGGGTGGGACATATTGCTGGGTGTATGTACAATCTATCTTTCCTCCTGAGTGTATGTTTTTTCTGTCTGTCCTGGAGTTCAGGAGCAAAAGGTTAGTGTCTTATTTCTCTGGTCCCGATACTTTAGTCTTGTTGCATGTAACAGTGCCACCTGCTTATCATAAGCAAGATTATGGGGAACGGGAGAGGCTAGAAGGCCCTGTCCCAGTTGTGTCCACCAATTACTCATCCTGTTCAGTGGGACAAGATTTATCCCCTATTCTCATATGCATTAGCTCTTGTATCTTTTAGATTTCTCTAAACTGTGCCTCCATCTTTAACTCTCTTTTATATGAGTTGTGAGCTATAGATTGTTTTGTTTTCAGCAAGTTTTTTTTTTTCATTTTACTATTCTGAATTCTTCTATTATTCTTCCACATTTATATCTCTCATTCCTATTGTTTCTTTTTTTAGATGTTACTATTCAATTACTTTCCTGTATTATGTTCTCCAAAAGGAAAAATGACTCATTAATGCATATTTTGATACTAAGATTAAAGAATGTACACATATAAAAGTTGTGTCTGATACTGTTTTTCCTTGAAACATGTTCAAATTTAAAATAAAAGATTTCATGGATTCCACTTCTTTTTAAGTTTAAATATAAAGCAATTTTTTTCAATAGTAATAATTGTGGATTTGTTTGTTTTCTGCTTTTGTGGATTAAAAAAAATTTTTTTTTCTTTCCCTTTTGTTTTTCAGCTCTTTTGTGCCTTTCAAGATGATCGGTTTCTGTACATGGTAATGGAGTACATGCCTGGTGGAGACCTTGTAAACCTTATGAGTAACTATGATGTACCTGAAAAATGGGCCAAATTTTATACTGCTGAAGTCGTTCTTGCTCTGGATGCTATACACTCCATGGGTTTAATACACAGAGATGTGAAGCCTGACAATATGCTCTTGGATAAACATGGACATCTAAAATTAGCAGATTTTGGCACATGTATGAAGATGGATGAGGTAAGTAAGCAAGTTAAAGGAAAAAACTTCGTTTTTTGTTTTTTAGGAAAAAAAAAAGACCTCACAACAGCACTTCATAATTTTGAACATAGATACATGACATAAATGTTATATTAAAATGTGTAGGGAATTCCCATATGCCCCCACCTTCTGCCTCTCCCACACTTTCCCAAATTAACAACATCCTTCATTAGTGTGGTACATTTGTTACAATTGATGAACACGTTGGAGCCATTGCCACTCATTTGGTTTTGCTAACCCTAACAACCATAATAAAATATCCAAATTAAAACATTTTCTTTACTAATCATTCAGCCAACTTTAGGGTACTTTATTAGTATATTTGGGGAATCTAAGAGAAATCAGAACTCAGGTAACAATTATTTTCCTCATAAAATGTTGACAGATAGTTGCTACCAATCAGAACTAGTTCATGGTTCTAATGATCTAGGTAAAAAGGTAGAAAACAGAATATAAATCAATGTACATGGATATTTGTACCCGTGGCTCCCTCTTATGGTGTGGAGAATAATATAATATAAAATGATTAATAGTGAAAGTTATCTCTAATGACAATTAAGTGGGAAATAATTTTCTAATAAATGCTTAACTTTTTAATGTCCAAGTGTGCACAATGAATAATGTTTATGTGTTACACTTTGAATGGGTGTATTCTGATTTTAATGAAACCAAAACTTTTGAAGGTGGTGTGGGGTGCAGAGAAATAAATTATACCTTATATTTTTAGAAGGTAAGTGACAGTTAAAGATACAAAGGTGTAGTGTGTGAAAGTAGGACCAGGGTAGAATATGGTATTTACAAAATAATTTCATAAGCATTTAAGAAAATGCTTACAGCAGCTATTTAAAAATATTAAATTCTCTCTTTGCAAGGCAAAATAAAATATGGCTTATCTAATTTTGTTCATTGTTTTTAAATTCAGGTACAGATGGTTGAGTTAATTTTACTCCTGGTTCACAGTTTGTTGTCATTAGTAGTCTACACAAAGGCCGTGTAGCAGTTTGATATGGTTATGAATTCCAAAAATAGATATTGGATTATGTTCGTGATCTGATCTGTACCTGGGCATGATTGAGTTATGATTAGGGTGTTGAGTACCCACCCCTTGGTGGGTAGGGACTCAAAAGATAAAAGGCATGGCAAAGAACAGAGTTGAGGGTTTTCTGATGTTGGAGTTTTGATGTTAAAGTTTGATGCTGAAGACTCAAGCTGGAGCCCCGGGGAGTAAGCTCACAGAGGAAAGAGAAGCAAGCCCCAGGAAGAGAGGAACCCTGAGCCCAGGAAGAAGCAAGACCCTGGATAAAGAGGAACCTGGGAAGCCTGAACCCTTGCAGATGTCAGCAGCCATTTTGCTCCAACACGTGAAAATAGACTTTGGTGAGGGAAGTAACTCATGCTTTCTGGCCTGGTATCTGTAGGCTCCTACCCCAAATAAAACCAACCAATTTCTGGTGTTTTACATTAGCACCCCTTTGGCTGACTAATACAGAATTTGGTACTGAGGAGTGGGGAAGTGCTTTTGCAATTACTGAATGCTGGAAAAGTTTTATAAATGGGTAAGGGGTAATTTTTGGAGGAATTGTGAGATTGATAGAAAAGGCCTAGATCACTTTGAAGAGATTGTTGATAGCAATATGATGCTGAAGAGACTTTTTGTGATGCCTTGGAAGTAAATGGTGAAACCATTATTGGAAACTGGTGGAAAGGTGATCCTTGTTTTAAAGTTGCAGAGAACTTATCAAAATTAACTCCTGATGTTTTATGGAAGGTAGAATTTGAAAATAGCGAGCCTGGGCATTTAGCTGAAGAACTTTCCAAAGTAAACTCGGAGAATGCAGCTTATAGCAAAATGCTAGATGAGAGCGATATACTGAGGACTGAACTGTCAGGCTCAAAGAAAACAAAAACTGATTCTAAAAATTCCAAGCCTCTGGAAATCAGGCTTCCAGATGAAAGTGCCCCATTGGAGGACTTAACTATATTTGGAACTTGTAAATCAGGATGGAAGATGCAGTTATGTCGGAAAGACTTATGGAAAGTCTTACTGTCTGATGGCTCGGACCCTTGCTTCTTGCATGCTAAACCAACCATATTTTTGAGAGAGCTGTATGAGCGAAACCACTGTCTGCCTGGAATAAAAAGGACATGGAAAGGAGAGATTGAAGGAGAAACAGCTTTAAGAGGGAAACCTTGAAAGCTGAGATCTGCAATTAGAACATCATCTTGGGCCAAGAGAGGAACTGCACCCGTGTGTACAGAGAGGGTGAATTTGCCCTAGGAGTTGGATGTTCCTGTCAGATGTTCTGGAAGAGTTTTCTTGTCCCAGGATACAGAGGGTGGAACACATTCTCCAAGGATTAGGGCGGTTAAGGTCAGTACCCCACAGGTCTGAGAGGGGTGGACCTATCCCACAAAGGTTAGGGAAGGCCAGGTGGTCAACCCGTTGCTCTCAGAGGGTTGAGCCTGTATGCCAAAGGTAGGGAAGGCCATGTGGTCACCTTGTTGCTTTTAGAGGGTTGAGCCTGTTTGCCAACGTTTAGGGGGAATATTGTCTTCATGTCACTGTACTAGGGGGATTAAGACTCTGACCCAGGGAAGTGGACTTGGCCCAATGGATAGGGCATCCACCTACCACATGGGAGGTCCGCGGGTCAAACCCCGGGCCTCCTTGACCCATGTGGAGCTGGCCCATGTGCAGTGCTGATGCACGCAAGGAGTGCCATGCCACGCAGGGGTGTCTCCCGTGTACGGGAGCCCCATGCGCAAGTAGTGCGCCCTGTAAGGAGAGCCGCCCAGTGCGAAAGAAAGTGCAGCCTGCCCAGGAATGATGCTGCACACACAGAGAACTGACGCAGCAAGATGACGCAACTAAAAGAGACACAGATTCCTGTGCTGCTGACAACAACAGAAGTGGACAAAAAAGAACATGCAACAAATGGACACAGAGAACAGACAACCAGGGTGGGGGGGTGGAAGGGAGAGAAATAAATGAATAAATCTTTAAAAAAAAAAAGACTCTAACCCAAAGATTGTGTAAGGTGTGGCGATCACCCCAATACTCTTGGAGGGTGCGGTCTGGAGCTTGGTGGACACCCAGATGTTTGATGAAGATGGAACTAAGAATATGGCTATTGGGCAAGCCTCTGAAAAGGGTGGGTACCCATAAGGCACCAAGGAGAAGGAACCATCATCTTAAGTATGACTCACTGAATGAAATCTAATGGAGGATGCCCTGCTGGCTTACTGAACTCTAGAGGACTGGGTAACTGTTTTCCCTCCCAGTTTGTCCTTATTGTAATGAAAATGTTTATCCAGTTTCAGTCCATTTGTGTATTGGAAGTAGATAAATTGTTTTGTAAGTTTCAGAGGTCTATAGCAGACAGGATTTTGCCCCAAGGCAAACTGTTTCTTTAAATTGAGATATGATTTAGTACCTGCCTTGTTACTGATTTAAGGGTTTTTTAAAAATATTATAATGCCTTTTTGGAATTGGGATGGTGGAGTGTAGCAGTTTGATATGGTTATGAATTTCAAAAATAGATATTGGATTATGTTTATAATCTGATCTGTACCTGGGTACCACCCCTTGGTGGGTAGGGACTCAAAGATAAAAGTCATGGCAAAGAACAGAGTTGAGGGTTTTCTGATGTTAGAGTTTTGATGTTGGAGCTTGACGATGAAGATTTAAGCTAGAGCCCTGGGAAGTAAGCTCACAGAGGAAAGAGAAACCAGCCCCAGGAAGAGAAGGAACCTTTAACCCAGAAACAAACAAGACCCTGGAAGGGAGGAATCCAGGAAGCCTGAACCCTCGCAGATGTCGGCAGCCATCTTGCTCCAACAAGTGAAAATAGACTTTGGTGAGGGAAGTAACTTATGCTTTCTGGCCTGGTTATCTGTAGGCTCCTACCCCAAATATAAATACCCTGTATAAAAACCAACGAATTTCTGGCGTTTTGCATTAGCACCCCTGACTAATACAGATCCTTTCTAGTTTTTATTTTATTATATTTTCCTCTTTTCAGTTTGTCTTATTCCCTTTTTCTTCTCCCTTATAGGCAGTCACTGTCACATGTTTATAATATGCCCTTGCAGACCATTATTATAATGTACATATGCATTCTTAATTTATATAAATGGTTTAATGGTATGGATGTCATTTTTCTTTTTCACTCATCATTGTTTTCCTGTCTGTCCCTGACATATGCAAATCTGTTTATTGCTTCTTAGTGCTGCATAGTATTCCATTGTCTCTGCCTACCAGTTTTACTTATTCTCCCTGATTTTGGATTCCTAGGCCACCTGTGGCTCCCTGCTGCCAACAGTACGGTGATGAACATCTTCCACATGGGTTCCATGTGTATCCTGGCAAGAGTTTCTCAAGTATAGGACTAGAAGTTAGACTCCTGTATAGAGAATACACGGAAATTTAGAGTATTATACAATCTCCAAGATGGCTGTGTTACAGAGCCAAAGCAGGGTTTCTCTCTCCCTTGGGCTCAGATGACTAATTCCTAAGACTGGGGTTTCAAAGAGAGAAAAAGTTTATTGTTAAGTGCAAAGAAGATCAGATGGCCTATCAGCCTAAAATGTTTCCCTGAGTTTAAGGAGTTTAGGGTTTTTGTGGACTCTAGGGAAGGTGGAGTGATTTCCATACAATAGCAATTATAAATAAGGGCTGAGATTAGTCTAGAATAACCATCACAGTACTAAGTGTAAACAAGGGCTGAAACTAGTTCAGCTAGTTTCAGTCAGGTTTTAACTTTGGTTATTCTTTGATATACTAGAAAGTTTAAAAAGCATCCATATTGTGGTTCTGTAATCATAATCATGTTAATTCTTAACTCTTGGTTAACAGCTGCAAGCATTTATAACCTCTAATTAGATCCCATCTCCCCATATTCTCACTGACCTTCCTGTTATCCAGCTTTCTAAATTCCACTGGTATAAAGTGGTATCTTTACAATTGTATTTACCTTATAACAAATGATGTAAAACCTCTTCATATACTTGCCAGTACTTTTCCTTATGAATACCCATGTATATTCTTTTGGCTTCTTAATGTGTAGAGATTCCTTATATAATCTACAAAGTGATCCCATAGATATTGTTGATACCATCTTCCAGTCTGCTGCCAGTCTTTGCAAAATTCTGAAATTTAAAAGATGTTGAGGGAAGTGGATGTGGCTCAAGCAGCTGAGCACCTACCTACCACATGGTAGGTCCCGGATTTGGCTCCTGGTACCTCCTAAAAAGAACACAATGAATGGACACAGAGAGTAGACAGTGAGCACAAACAATGGAGTGGGGATGAAGGGGGGGATAGATAAACCTTTAAAAAAAAAGTGTTGATTGTTATGTCCAGACCACATTCCTAAAGTAACGGTAATAATAAGAATGATTATATAATGTTGAAGAACAAAAGAATTTTTGTTGAAAAATACAGTATGTAGAATTTTTACTTGTTATGTTAATTGTTAATATGTATAGTGTTACTGCAAGTTTCTAATTCATTTGCTTTATTTGATTGATGTAACTGTCTTAAAGCCAATAGAAATGTTCAAAGTTTCATTCTCATTTATCTATAGAAGGGATTGGCAAATTAGGGCACAGGGGCCAAATCTGACCCATAGCTAGGTGCTAGCTCAAGTGCTAAGGGTAGATTTACATTTTTAAAGGGCTCCTTTAAAATAAAGAAGAAGAATGTGCAAAAGAGACCTCACATGACCCACAAAGTCTAAAATATTTGCTCTCTGGTCCTTTCAGAATAAGTATGGCACAGATATGCAAGCTGAAATCATTTTTCAGCTAACCTGACTTTTTATAAAAATTATGCCATAAATAAAAGCAAAAGTCAAATACAAATATAAAATCATCACTTATAAGAGCTACAATAATTTGTTTCTATCACAGTTAAGAGTAAAAGTTCTGTCATTGATAAATTGTGGGTTACACAATTTTCTGGATGCTTTTACTTTTTCTCTCTCATAGCCTATCTGGATGTGTGAGTCACAGTATAGTATATTTATATATAAATGTGTCTTAATGACAACTAAGAATTACTGCCATTTGAAATAACTTGTATTAATTAGATAAGTTGGGTTTACTCTTTGCCTGTCATTATTCATTTCATGGCAACTTTAGCCCCTTTTAAGGCACATTATATATTAGTATTTTTATTTACCTAAGGAGAGCATAAGATTTTAGCCATTAATTTTCTAGCTTATAACATGTCTAAGTTGAAGCTGTAAGTTTGAAAAAGCTAATTGGTAAATTGTTAATGCTGTTGACACGCAAATGACATCAAATTTTAAAATACATGTATCTACTCATGTTTCTGAAAAACTGTTTTCTGCAAATTGCACATTAAAGGGAAAAACAGGTTTATAAAAGTGATAGGAGTATGCCATTCGAAAGTATGCAATTTTGTAACAAGAGCCCTAATGAAAATAATAATTGGTCCCTAGAGATATAACTGGGGTAGTCCAGATAGCAGCTTTTTGTGGCTTGTGGGCCCTGCAACAATAACATGGAAATAGGGTTCTAAGCCAAGAATCTTAAAAGGCGTGGATTATTCCGCTCTGGTAAAGGAACCCCTGGTTCAAGTGCTGTCAACTGAGGCTTTTAATGTTTCTGATAATTAGGAATTCCATTTACAGTTTTTTCTTCCAATTTCATAGAAGTCATTTTTAATAATTTTTAAGGTTATCTCTAAGAGTAGTTGATTGGCCAATTTTGTATTTTTCATTAAATTCTACTGGTTTGTGTAATATTTTGTCAGTAATAAAACACCAGGTTTATTTAGGAAATGCACATTTAATCTGATACATCTAAAACAATTTTAAGGACCCTTTTGAAAAGGTACACACAATTACATTGCTGTCCAACTTAAAACCCCTTCAGTAGATTTCTGTTACCTAATGAATAAAGTTCAAAGTCCTTAACTTATAAAATGAAGCCTCTTTTGGTAGGATCCCCACCTGCTGTTTTATCCTTACCCTCAACATTTCTACCTTTTACATCTTATAGTACAACAGTTTTGAATTACTTGTAGTTCTTTCTGTCATGCTAGTTTTTATATTGTTTGCCCTTCATAGACTACAGTCTACCTGGCACATCCTATTCATATTTTGAAACTAAGTTTTTTTTTTAATATGAAGCCTCCTTAGGTTGACTCCTGGGTCCTTTCAACATGCTCCCCTTTTTATAGCATTTCCTTTGGGGTTTTTTTTTTTTTCAGATTTTATTTTTTATTTATTTCTCTCCCCTTCTTCGCTTCCCCCCCCCCCCCCCGGTTGTCTGCTTTCTGTGTCCATTTGCTGAGTGTTCTTCTGTGTCCGCTTGTAATCTTGTCAGTGGCACCCAGAATCTGCGTCTGTTTTTTTTTGTTGTTGTTGTTGTTGTGTCATCTTGTTGTGTCAGCTCTCCATGTGTGCAGCACCATTCCTGGGCAGGCTGTGCTTTTTTCGCGCTGGGCGGCTCTCCTTCCGGGGCGCACTCCTTGCACATGGGACTCCCCTATGCAGGGGACACCCCTGCGTGGCCTGGCACTCTTTGCGCGCATCAGCACTGCGTGTGGGCCAACTCACCACATGGGCCAGGAGGCCCTGTGCTTGAACCTTGGACCTCCCATGTGTTAGGCAGACACCGTATCTTTTGGGCCAAATCTGCTTCCCACTTCCTTTATTTTTGACACTACATGATGTTTGACTTGAATTTTCTCTGTTCCAGCCAAAAAGCCTTGATTTCCTTTATTTGAGAATGGTATTTGGAAGTCAATATTTGGGTCCTAGATGTGTTCATTGCTCCTGGAGTGTCATTATTTTTAGGCTCTCTGAGCAGACAAAAGCTAGGAAGTATATATATATTGTATGTATTATATATACTAATTCACATGCAAACATGTTACTACTTAATTCTGTATCTCAGTTTATTAAAAGCTTTGAATTCATACTGAAACCTCTGATTCCAACCTAAGACCACAAGGTTCATCCCACACATACGTTTTTTTCTTTACAATTTCTTGGGCAGTGAGAAACCTGGCTCTCATCAAAAATGTATTTATTTACATACAATATTTGTCCTTTTCTGTCGGGCTTATTTCGACTCAACCTCATGTCTTCAAGGTTTATCCATGTGTCACATGTACCAATGCTTCACTTCTTTTTACAGCTGAATAATATTCCACTGTATAGATATACCACATTTTGTTTATCCATTTATCTGTTGATGGGCACTTGGGTGGGCACTTGGGTTTCTTCTACCTTTTGGCTATTGTGAATAATCCTGTGATGAACATTGGTGTACAAATGTCTTCAGTCCCTGCTGTCATTTCTTTTTGGTATGTATCTGTGAGTGAGATTGTTGGGTCATATCATAACTCTGTTTAAGTTTCTGAGGAAACACCAAACTTTTCCACAGTGACTATACCATTTTATATTCCTAATAACAATATATGAGGGTTCCTGCTTCTCTACATCCTTGCCAACACTTGTTGTTTTCAGTTTTTTCAATGATAGCCATTCTAGTGGGTGTGAAGTGGTATCTTATTGTAGTTTTTATATGCATTTATCTATGGCTAATGGTATTGAGCATATTTTCATATACATATATGTTATTTGAATATCTTTGGAAAAATGTCTATGCACACCGTTCGTCCAATTTTTAATTGGGTTGTTTGTATTTTTGTTGTTGAGTTGGAGAAGTTTTTTATATATTCTGGATAGTAAACCTTTATCTGATATATGGTGTTAAACTGATAACCTAGTTTGACTAGTTTGAATAGTATACAAATTCTCTACCCCTGTAGATCTCTGTTCCTCCCCCTTTATATTGGTATTGGCTGAAGTTATATCTTTGTACATTTATGCTCACTAATATAGATTTAAAATGTTATTTTACACATTTGCCTGTGAAGTCATATGTGGGGCAAACAGTTACAAGCCAAAAGTACTATAATATAGGGTTTTATATTTACCTATGTAGTTATCTTTACCAATGTCCTTTATTTCTTCTTATGGCTTTGAGTTACTGTCTAATGTCCTTTTATTTCAGCTTGAAAGACTTTCCTTTAGCATTTTTTATTGGTCAGGTCCACTGGTAATGAACTTTTGTAGTTTTTGTTAATCTGTAAATGTCTTAATTTCTCCTTCATTCTTGAAAGATAATTTTGCCAGATATACAATTCTTGGTTGGCAGTTTCTTTCTTTAAGGACTTTATGTATGCCATCCCACTGTCTTCTGGCTTCATCTTATTGGGGATCCCTCATATTACAAGTCACTTCTCTCTTGCCGCTTTCAAAATCCTCTCTTTGTCTATGATTTTGACATTTTTGCTCTAACATGTCTTGATGTGGATCTCTTAGTGTCTGTCCTGCTTAAAGGTCTTTGGCTTCCTGCATGTGTGTTTCATGTCTTTGCTCTGATTAGGGAGATATTTAGCCATTATTTCATCACATACATTTTCTGCCCTTTTTCCTTCTTGTCCTTCTGAGACTCCAATGATGCATATATTGGTATGTTTGTGGTGTCCCAAAGCTTCCTCAAGCTTTGTTCAGTTTTCTTTATTTTTTCTTTCTGCTTCTCACGCTGGATAATTTCAGTTGTCCTTTGGTAGAAGTTCACTGACCCTTCCTTCTCCCTATTCAAACCTGAGGTTGAATCTGTCTAATGTATTTTTCATTTCAGCTTCTGTACTTCAGAGCTCAAATTTCTGTTTGGCCCTTTTTATAATTTCTATTTATTTTATTTGGAAAATATTTTCCTAATTCCTTTTAGTTCTTTGTATTTGTATTCCTTTAGCCCATTAAACATATTGAATAAAGTTGATTTAAAGTATTTGACTAATAGCTCTTCCTCAGGGATGGTTTCTCACACATTCTTCTCTTCTTCTGAATGAGCCATCCTTTCCTTTTTCTTTCTCTGTTTTGTAATTTTTGTTGATTACTGAACATTCTGAATATCATGTTATAACTCTGGAAATACAGTTCTTTCGCTCCTCTGGTGTTGCTAATATTTTGTTGTTGTTGTTGCTGTTGATGTCTGAAACCGTCTATGACTTTTCCATACTATTTTTGTTCCCAAATGGGGACTTGAAAGAGAAGAGAGGAAAATAAAAATAGTACCATCTCTTTTGAGGAGGGCTAAAACCGTGGGCTAAAACAGAGCTGTACACAAGAAGCATTACCCCAGAATTTGATCAATTATTCCCACTTACTAATTTATATGAAAAGAAAATGATTTATATTCTCTATTGTATATACTGGAAAATAAAGTCATTTAGTTATTTCTGCTAATTTGAGGAATGTAAAGGTTGTTTTTGAAATCAGTTTCCCATATTTAACACATTTTATAGCAAGTAAAAACATTTACATAAATTATGTTTTGAAAATATATTGAACCTCTTTCCCAAGATATCTATATTATATAGACATTATCTTGCTACTTTTTATAAGTTATGAGGAATGTGGAGGACACTCTACTTAGCAGACAAAGGAAATGAAGAGCTGCCCCTTTTTTGGTGGGGGGATGGATGGGACTAGAAATTGAACCAGGGGCATCATATGTGGGAAGCCAGATCTCAACCACTGAGCCACATTGGCTCCCCTGAGCTGGGTTTTTTCCTTTTTTTAATTTTTTGCTTGTTGTTTTTTTTTTTGTTGGTTTTTTAAGGAGGCACCAGGAACCGAACCTGGGATCTCCCGTGTGGGAAGCAGGCTCTCAACCACTTGAGCTACAACCACTCCCAAATGAAGAGCATTTAAATTAGTCTATAAAAATCTTTGCAAGTTTTTGAACAGAACTGGAAGTGAAAGAGTATTATTTAGCACAATTCGATAGGGATTTAATTTTAACAGCATATGCACAATTATCATTAATATGTTTCTTGCACTTGTCAAAAAGAGTCCAGTAGACATCACTGAAACTAAACACAAATAAGATGTTTTTTATGGTCTTGCGAAATACACTGATGTCACAACTCCATATTTCTATATATACATCTTGGAGTTGCAGCTTTCAAATGATTAAGATATTTTCATTAAACATTTAATCTTTTTTCCTTAGAAGAAGAACCGTTTCCAAATTCTTTACCCAACCTCCAAATTGGAGTCCTTTGTAATCTTAATCTCTTCGTTTTCTTTTGGAAATATGAAAATGCCCTTTGTTTTAATCTTTTCTTTTCCTCAGATCAGGTGCCTTAAGACCACATTTTATACTTGTAACTACTTCACAGTGTAAGAAAAACCAACAAAAGATTTTGATTTGCATGGTATTCCCTGTGGTGTTTACCACTTTTTCCTTCTTTCATTGATGAAGCCTCCTGTATTTTAGAGTGGGAAATTGATTCTTCCCAAAATCTGGACATTTTTATGCATTTCATAGTGCAATTAATTTCTGTCCTTCTAAAGTCATAGCAGCAATGACGTTCTCTTGGTAGGAATATATGGACACTGTAGAGCTAATAATGAATGAGTTGGTGTGTGTGTGATTTTACACTGATCTGTTTTTCTTTATCTCTGCTGTTTACCCAGACAGGCATGGTGCATTGTGATACAGCAGTTGGAACACCTGACTATATATCTCCTGAAGTTCTGAAGTCACAGGGGGGTGATGGTTACTATGGGCGAGAATGTGATTGGTGGTCTGTAGGTGTTTTCCTTTTTGAGATGCTGGTGGGTAAGTAGATATTTTAACTTGTTCTTTTTTTCAAAACCCTTCTCATAACATGTTAGTTCTCAGTCAAGAATTTGAGAATATGAAGAAATTAATTGTCTCTGTCTTAGAGGCAGAAGTGAAATTTCTGGAAACTAGATTTCTGATATGACAGATCGCTAACTAGAAAGCTTAGCCTCATACTGGGACAGTAATTGAGTAGAATAACTAGAATGTGAAAGGAATTGAAAGTATACTGCTAGGAAATATTCTTCCAGTAAACCTTTTTATGTTAAGAACATATTAGAATAATAAATTATAGCAGCAGTCTTCATTCTAAGATTTTCTTGATCAATGGATGGTATTATAAATGTACATACATAACATGAAATGTACATTTAAATGTAAATATACGTGTAAGACTGTTGATATTTGTTTCACTAGTAATAACTAAAAGTTCTGTTCTTTTATGAAATTATGTTATAAAATTTATTTGATTAACCATATTTCTTGTTACTATTTGTATATATATTTGGTGGGTAATCCTAGTGAAATGAATCATATAGTAATTGGACATTTGACTGTCAAACATATTTTAGAATATATCTTTCAGAAAACTCAGGTACATTTAGTAATGGTTACTTTTACTTTGACCAAAGAAAATTTGAAAGACTCAAGTATTTTAAGATTCCTTTATGTCATAGATTTCATTTCTAAAATTTCCCATTCCTAAGTATTAGGGTCACAAAAATATCTTTTGAGTTAGGAAGCCAGTGACTGAGTTACATGACTTGGGGATGAGGGGAGAAGATGTAGCTAAATCTCCTTTCAAGGCAAGTGTGGTAAGGCCCATAACGTAATGATTGACTTCATAGTTAAAAACATATTTTTAGAATTTGGAAAATTTTTATTTTGTAGAAGATGACCCTAAAATAAATTGGTAGTGGAAAATCTGTAAAATCTACGAGAATAGAATCTGTATATTACTGAAAACTCCTCAAAAATTTTTGGTAAATCCCAATTTTAAATAATAATTTGTCATGGAATTTTTGTGGTGTAATTCTGTGAATGACTGTCCTATGGTATGTAGCACTGATCTTTTTATTCTTGGTCTTATATATATCTTACTTACCTTGTTTTGGGTCTTTGTATGCACTAAATTCCTGCTATTGTTTTCAACTCTGAGAAATGAATTTAATGAGTTGGAATGGCAATAATTTGCAGTATGCCGAGCCTGCTCAGGTACTTGCTCAGGTTGATTGGTACTGGACTTCATTGAAAGGTTTCTATTACAGTTAAAAATGGCACTAGAGAAATCTTGGATCCAAAGTCTCCCTTCTTTCCTTCCCAAAAACAAACTGAACCTAACTATTTCATACTTTTGGAGTTTGGGATCATTGACTCTGTAGGAAAGTCTGGTTTGCACTAAAGTTACTTATAGTTGAGGCATGCTGGCTGGGCCTTTGACTCTTTGGATTTAGATGAGTAACGGCCTTCTGCTTTTTTTTTTTTTTAACTTTTAAGAAATATTTTTTGAAGTGTATCGTTCACTTATGAACATTCATAAAAATAAGTGTATAGTAAAGGTTGTGAACTTAACAAAATAAACATGCATAACATCATACAGGCTCCATACATCGCCCCTCCATGAATACCTTGTGCTGTTATGAAACATTTGTTACAAACTGTGCAAGAGCATCATCAAAATATTACTATTAACTATAGTCCCTATTTATTTTCCCCCAGTCCACTCTAATTTTTATAAATATATTTTTATTACAGAGGCTGTGAACTTAAAAAAAATAATGCACATGTGTAGAATTCCCATAAAATACCCTTCACCCACAGACTACACTCTGGTGAAATATTTGTTACAGATTATGAGATAATATCATCAGACAGTTATCACCAACCATGGTCCATAGCATACATTTGGCACACTTTTACCATATCCCACCCCCACCCCATTATCAGTATAGTACATCTTTGGCATTGATGCCAGAATATTACAGTATTGCTGTAAACTGCAGAATGGTGGGAATGTGGAGAAGCATGGGAAAAATACAATAGGCCACACCAGTTGTATTTTTCCCATGCTTCTCCACATTCCCACCATTCTGCAATAGTGATGTACATCTGTTTTAGCTCACAGAAGGACACTTTTGTATCTGTACTATGAACCACAATTCTTTTTTATTAATTTTTAATTTTCTTAGTAGTTTTATTTTGTACATTTAATAATTGAAAATATAAACAATTAAAAACTAAAAAGAAAACATAGTTGAATAAAAACATACATTTCTCATTTAAATGTACTGGATACATATAAATTTTTTTTTGAATCATACAATGTTAAACAAGGTAGTTGGTTCATAGTAATGCAGTCATACAGTATTTGTCCTTTTGTGTCTCGCTTGCTTCATTCAACATAATATCCTCCAGGTTCATCCTGTTGTCATATGTTTTATGACTTCATTTCTTCTTACAGTTGCATAATAGTTCATCATGCAAATAGAGCACGGTTTGTTTATACATTCGTCTGTTGATGGACACCTGGGTTGTTTCCAACTTTTGACAGTCATGAATAACACCACTTTGAACATTGGTGTGCAAATGTCTGTTAGTGTCACTGCTCTCAGTTCTTCTGGGTATATACCCAGTAGTGGTATTTCAGAGTCATGTGTCAAGTCTATATTCAACTTCTTTAGGAACTGTCAAACAGTCCTCCATAGTGGCTATACCATTCTGCATTCCCACCAGCAGTGAAGATGTGTTCCTATCCATATCCTCTCTAACACTTGTAGTTCTCTGTCTTTTTAATAGTGGCCATTCTGGTAGGGGTGACTTCCACTTTTTTTCATCAGTTGCTCCAGTGCCTCTTTATCATAATCTTTAGTGAACAGGAATACTGCATTGGGAGACCAGTTACTGCCTTTTCAAATGTAGCTGTATGTCATCTCTCTGGCTTCCTAAAATCTAAAACAATAGACCTGAGTTAACTAACTCTTAGTGCAACACTGCCCAGAAGGTTATGTATATCCAAAATGGTAGCCATTGGCCACATTAAGCACTTGAAATGTGAATAATGTGGCCAGAGAACTCAAGTTTTCATTTTATTTTCATTTTAATACTTTGAATTGACGCACGTGGCTAATGACTATTTTATTGTATAGGACAGTCCTAGAGAGTCTCAAAGCCTGATCCAACTCAGTCATTAAACTGAACTGACCCCACTTAGTAATCTTTCTCATAGACTATTCAGGGTATTGTTTCCTTTCTTACGTTAAAAAAATTCTAGAATTAGCACTGATTTTATTGTTGTGATTATTCTTAAGGGTTGATGGATCATTTGTGCAGTTAAAATGAAAATATATTTTTGTGTACATTTTGACTGGAGCTCCTGGACCATGGATCTTTTGTTCTTTCATCACATGACAGATTTGAATTTAGTTTACTTAAATATTACATGAAAACTGTTTAATTTGTAATGTCTGTTATACACAGTGTTTTCTTTCTTGCAATTTTAGGGGATACTCCATTTTATGCAGATTCACTCGTAGGAACGTATAGCAAAATTATGGATCATAAAAACTCACTGTGTTTCCCTGAAGATGCAGAAATTTCTAAACATGCAAAGAATCTTATCTGCGCCTTCTTAACTGATAGGTAATATACAGTTGTACGTTGAATTTCTTTGTAGAAAGCTCTTTTACTTTTGAATTTGTAGAACTGAAAGCATACCCAGTGCTTATTACATATGAATGACATCAGTGTCTTCCTCTCATTATTCAAATTGCATTTAATTCTGGATTAGGTTTTCTTTTTCAAACTGCTGAACCTGGTCTTGGGTTACCCTCATCATTGTTTATGCAGTCCAATTATAATCTAACTTGAGCCTTAACCTTGATGTCCAAAAAAGAAAAAAAGAACTTAATAAAATAATCCATCTTAGAGAAATAAAACATTTGTATTATTCATATTTTACCCTTTAAGGCAATTAGTCCTGTATTACTATTATTGTTTGACTTTTGTGGGGAGAGCATTTTGTACAGATAAATACTCAAAAAGATATAATCTTAAAAACTATTTGTGTTTGTCCAACTCTTTTATTTGCATTTGATTATGAGCAAATCCATCCTGAAAATTTTATATATATATATTTAAAACAAAGTAAATGAAGAAAATTGTGAAAACTTGCCTCAAAAGAGAAGGTAGAAAGCTATTCAGGTTTTCTTCCTTGGTCTCTGTTTTAGTTTGCTAAAAGCAGCTGAGAACAATGCATCAGAAATGGGTTGGCTTTTACAATGGGGATTTATTAATTTAAAAACCTGCTGTTTTGAGAGTATTAAAGTGTCCAAATCAAGGCATCATCAGAAGATGCTTTCTTCTCAAGCTGCAGCTGTGGGTGATCAGGCACACGGCAACAGCCGTTCCTCCCTCCCCTGTCCTCCAGGCCTTGTTGCTTTCAGCTTCTGGTTCAAGTGGCCTCCTCTCAGCTTCTGTGCTCAGGTGATTTTAGCTTCTGGCTCCTGGGGCCTTCTCTCTCAGCTTCTGCATTTCTCTCTGTATAGGTTTTTTTCCTATCTGTGATGTTTTAGTCCTTCCTTTATGAAGGTCACCAGGAAGAGGATTAAGACTGACCCTGGGCCACACAATCTAGTCAAAGGCCCTTAACTGAAGTAATTTATTCAAAAGGTTTCCCCCTGCAATGGGTTTGTCCACATAGGATTAGCTTTGGGAACAGGATTTTCTGGGGTCCACAAAAGCTTCAGACTGCTATAGCCTTTACATTCAATTCTTTTCTGGTTTCCCATTTTGTATTTGTGGTTGGCGTTATCCTATCAAAGAACAAGCACATACAGAGGGTACTAACACCCCAGTCCAGACTTTTACTCACCAGCTTTGTAATCTTGGGAAAATTATTTCATTTGGGAAGGACTAATTTTACTCATCTATAAAATGATGGGCTCAGATTAGATGATAACTAAGACCATTTCTAGCTCTAAAATGCTGTAATTCCTTAGAATACCTAATTTGTCAGACAGTTCCTGTTATAATCAGTATTTCCTCGAATATCTCATACATACATCTTTGCATACTTTTTGTAGAATAAAATATGAAAGATGAAATTCTAGGATATGCATTTTAAACTGGTTTAATATACCACTATATATTTCTATTAATAATTGTTTTCAAACCAAAAACTATATATTTTTCTTTCTCCATCAAAGGCAAGAGAGGTTCTTTCCTCAGTAGAAAAGTCAATTATATATACTAGTCTTGTGTAGAGTAAAACTTTAACATTTATTAATTATGTGACTAATGAACAAGCCATGCCAATAAACTCAAAACTAAAACTGGTATAATATTTGATTTGGGGACAAGGTGGAATGTTGATGCTATAAGACCATAAATGTGCTAAATGGTAAGTTATAATGAAAGGGTGTGTTGCATCCTTTAATAAAAGGAGTACTATTAATTAAAGATTTGCTTTAGCAGTTCTTTTGGTGTGGGGGAGGGAAGCAGTCTTAAGGAATGATTGTAGGTAGAGAACAGATATTTTGAAAGTAATTTAATACCATAAATCCATCTAGAGGTACTCCCTCCAATACCTACAGATTTTCCTGTTTATGTTAAGTGTAGCTCCAGAGGTAAATAGAAAACAAATGCTATTTCCATACACTCTTCACTGAAGACTCAGAGGGTCGAAGAATGAAATACCAATATTTTTCTTGTGTAAAGAAAGAGAATATATATATATATAATCTGTCAGAGTAAATATATATAACTTCAAACATAATATGAGTTCTTTTTAAGAAAGAGATTTTAGAAAATATTTCTTACTTTTAGAGAGATTTTGAATAATTCTTCCGTGCCTAAAGTTAGACCTCTGTCTCTTTATGACCTAGTTGGCTAAGTGGTTTTGGCACATGGAGGTGAGTTTTTTTATTTGAAAGTCTTATATGTACACAAACTGCAGATGGAAATATATTTCACATTCCATGGCATTTAATACTTCACAGTCTTTTTAATATATCCAGAGAAATCATTTATTTTGAAATGCTTATTTTTGAGAAACATTTAAGCTGAAGTTTTATAAAAGTATCTGAGACTCATTTGTGATTCTTATATTGATTTAACTGTTGTGATAATTAATATTTTTATTTTTTAATCATCTTATTTTTTGTAATGCAATTTTTAACTGCATTGTTTAGGGAGGTACGACTTGGGAGAAACGGTGTAGAAGAAATCAAACAGCATCCTTTCTTTAAGAATGACCAATGGAATTGGGATAGCATAAGAGAGAGTAAGTCAATACATTTAAATATATCCATCCCATCACATTTTAAATCTTATGTTTGTTCCTCTTTTGAATTAGCAAGCATGTTTGATTTATTTCAATGTTAAGTCATTTTTGAATTGAGATATTTCAGATTTGTCCATGGCAATATTTATTACTAAAATAATATTTCCTCAACATCTTAGCAAGCAACATTATTCCCTAAAACTATTATAATAAACATTATACATTTCTTAAGTTGTTAAGTGGATGTCAAATAACTTTCAGAATGGAGAAATATAATCCTCCAATTTGAATGACTTTACATTGACAAATCAGCAAACAGTTATGGAAATCACACTGTGGTAAACAGGGTATACACAGTAATTCTTTTTTTTCTTTA